>NC_080484.1:3830000-4130000 GCF_030265055.1 Doryrhamphus excisus
CATATATATGTGTGTGTATGTATACATGTGTATATATATACATATATATGTGTGTGTATGTATACATGTGTATATATATACATATATATGTGTGTGTATGTATATATACATGTGTATATATATACGTGTGTGTGTGTGTGTGTGTATATATACATGTGTATATATATACGTGTGTGTGTGTGTGTGTGTGTGTGTGTATATATACATGTGTATATATATACGTGTGTGTGTGTGTGTGTGTGTGTGTATATATGTATATATGTGTGTATATATATGTGTGTATATATGTGTGTATATATGTTTATACACGTTTGAACCCCCAAATGGAAGCCAGAAATTATATGTAGATGACATCCTACTAGCGTCACAAGATAGGAAGTCATGTGAGGAAGACACAATAGCCTTATTGCACCATTTAGCGAAAGAAGGCCATTAAGTGAGTAAAGACAAACTACAATTTTGTAAGCAATCAGTTAAGTATTTAGGCCATCAGTTGACAGGACAAGGGCGAACCATTCTAACAGACAGAAAACAAGCAATCTTAATCTCCCTGAGGAAGGCCAACCACATGATTGTTATGAGCTAACAACACAAATTGCAAAGTGTAGACCAGACTTATTAGATTAGACACTAACAAAAAGGGGTGATTTTGTGATGGTTCCTCAAAGAAAAACAATAACAGGCTATGCAGTCATAGCGCTTACAGAAGCATGCAAATTAATGAAAGGTCAAAAGGTGACAATTTATACTGATAGCCAATATGTATATTCAACAGTACATATCTTTGCACAATATTGGCAAAACAGAGGTATGATAACATCAACGGGAAAACCAGTAACTCATGCAGGATTATTAACAACTTTACTAGAAGCAGTGCAATTGCCAAAACAAATTGCTGTATGTAAATGCACGGCACATACTAATAATTCGGATCCAATATCTTTAGGAAATATGTTCGCTGATAAAATGGTTAAACAAGCGGCACTAAAGGAACTGAACCATCTTAACACAGAAAAAATTACAAGTACACTTTGAGATCCTGGCAGACATGTAACAACAGAGTCCAAAGCAAGAAATTGACCACTGGCTAAGGAATAAAGCAACCCTGGACAAAAATGTCGACAGATAATAAAACAATCTTGCCAAAAAATTCGCATAAGTGGGACGCTATTTTGAGCCATGGTTTTACACATGTCTCAACAGGAGGGATATGTGCCACACTATTAACACCCACTTTACTACGTATGGATTTTTGTATTTTTGTAGGATTTAATTCTTATTAACACCCACTTTATTATGTATGGATTTTTGTAGGATTTAATTCTTATTCAAAAAATTTTTGTAGAGCCTGTTTAGCATGTGCCCAGGGCAGCTTGCGACCTCGGCGTGGCCAATTTCAAAAACCACAATACTTATTTCAAGAAATACACATGGACTTCATTGAACTCAACAACAGTGAAGGGGAAAAATTCTGTTTAGTGATAATAGACTCAGTTTCAAAATGGATAGAACTGTTTCCTACAAAACATCCAAATGCACTAACAGTAGCTAAAGCTCTATGCAAAGACATAATTCCACGCTATGGTATTCCAGGAAAAAATTTACAGTGATAAACTATGACTAAATTATGCATCTCCATCTTAGTATTTACCCTAACTGTACCTATTTGCGTCATGATAATAGCATTGTGGTATCTGCTGTAGATTTGTAGCTCCTCAACAACCTTCAGAGGAAGTCCGGCTACAAAGGGGGCTGTAATTCTAGTTTGCAGTCATCTCAAACCGGTGAAGATTGTCCACAACTCTGTTGCGTTATTAGGAGGGGTTGCAAGCCTGCAGGATGATCACTCAGACGCATAAAATAAAAAAATAAAGAAAAATAAATAAAAAATTAGCGGCAGTAGGAGGACTGATCGGAGCAATAATAGTGATATCACTGCTACTAAAGAAAAAAAAAATATATATATATATATCTTAACATGCAGAAAAGAAGGGTGGGGGACCCCAACCGATCAGACGCGGGTCGAACAAATACCTTGGATAATTAGGTGGGCATACAACAACTCCATATGTATGACCATAGCCCCAAATTCGACTACCGAACTCCAAATACCCATATCATCATTGAAAGGATTTACAAATAGACATCAGGTGTCAGGGGAGACATATGCTAGTTATTGGTGGTATGTTTCTGGACACGTGTTAGATTTAAGTTGGGACACATTAATTACCACACAGGAAGGTGATTACTGGGCACCTGGTACCACATTAGAAGCCAGGCATTTCCATAATAAAATTATGTTAAAGAAACATGGGGCCATATTATGTATGACGTTTGCTTTTAGCTCAGCTAAACTCAACCCACATGACCAACCATTGAGCACTATTTTAAATACCCCGTGTTGGGGTTTCCTTTTATGGGCCTACTCTTCTGGGGCAGATCCCTACTTTCCTATAATTATTTGCGAAAATCAAACCATGACCCCTGTTGAACTGCCAATCACAAATAACTGACCTATTTTTACTATATTCTTATGACCTATTTTCTTATGACCTACAAGCATTTCATATCACTCACGTGGCAAAAGTAAGATTAATGCTGTGACGCTTGCACATTTGATGTATATCATGATTAGAGAAAACAGAACTTGACAGAACATTCTCTCAGCAGATAGTTCTATCATACCCTCGTGGAGAGGAAATAGCTGCATGTGACCCAGAATGTATATGTGTGTGTGTGTGAGTGTCTCCGGAAGATCACATGCCATACCCACACACTATGGATAACATGTTGTGCAAAAAAACCGGTTTCAACTGGAATAGTTAGACCCCCCTTCCCTTAGCAGGTGAAACCATGTGTAACTAGGGCGTTCCTGATTCAATAAATAGCGAGGAGAATGGAGACTGTTTCAGAGTTGGTAGGAGGATTGTAACTGTGCAGTCTCCATCACTCTCCTTGCAAGTAAAAAGAAACTCACCTCTCCGTGTCTTCCTTTGTACAGGCAGTGTTTTTTTTTTACAAGTGTTGGGGTTTAAACCTGACAACTACCTAGGTCTATGCGAACCCACCCATCCTTTCATGTAAGTCAGATCAAGCCATGCGAAAACCAGCGCCCTGGTCCCACCAGCCAGCCACCCACCGCCCGCCCAAATCATTGATGGAGGTCCTGTTTACACAGTCAGGAAACTGCTGGCTGCTCGTCGACAGGGCCAAGGTTGGCAGTATCTCCTCAACTGGGAGGGGTATGGACCTGAGGAACGCCAATGGGTACCCTCCCGGTTCATTTTGGATCCCTCCCTCATCAAAGACTGTCAGGTTCAAACTCCTGTGACACTTGTAAAAACACTTAATTACAGAAGAGACAGACAACAAAATTCAAAGAGTGAAACAACGAAAGAGGAGCGTGAAACAACATACCCAGTGACATGCCGCTCCACTCTGAGTATGCCATTCATGCTCCTCTCTTTTTATTTTCTTTAGGAGGTCCCTAATACATGGTCGTGCAACTCTAAGGGGAGGGGGAAGCAAGCAGTTGCACAAGCTGTACTTGTTGTCTATGTGTGTGTGTGTGTATGTGAGAATAATTACTTTTTGTGCATGTGTTTTTATCTTGGCACATTTTGCATGATGAAACTTCTTCAAGGTTGCTGCTGGTGTTCCCAGGCACCTGCAAGATTAGTGGTGCTGGGAGTAGCTGGTCAGCATCTTGGAATGCTGCTTCAAAACACTCAAGACTATTGTCTATTGTCTAAGCAAACGGATATAAGGGTGATAACTTAACACTATAATAATTGAATTTACATTTTATTCTAACAAAGACCTTCACTTAGCTCACCCTGAGGTTCCTGGGCCGTCAGGAGCTGGCCGTTGAGGGAGGGGTTCTGTCATGCCTGTCATTGTCTACCCCACCTTCACCTTGGAGACCCCGCCTCCTGCCTGATTGTGTTCAGGTGTCCCTCATCACCTGATTTCCGGCCTAATATTTATTGCCTCAGATTCCTCCTGTCTGGTGCAAGTTCGTTGTACTTTCATGTCTCGTTCTAGCATTCCTTGTAATCGCTTTGCCTGGTTTTTCGACCCTTGCTCCTCTCTTTTTATTTTCTTTAGGAGGTCCCTAATACATGGTCGTGCAACTCTAAGGGGAGGGGGAAGCAAGCAGTTGCACAAGCTGTACTTGTTGTCTATGTGTGTGTGTGTGTGTGTGTATGTGAGAATAATTACTTTTTGTGCATGCGTTCTTATCTTGGCACATTTTGCATGATGAAACTTCTTTCGACCTCTCCTTCTGCCTGCCGCTCTTGGATACCTTTGCCTTATTGGACTGACTACTCTCACCCTCGTGTAGAACCTTACCACGTGTAGTGCCTGCCAATTCTGCCTTTGGGTCCTCCTTCCCACGTCCCGCTTTGACACACTCGCTCATAGAAGGCATCATAAGAGCGTTTTGGCACTTATGGAACACATTTAGTGTGATGTGCTTTATTGCTTGGCACACACAACCATTGTTCAAGAATGCACTTTATTCGCTCTGAAAAGAATTGTGAGAAAAGGATGTTATGGTGGCTCACTGCGAGCCAGCGGAAGGTGCCACGAGGCTCATTCCAAGTGTGCCTGACGCAGCTCCGCATCCTCTACTCTGTGCAGCCGTTTCAAGTGGCTGAGAAAGCACTGCTGTGGAGTTAGAGCGAAAATGAGACAAAGTGTTTCTGTAGTGTTTTCAACAGGGATGTTGGTGAACCACAAACGAAGACCCTGGAGTTCCACTGCAAAGTTTGTCTTCTTTCACAGATATGTCTGTGTGTGTGCGCGGTGAAAACTGCAACAGAAAAGGTGCTTCTCAACATCTTGAGCGGCTGCTACATTATCAAATGCCCCAAGCCCGATCAATCACAAAAACCAATATCCAAATATATCAAAATAAATCACAATACAGTCAAACTCACGGCATTCCTGCGTGATAACTCAACGTGGGTGACATCCACAACGTTCCCGTGCAGTCTCAATGAGCGATCTCCTCCCCCACGACATCCAGAAGTGAACCGGAAGTGCATCTCCAAAAACCGGAAGTGGACCGCGGCGATAACATTTTTTAATACAAATTTGTATAAACCATTAATTGCTTACCTAAACAACTTTTAATCACTTCTAGCAAAATACCCACCCTTAACATTGCTTATTTAAACCTTTAAAACTTATATATTCAGAAAATTGCCTTCAGGGCAGCACACTCCCCGCCTGGCCTCAGTGAGGTCACTATACTTAAACATAAATTCAGTCCTTTTGCATAAGAAGAATAACTTCTGTAACCGGTCGCATAGAGGTCTTTACACGGCCTTGATCCGTTGCCTTACATGGTGGTCTTTGCCTGGGAATGTTGCAGTGACCCTCACCATGGGCCAACCGTGTGACCTGCTTATCTTTAAGCAAAACGAGGTCACCGACCTGGAGGTTTCTGCGGGATGCAGTCCATTTCTGTCTTTGTTGCAATCTGGGCAAGTATTCTCGCCTCCAGCGTGTCCAGAACTGACTGGCGAGAGCCTGGACCCGTCTCCACTGCTTGGTATAAAGGTCTTTGTCCAGGAAGTCTCCAGGTGGGGGTAGAAGGCAGGACTTTTGTGTGATGAGCATAGAAGAAGATAGGATGAAGGGGCTCTCTGTATCAGAGGACACTGGGAGGAGTGGCCTCGCATTCATGATGGCTGTAATTTGTAGTGTGCACAACACTTCATGAGTCAGCTGTACCTTGTCCTGTAGCAGCATGGAGTCCAGGATTCTGCGGGCCACACCAATCATGCGCTCCCAAGAGCCTCCCATGTGGGAAGCATGTGGTGGATTGAATTCCCAGGTGCAACCTTGGTCTGTTAGGTACTTTTGGGTCGATTTGTCCATTCCAAGTTCTTTTGAAGCTCCAACAAAATTGGTGCCACGATCAGAGATCAACTGTTTGGCAGGGCCTCTCAGTGCAAAGAAGCGGCGGAGGGCATTTATGCAGCTGGACGTGTCCAGAGATTCAATTACTTCAACATGGACAGCTCTCGAGATCATGCAGGTAAACAGGATGGCCCACCTCTTATTCTCAGCTTGTCCTCCCCTGGTTCGCCTTGTTGATATAGTCCAAGGCCCGAAGACATTGAGGCCGACATAAGTGAAAGGAGGACATTCCTTGAGGCGTTCAGGTGGTAGATCCGCCATACGCTGTTGTTCCTGCTTTCCACGTAGTTTGCGGCACGTAATACATTTATGGATTACTGAGTTGACGAGTCCTTTGCCACCTAAAAGCCAAAGGCCTGCAGCTCTGATTGCTCCGTCAGGTGGCAACCCTGGTGCTTCACTAACTCATGGTGGTGACGAGTGAGCAGAAGGGAGACATGACTGTTTTTTGGGAGAATTACTGGGGTCTTTTCAATATTTTCGATCTCAGAGTGTCTGAGTCGACCTCCCACGAAAATAAGACCACCTTGCAAGATTGGGCTGAGCTTTTGCAGGGGGCTCTGTCTCGGGATAGGCTTGCTAGAATTAAGGGCATGAAGTTCTTTTTCAAAGTGGGCCTTTTGCGTCTCTTTGAGGACGACATTTTTCGCCTGAGCCATCTCCTCTGGTGTACGAACCAGGTGGCATTTGTGCCATCCTTTGCATTTACTGTTGGGGTTCGTGTCATTGAAGGATGTCAAAGTGGATGAGATTTGCTATTGCTCTGACTAAGGACTTGTATGTGGAAAAGCGCTCAAAGCGTTTACCGCTGAGTACTTGGAGGTAAGTGGCGCAAGTTTTGACTTGTGGCCTAATTTCGGAATCTTTGTCTGGTTCAATCAAGTGAAACATTCCACTTACTTGTGTTGTCGCTGCAGGAGGACAATGAATGAAGGATGGTCCGGTGAGCCAGGTGGACTTGTGGAGTTGAGCTGCTGCTAGCGACCTTGATGCATGGTCCGCTGGGTTCTCCTCCGTGCACACATAGTACCACTGTTCGGGCTTTGAGGACTGACGAATGCGCTGCACTCTGTTGTGGACATATGTGTGGAATCTTTTTGACTCGTTACAGATGTAGCCCAGTACTACCTTGCTGTCTGTATAAAATCGCACTGCATCAAAATGTAAGTCCAGCTCATCCAGAACGATAGCAGCCATTTCTACGGCCAAGACGGCTGCGCACAATTCCAGTCTTGGGATTGTGGGTTCTGAAAGGGGAGCGAGTTTTGCCTTGCCCATTATGAATCCAACCTGCACTTTGCCATCTGTTTGAACTGCTCTGAGGTAGGCCACAGCTCCTATCGCCTTGGCTGAAGCGTCTGAAAATAGACAAAGCTCCTTGTGCGTTGCTTTACTTAGAGAGGTAGATGTGTAGGGTCTGGGAACATGCAGTTCTTTTAAGTCCTGAAGGGAGTCTCTCCACGTTTCCCATTTGCTTAGTTGTTCCGCCGGAAGAGGTGTGTCCCAGTCTGAACCTCCTGAGGTGAGCTCTCTGAGCAGAGCTCTTCCTCTGATTGTGACCAGTGCTAATAGGCCCAGAGGATCAAAAACACTATTAACTGAAGACAGGACACCACGCCTAGTGAATGGTCTGTCCGTGCTGGCTACGGAGTAAGTGAATGTGTCTGTCTTTACTTCCCAAATGAGGCCTAGGCTCCGCTGTGGTTGCGCTTCTTCACCACTTAGATCCAAGTCTTTGACAAGTGGAGCACAGTCTTCGGGGTGAAAGGCCTGCATAACTGGCTGGGAGTTAGAAGCAAACTTATGCAGGCGCAGATTGGATTCAGCGGGTGAAGCTTGTGTTCTTTGGAGCAAGTCTATAGCCTCAGCTGATGAGGGCATGGAGATCGCCATCGTCCACACAGAAGTGCCTCTCCACAAATGTGACTGTATCTGCTCCATATTCCTTTGCACCTGCTCTGATGGCTTTGTGAAGTCCGAATACAGCGACAGCAGGGGATGGTGAGTTCCCAAATACGTGGACTTTCATCCGGTAGTCAATCACTTCCTTGCTTACATCATTGTCCTTGTGCCACAGGAAACGAAGAAAGTTGCGGTGGTCCTCACACACCATAAAACAATGAAACATTTGCTGTATATCTGCCATGACAGCAATGCTCTCTGTCCTGAAGCGGAGAAGAACTCCAATGAGCGTGTTATTTAGGTCGGGCCCAGTGAGGAGGACATTGTTGAGTGAGACATCAGAGTACTGGGCACTAGAGTCGAAACGACCCTGATTTGGCTGGGCTTTTGTGGGTGGTACACGCCGAACGTCGGAAGATACCAACGCTCTTCTGCTTGTTTTAGAGGGGGCGCCACTTCGGCATGGCCATTGGAGAAAATCTTTCCCATGAACCTCACATATTGCTCCTGCATCTCAGGTTTCCTGTCCAAGTTGCGTTTTAGGGATGAGAACCTACTAACTGCCTGTTCTCTATTGTTAGGGAGTTGCTGCCGGGGTTCTTTAAATGGCAGTGGAGCAACCCAACTGTTGTCTTCTTCTCTGCACATAGCACTGTCCATAATTTTCAAGAAGAGGATGTCCTGAATAGAGAGTGCTGGTTTATTGTCATCTTCTATCTGGTTAAAGACTGACTGACCCAGGGTCTGTTCCGGTGATTTCCCCGGCCTGTTTGGGTGTGGCATTTCTTTGAGCTGCTGAAGACTGCTGCATGGATCAAAAACTGTTGGGCGGCCATTTTCTAGAATTACTGTTTTGAGAGTGCTGACGGTTGGCCTATGAACATTGCCCAGACAGATCTCCCCGACTACGACCCACCCCAGATCTAAGCGTTGGGCGAAGGGTGCGTTTTGGGGGCCATTGACTCTCTGCCTAACCTTGTGTGCCCATAAAACATTGCGTCCGAGTAGTAGGAGTATTTCAGCACGTGGGTCTAATTCTGGGATGCACTTTGCTAAGGCCTGGAGGTGTGGCTGGTGTAGCACTGCAGGTGCACTGTAGGTGTTGGGATTTCGCTCCTGTTGTTGGGTATTTCCTGACACTCGATAAGCGGGGGTAGGGGAATGACTGCTGACCCGTCTAGTGACTCAAGCTGAAAACCTTTAGCCACTTTGCCCCATGCTTCTACAAACCCGGAGCATGTTCTAAGGTTGTAGGGAATAGGTTCGTCTTTAACATGAAAAAGTTCAAAGAACTCCGGCCTGGCTAAGGAGCGATTGCTCTGATCGTCTAATATTACATAAGCTTTGATAGCCCTATCCTTGTGACCTCTAGGGTACACCCATGCAAGACATATCTTCGAACATGAACGACCCCACTGACCTGGACCACAAACTTCTGTGCAGCTTGTAGCAACATCGACTGTGTCTGTGTTGTTTTCTCCCTCCCCGCCATCTTCCTTTGCAGGGTAGGGGAGCCTTGTTGGCCTGTGGTGGAGGACCATAGTGCATTACCGTGTCATGGCTTGTGCTATTGCATTCAGAGCACTTTACTGTAGATTTACAGTCCTTAGCAAGATGAGTGTCTGAGGAGCAGCATCTGTAACATATTCCTTTCTCCTTGAGGAAGGCCTTTCTTTCGTCGAGTGATTTGTTCCTAAACGTCCTGCATTTGTTGAGTGGGTGCGGCTTGTTATGAAGTGGGCAACTCATGTTGAAGTCTTTGTTGGGAGGTAAAACATCGGTTTTGTGAACGGTGATCGGCTTGGTTGTGTTAAGATTCCTGAGATGGAGTTTTTCCTGGTTTTAAGAGCATTTGGCTGTTTTGTTGCTTGAAACTTGGGTCGTTGCTTAGCTTCTTTGCATACGAAATTGCAAAAATGCTCGAAAGGTGGGAAATGGCCTTGGTTATCCTCCTTATACTGACCACTCGATTACTTCGTCTCTCCCATGCCTTGTGCAAAGCTAATGTGGGGTTGTTGACGTGCACTGAGCGTATGCGTTTCACCTGGTCGCTTGACTCCTTTCCTAACCATTTCGTCATGAGATCTAGCTCCTGAATGGGACTGAGTTGGGCCTCGGCTGTTGCACCAGCAAATGATGAGTACCATGCTCTGTAATTCTCTGGTCTGTCGTAAAAAATGATAAAGGCTTGACGTGATAAGATCTCGTCGTGTCATATATTGGGCAAACGGCTCAGCTGGATGAGAGACGCTGGCTGGGGTGCGATAGTGAGGCGTGAACGGTGAGCTCCACGGATTGAGGTAAGTGTTTGGTTTCTCTAATTTGGGTTTTGTTCCATCTCTGGGTTGGGCACGCACAGTACGTTTAGTTAGCACAGCAACATTTTCTTTTGTAAGTTCCGGTTCCGAGCTAATGGGTGGCGGCTTTAAAGTGTCTTCATTGGGGTGATGCCACGTTACAAATGTGATGGGTGAGCTTGCTTGTGGGCCAGAGGTCTTTCATGGGGACATGGTGAGCGCCTGATGTCCATTTGAGACTGTACGTATTCACTTGTACGTCCTAATTTTATTTTTTCAGATGAAGATCCTTTATTCTTGAACTCCTCTTGTATCGCTTCCGCTTCCTCTAGCACTTGTGCTTCAGCCACGGCAGCATCAGCCTCCATTTCTAATGTTAACACTTGTAATTCTGCATCTAGTTTAACTTTCTCCACTTTCAGATGTGCTTCTTTGGTAGCATATGACGCACTCACCTTAGCAGCCTCTGCTTTAACTCGAGCCTAGGCGGCACTTAGCGCTGATACTGATGAGCGACCAGTCCTGCAACTGCTCGTGGACTTGTTGCTGGACGCCATTTTGACCACGAAGAATCCTCACTTAGTGCCTTTTCACTGTAGTGTTTTAGACAGGGATGTTGGTGACACCAAGCTAAACCACAAACGAAGACCCTGGAGTTCCACTGCAAAGTTTAATTGTCTTCTTTCACAGATATGTCTGTGTGTGTGCACGGTGAAAACTGCAACAGAAAAGGTGCTTCTCAACATCTTGAGCGGCTGCTACATTATCAAATTCCCCAAGCCCAATCAATCACAAAAACCAATATCCAAATATATCAAAATAAATCACAATACAGTCAAACTCACGGCATTCCTGCGTGATAACTCAACGTGGGTGACATCCACAACGTTCCCGTGCAGTCTCAATGAGCGATCTCCTCCCCCGCGACATCCGGAAGTGAACCGGAAATGTATCTCCGAAAACCGGAAGTGGACCGCGGCGATAACATTTTGCCACGTCCAAAAAAGCACTCCACTCTCTCAGAGAAGGCCTCAGAATAGCGTTTTGGCACTTAGGTGGTTAGGGTTAGGGTAAGGGTTAGGGTTAGGTTTAGGGTTATGGTTTTGGCACTTATGGAACACATTTAGTGTGATGTGCTTTATTGCTTACAATACACAACCATGGTTCGAAAATGCACGTTATTCACCCTCAAACACATTGTGAGCAACGGGTGATAGGGCGGCTCGTTGTGAGCCAGGGGAAAGTGCCAGGAGGCTCATTCCAAGTGTGCCTGACTCAGCTCCGCATCCTCTACTCTGTACAGCCATTTCACGTGGCTGAGGAGCACTGCTGTGGAGTTAGAGCGAAAATGAGACAAAGTGTTTCACTCGCTGTGATAATGTATTTCAAGCAAGCTTTGTGGTAAAAATTTTCTTCATATATGGCAAATGTGTGCCACGTCCAAAAAAGCACTCCACTCGCTCAGAGAAGGCCTCCGAACAGCGTTTTGGCACTTATGGAACACATTTAGTGTGATGTACTTTATTGCTTACAACACACAACCATGGTTCCAAAATGCACTTTATTCACTCTCAAACACATTGTGAGCAAAGGATGATACGGCCGCTTGTTGTGAGCCAAGGGAAGGTGCCAGGAGGCACCTGACGTAGTTTGCCTGACGTAGCTCCGCATCCTCTTCTCTGTGCAGCCGTTTCAAGTGGCTGAGAAGCACTGCTGTGGAGTTAGAGCGAAAATGAGACAGTGTTTCACTCGCTGTGATAATGTATTTCAAGCAAGCTATAGGCTTTGTGGTAAAAATTTTCTTCATATATGGCAAATGTGTGCCACGTCCAAAAAAGCACTCCACTCGCTCAGAGAAGGCCCCCGAACAGCGTTTTGGCACTTATGGAACACATTTAGTGTGATGTACTTTATTGCTTACAACACACAACCATGGTTCCAAAATGCACTTTATTCACTCTCAAACACATTGTGAGCAAAGGATGATACGGCCGCTTGTTGTGAGCCAGGGGAAGGTGCCAGGAGGCTCATTCCAAGTGTGCCTGACGTAGCTCCGCATCCTCTTCTCTGTGCAGCCGTTTCAAGTGGCTGAGAAGCACTGCTGTGGAGTTAGAGCAAAAATGACAAAAAGTGTTTCACTCGCTGTTATAATGTATTTCAAGCAACCTATAGGCTTTGTGTTAAAAATCTTCTCCACATATGGCACATGTGTGCCACGTCCAAAAAAGCACTCCACTCGCTCAGAGAAGAGCGTTTTGGCACTTATGGAACACATTTAGTGTGATGTGCTTTATTGCTTGGCGCACACAACCATTGTTCGAAAATGCACTTTATTCACTCTCAATGGCATTATGAGCAAAGGATAATACGGCGTGTCATTGTGAGCCAGCGGAAGGTGCCAGGAAGCTCTTTTTAAGTGTGCCTGATGCAGCTTCGCATCCCGTTCTATCTGCAACAGTTCCATGGGTCTGAGAAGCACTGATGTGGAGTTAGAGCAAAAATGGCAAAAAGTGTTTCACTCGCTATTATAATGTATTTCAAGCAACCTATAGGCTTTGTGTTAAAAATCTTCTCCACATATGGCACACGTGTTCCACGTCCAAAAAAGCACTCCACTCGCTCAGAGAAGAGCGTTTTGGCACTTATTGAACACATTTAGTGTGATGAGCTTTATTGCTTGGCGCACACAACCATTGTTCGAAAATGCACTTTATTCACTCACAATAGCATTATGAGCAAAGGATAATACCGCGTATCATTGTGAGCCAGCTAAAGGTGCCAGGAGGCTATATCCAAGTGTACCTGATGCAGCTTCGCATCCCGTTCTAGCTGCAACAGTTTCCTGTGGCTGAGAAGCACTGCTGTGGAGTTAGAGCAAAAATGACAAAAAGTGTTTCACTCGCTGCAATAATGTATTTCAAGCAACCTATAGGCTTTGTGGTAAAAATCTTCTCCATATATGGCACATGTGTGCCACTCCAAAAAAGCACTCCACTCGCTCAGAGAAGAGCGTTTTGGCACTTATGGAACACATTTAGTGTGATGTGCTTTATTGCTTGGCGCACACAACCATTGTTCGAAAATGCACTTTATTCACTCTCAATAGCATTATGAGCAAAGGACAATACGGCGTGTCATTGTGAGCCAGCTGAAGGTGCCAGGAGGCTCAATTCAAAAGTGGCTGGCGCAGCTTCGCATCCCGTTCTATCTGCAACAGTTCCATTGGTCTGAGAAGCACTGCTGTGGAGTTAGAGCAAAAATGAGAAAACGTGTTTCACTCGCTGTTATAATGTATTTCAAGCAACCTATAGGCTTTGTGGTAAAAATCTTCTCCGTATATGGCCCATGTGTGCCACGTCCAAAAAGGCACTCCACTTGCTCAGCGAAGTGCGTTTTGGCACTTATGGAACACATTTAGTGTGATGTGCTTTATTGCTTGGTGCACACAACCATTGTTCGAAAATGCACTTTATTCACTCTCATAGCATTATGAGCAAAGGACAATACGGCGTGTCATTGTGAGCCAGCTGAAGGTGCCAGGAGGCTCAATTCAAGTGTGCCTGGCGCAGCTTCGCATCCCGTTCTATCTGTAACAGTTCCATGGGTCTGAGAAGCACTGCTGTGGAGTTAGAGCAAAAATGAGAAAACGTGTTTCACTCGCTGTTATAATGTATTTCAAGCAACCTATAGGCTTTGTGGTAAAAATCTTCTCCGTATATGGCCCATGTGTGCCACGTCCAAAAAGGCACTCCACTTGCTCAGCGAAGTGCGTTTTGGCACTTATGGAACACATTTAGTGTGATGTGCTTTATTTCTTGGCGCACACAACCATTGTTCGAAAATGCACTTTATTCACTCTCAATAGCATTATGAGCAAAGGATAATACGGCGTGTCATTGTGAGCCAGCGGAAGGTGCCAGGAGGCTCTTTTCAAGTGTGCCTGGCGCATCCCGTTCTAGCTGCAACAGTTTCCTGTCGCTGAGAAGCACTGCTGTGCAGTTAGAGCAAAAATGACAAAAAGTGTTTCACTCGCTGTGTAGTTCAAGCAACCTAGAGGCTTTGTGGTAAAAATCTTCTCCATATATGGCACATGTGTGCCACGTCCAAATAAGCACTCCACTCGCTCAGAGAAGAGCGTTTTGGCACTTATGGAACACATTTAATGTGATGTATTTTATTTCTTGGCGCACACAACCATTGTTCGAAAATGCACTTTATTCACTCTCAATAGCATTATGAGCAAAGGATAATACGGCGTGTCATTGTGAGCCAGCTGAAAGTGCCAGGAGGCTCAATCCAAGTGTGCCTGATGCGGCTTCGCATCCCGTTCTATCTGCAACGGTTTCATGGGTCTGAGAAGCACTGCTGTGGAGTTAGAGCAAAAATGACAAAAAGTGTTTCACTCGCTGTAATAATGTATTTCAAGCAACCTATAGGCTTTGTGGTAAAAAAAATCTTCTCCACATATGGCACATGTGTGCCACGTCCAAAAAAAAAAACCACTCGCTCAGAGAAGAGCGATTTGGCATTTATTGAACACATTTACTGTGATGTGCTTTATTGCTTGGTGCACACAACCATTGTTCGAAAATGCACTTTATTCACTCTCAATAACATTATGAGCAAAGGATAATACGGCGTGTCATTGTGAGCCAGCGGAAGGTGCCAGGAGGCTCCTTTCATGTGTGCCTGGCGCTGCTTCGAGTCCCGTTGTAGCTGCAACAGTTTCCTGTGGCTGAGAATCACTGCTGTGGAGTTAGAGCAAAAATGACAAAAAGTGTTTCACTCGCTGTGTAGTTCAAGCAACCTAGAGGCTTTGTGGTAAAAATCTTCTCCATATATGGCACATGTGTGCCACGTCCAAATAAGCACTCCACTCGCTCAGAGAAGAGCGTTTTGGCACTTATGGAACACATTTAATGTGATGTATTTTATTTCTTGGCGCACACAACCATTGTTCGAAAATGCACTTTATTCACTCTCAATAGCATTATGAGCAAAGGATAATACGGCGTGTCATTGTGAGCCAGCTGAAAGTGCCAGGAGGCTCAATCCAAGTGTGCCTGATGCGGCTTCGCATCCCGTTCTATCTGCAACGGTTTCATGGGTCTGAGAAGCACTGCTGTGGAGTTAGAGCAAAAATGACAAAAAGTGTTTCACTCGCTGTAATAATGTATTTCAAGCAACCTATAGGCTTTGTGGTAAAAAAAAATCTTCTCCACATATGGCACATGTGTGCCACGTCCAAAAAAAAATCCACTCGCTCAGAGAAGAGCGTTTTGGCATTTATTGAACACATTTACTGTGATGTGCTTTATTGCTTGGTGCACACAACCATTGTTCGAAAATGCACTTTATTCACTCTCAATAGCATTATGAGCAAAGGATAATACGGCGTGTCATTGTGAGCCAGCTGAAAGTGCCAGGAGGCTCAATCCAAGTGTGCCTGATGCGGCTTCGCATCCCGTTCTATCTGCAACAGTTTCATGGGTCTGAGAAGCACTGCTGTGGCGTTAGAGCAAAAATGACAAAAAGTGTTTCACTCGCTGTAATAATGTATTTCAAGCAACCTATAGGCTTTGTGGTAAAAAATCTTCTCCACATATGGCACATGTGTGCCACGTCCAAATAAGCACTCCACTCGCTCAGAGAAGAGCGTTTTGGCACTTATGGAACACATTTAGTGTGATGTGCTTTATTGCTTGGCGCACACCACCATTGTTGGAAAATGCACTTTATTCACTCTCAATAGCATTATGAGCAAAGGACAATACGGCGTGTCATTGTGAGCCAGCGGAAGGTGCCAGGAGGCTCAATCCAAGTGTGCCTGGCGCAGCTTCGCATCCCGTTCTATCTGCAACAGTTCCATTGGTCTGAGAAGCACTACTGTGGAGTTAGAGCAAAAATGAGAAAACGTGTTTCACTCGCTGTTATAATGTATTTCAAGCAACCTATAGGCTTTGTGGTAAAAATCTTCTCCGTATATTGCACATGTGTGCCACGTCCAAAAAGGCACTCCACTTGCTCAGAGAAGAGCGTTTTGGCACTTATGGAACACATTTAGTATGATGTGCTTTATTGCTTGGTGCACACAACCATTGTTCGAAAATGCACTTTATTCACTCTCAATAACATTATGAGCAAAGGATAATACGGCGTGTCGTTGTGAGCCAGCTGAAGGTGCCAGGAGGCTCCATCCAAGTGTGCCTGATGCAGCTTCGCATCCCGTTCTATCTGCAACAGTTTCATGGGTCTGAGAAGCACTGCTGTGGAGTTAGAGCAAAAATGAGAAAACGTGTTTCACTCGCTGTTATAATGTATTTCAAGCGACCTATAGGCTTTGTGGTAAAAATCTTCTCCGTATATGGCACATGTGTGCCACGTCCAAAAAGGCACTCCACTTGCTCAGCGAAGAGCGTTTTGGCACTTATGGAACACATTTAGTGTGATGTGCTTTATTGCTTGGCGCACACAACCATTGTTCGAAAATGCACTTTATTCACTCTCAATAGCATTATGAGGAAAGGATAATACGGCGTGTCATTGTGAGCCAGCTGAAAGTGCCAGGAGGCTCAATCCAAGTGTGCCTGATGCGGCTTCGCATCCCGTTCTATCTGCAACAGTTTCATGGGTCTGAGAAGCACTGCTGTGGCGTTAGAGCAAAAATGACAAAAAGTGTTTCACTAGCTGTAATAATGTATTTCAAGCAACCTATAGGCTTTGTGGTAAAAAATCTTCTCCACATATGGCACATGTGTGCCACGTCCAAAAAAGCACTCCACTTGCTCAAAGAAAAGCGTTTTGGCACTTATGGAACACATTTAGTGTGATGTGCTTTATTGCTTGGCGCACACAACCATTGTTCGAAAATGCACTTTATTCACTCTCAATAGCATTATGAGCAAAGGATAATACGGCGTGTCATTGTGAGCCAGCGGAAGGTGCCAGGAGGCTCTTTTCATGTGTGCCTGGCGCAGCTCCGCATCCCGTTCTAGCTGCAACAGTTTCCTGTGGCTGAGAAGCACTGCTTTGACGTTAGAGCAAAAATGACAAAGAGTGTTTCACTCGCTGTTATAATGTATTTCAAGCAACCTATAGGCTTTGTGGTAAAAATCTTCTCCGTGTATGGCCCATGTGTGCCACGTCCAAAAAGGCACTCCACTTGCTCAGCGAAGTGCGTTTTGGCACTTATGGAACACATTTAGTGTGATGTGCTTTATTGCTTGGCGCACACAACCATTGTTCGAAAATGCACTTTATTCACTCTCAATAGCATTATGAGCAAAGGATAATACGGCGTGTCATTGTGAGCCAGCGGAAGGTGCCAGGAGGCTCCTTTTATGTGTGCCTGGCGCTGCTTCGAGTCCCGTTGTAGCTGCAACAGTTTCCTGTGGCTGAGATTCACTGCTATGGAGTTAGAGCAAAAATGACAAAAAGTGTTTCACTCGCTGTGTATTTCAAGCAATCTAGAGGCTTTGTGGTAAAAATCTTCTCCATATATGGCACATGTGTGCCACGTCCAAAAAAGCACTCCACTCGCTCAGAGAAGAGCGTTTTGGCACTTATGGAAGACATTTAGTGTGATGTGCTTTATTTGCTTGGCGCACACAACCATTGTTCGAAAATGCACTTTATTCACTCTCAATAGCATTATGAGCAAAGGATAATACGGCGTGTCATTGTGAGCCAGCGGAAGGTGCCAGGAGGCTCTTTTCAAGTGTGCCTGGCGCATCCCGTTCTAGCTGCAACAGTTTCCTGTCGCTGAGAAGCACTGCTGTGTAGTTAGAGCAAAAATGACAAAAAGTGTTTCACTCGCTGTGTAGTTCAAGCAACCTAGAGGCTTTGTGGTAAAAATCCTCTCCATTTATGGCACATGTGTGCCACGTCCAAATAAACACTCCACTCGCTCAGAGAAGAGCGTTTTGGCACTTATGGAACACATTTAATGTGATGTATTTTATTTCTTGGCGCACACAACCATTGTTCGAAAATGCACTTTATTCACTCTCAATAGCATTATGAGCTAAGGATAATACGGCGTGTCATTGTGAGCCAGCTGAAAGTGCCAGGAGGCTCAATCCAAGTGTGCCTGATGCGGCTTCGCATCCCGTTCTATCTGCAACGGTTTCATGGGTCTGAGAAGCACTGCTGTGGAGTTAGAGCAAAAATGACAAAAAGTGTTTCACTCGCTGTAATAATGTATTTCAAGCAACCTATAGGCTTTGTGGTAAAAAAAAATCTTCTCCACATATGGCACATGTGTGCCACGTCCCAAAAAAAATCCACTCGCTCAGAGAAGAGCGTTTTGGCATTTATTGAACACATTTACTGTGATGTGCTTTATTGCTTGGTGCACACAACCATTGTTCGAAAATGCACTTTATTCACTCTCAATAGCATTATGAGCAAAGGATAATACGGCGTGTCATTGTGAGCCAGCGGAAGGTGCCAGGAGGCTCTTTTCAAGTGTGCCTGGCGCAGCTTCGCATCCCGTTCTATCTGCAACGGTTTCATGGGTCTGAGAAGCACTGCTGTGGAGTTAGAGCAAAAATGACAAAAAGTGTTTCACTCGCTGTAATAATGTATTTCAAGCAACCTATAGGCTTTGTGGTAAAAAAAAATCTTCTCCACATATGGCACATGTGTGCCACGTCCAAAAAAAAATCCACTCGCTCAGAGAAGAGCGTTTTGCCATTTATTGAACACATTTACTGTGATGTGCTTTATTGCTTGGTGCACACAACCATTGTTCGAAAATGCCCTTTATTCACTCTCAATAGCATTATGAGCAAAGGATAATACGGCGTGTCATTGTGAGCCAGCGGAATTTGCCAGGAGGCTCAATCCAAGTGTGCCTGATGCGGCTTCGCATCCCGTTCTATCTGCAACAGTTTCTTGGGTCTGAGAAGCAGTGCTGTGGCGTTAGAGCAAAAATGACAAAAAGTGTTTCACTCGCTGTAATAATGTATTTCAAGCAACCTATAGGCTTTGTGGTAAAAAAAATCTTCTCCACATATGGCACATGTGTGCCACGTCCAAAAAAAAAATCCACTCGCTCAGAGAAGAGCGTTTTGGCACTTATTGAACACATTTACTGTGATGTGCTTTATTGCTTGGTGCACACAACCATTGTTCGAAAATGCACTTTATTCACTCTCAATAGCATTATGAGCAAAGGATAATACGGCGTGTCATTGTGAGCCAGCGGAAGGTGCCAGGAGGCTCAATCCAAGTGTGCTTGATGCGGCTTCGCATCCCGTTCTATCTGCAACAATTTCATGGGTCTGAGAAGCACTGCTGTGGCGTTAGAGCAAAAATGACAAAATGTGTTTCACTCGCTGTTATAATGTATTTCAAGCAACCTATAGGCTTTGTGGTAAAAATCTTCTCCGTATATGGCCCATGTGTGCCACGTCCAAAAAGGCACTCCACTTGCTCAGCGAAGTGCGTTTTGGCACTTATGGAACACATTTAGTGTGATGTGCTTTATTGCTTGGCGCACACAACCATTGTTCGAAAATGCACTTTATTCACTCTCAATAGCATTATGAGGAAAGAATCATACGGCGTGTCATTGTGAGCCAGCGGAAGGTGCCAGGAGGCTATTTTCATGTGTGCCTGGCGCTGCTTCGAGTCCCGTTCTACCTGCAACAGTTTCCTGTGGCTGAGAATCACTGCTGTGGAGTTAGAGCAAAAATGACAAAAAGTGTTTCACTCGCTGTAATAATGTATTTCAAGCAACCTATAGGCTTTGTGGTAAAAAATCTTCTCCACATATGGCACATGTGTGCCACGTCCAAAAAAAATCCACTCGCTCAGAGAAGAGCGTTTTGGCACTTATTGAACACATTTACTGTGATGTGCTTTATTGCTTGGTGCACACAACCATTGTTCGAAAATGCACTTTATTCACTCTCAATAGCATTATGAGGAAAGGATAATACGGCGTGTCATTGTGAGCCAGCTGAAAGTGCCAGGAGGCTCAATCCAAGTGTGCCTGATGCGGCTTCGCATCCCGTTCTATCTGTAACAGTTTCATGGGTCTGAGAAGCACTGCTGTGGCGTTAGAGCAAAAATGACAAAAAGTGTTTCACTAGCTGTAATAATGTATTTCAAGCAACCTATAGGCTTTGTGGTAAAAAATCTTCTCCACATATGGCACATGTGTGCCACGTCCAAAAAAGCACTCCACTTGCTCAAAGAAAAGCGTTTTGGCACTTATGGAACACATTTAGTGTGATCTGCTTTATTGCTTGGCTCACACAACCATTGTTCAAAAAATCACTTTATTCACTCTCAAATGCATTGTGAGCAAAGGATGATACGGCGCATCATTGTTAACCAGCGGAAGGTGTCAGGAGGCTCATTCCAAGTGTGCCTGACGCAGCTTCTCATCCCGTTCTATCTGCAACAGTTTCGTGTGGCTGAGAAGCACTGCTGTGGAGTTACAGCTAAAATGAGAAAATGTGTTTCTCTCGCTGTGATAATGTATTTCAAGCAACCTATAGGCTTTGTGGTAAAATTTTTCTCCATATCTGGCACATGTGTGCCACGTCCCAAAAAGCACTCCACTCGCTCAGAGAAGAGCGTTTTGGCACTTATGGAACACATTTAGTGTGATGTGCTTCATTGCTTGGCGCACACCACCATTGTTGGAAAATGCACTTTATTCACTCTCAATAGCATTATGAGCAAAGGACAATACGGCGTGTCATTGTGAGCCAGCAGAAGGTGCCAGGAGGCTCAATCCAAGTGTGCCTGGCGCAGCTTCGCATCCCGTTCTATCTGCAACAGTTCCATTGGTCTGAGAAGCACTACTGTGGAGTTAGAGCAAAAATGAGAAAACGTGTTTCACTCGCTGTTATAATGTATTTCAAGCAACCTATAGGCTTTGTGGTAAAAATCTTCTCCGTATATTGCACATGTGTGCCACGTCCAAAAAGGCACTCCACTTGCTCAGAGAAGAGCGTTTTGGCACTTATGGAACACATTTAGTATGATGTGCTTTATTGCTTGGTGCACACAACCATTGTTCGAAAATGCACTTTCTTCACTCTCAATAACATTATGAGCAAAGGATAATACGGCGTGTCGTTGTGAGCCAGCTGAAGGTGCCAGGAGGCTCCATCAAGTGGGCCTGATGCAGCTTCGCATCCCGTTCTATCTGCAACAGTTTCATGGGTCTGAGAAGCACTGCTGTGGAGTTAGAGCAAAAATGAGAAAACGTGTTTCACTCGCTGTTATAATGTATTTCAAGCGACCTATAGGCTTTGTGGTAAAAATCTTCTCCGTATATGGCACATGTGTGCCACGTCCAAAAAGGCACTCCACTTGCTCAGCGAAGAGCGTTTTGGCACTTATGGAACACATTTAGTGTGATGTGCTTTATTGCTTTGCGCACACAACCATTGTTCGAAAATGCACTTTATTCACTCTCAATAGCATTATGAGCAAAGGATCATACGGCGTGTCATTGTGAGCCAGCGGAAGGTGCCAGGAGGCTCTTTTCATGTGTGCCTGGCGCTGCTTCGAGTCCCGTTCGAGCTGCAACAGTTTCCTGTGGCTGAGAATCACTGCTGTGGAGTTAGAGCAAAAATGACAAAAAGTGTTTCACTCGCTGTGTATTTCAAGCAATCTAGGGGCTTTGTGGTAAAAATCTTCTCCATATATGGCACATGTGTGCCACGTCCAAAAAAGCACTCCACTCGCTCAGAGAAGAGCGTTTTGGCACTTATGGAAGACATTTAGTGTGATGTGCTTTATTTGCTTGGCGCACACAACCATTGTTCGAAGATGCACTTTATTCACTCTCAATAGCATTATGAGCAAAGGATAATACGGCGTGTCATTGTGAGCCAGCGGAAGGTGCCAGGAGGCTCTTTTCAAGTGTGCCTGGCGCATCCCGTTCTAGCTGCAACAGTTTCCTGTCGCTGAGAAGCACTGCTGTGGCGTTAGAGCAAAAATGACAAAAAGTGTTTCACTCGCTGTGTAGTTCAAGCAACCTAGAGGCTTTGTGGTAAAAATCCTCTCCATATATGGCACATGTGTGCCACGTCCAAATAAACACTCCACTCGCTCAGAGAAGAGCGTTTTGGCACTTATGGAACACATTTAATGTGATGTATTTTATTTCTTGGCGCACACCACCATTGTTGGAAAATGCACTTTATTCACTCTCAATAGCATTATGAGCAAAGGACAATACGGCGTGTCATTGTGAGCCAGCAGAAGGTGCCAGGAGGCTCAATCCAAGTGTGCCTGGCGCAGCTTCGCATCCCGTTCTATCTGCAACAGTTCCATTGGTCTGAGAAGCACTACTGTGGAGTTAGAGCAAAAATGAGAAAACGTGTTTCACTCGCTGTTATAATGTATTTCAAGCAACCTATAGGCTTTGTGGTAAAAATCTTCTCCGTATATTGCACATGTGTGCCACGTCCAAAAAGGCACTCCACTTGCTCAGAGAAGAGCGTTTTGGCACTTATGGAACACATTTAGTATGATGTGCTTTATTGCTTGGTGCACACAACCATTGTTCGAAAATGCACTTTCTTCACTCTCAATAACATTATGAGCAAAGGATAATACGGCGTGTCGTTGTGAGCCAGCTGAAGGTGCCAGGAGGCTCCATCAAGTGGGCCTGATGCAGCTTCGCATCCCGTTCTATCTGCAACAGTTTCATGGGTCTGAGAAGCACTGCTGTGGAGTTAGAGCAAAAATGAGAAAACGTGTTTCACTCGCTGTTATAATGTATTTCAAGCGACCTATAGGCTTTGTGGTAAAAATCTTCTCCGTATATGGCACATGTGTGCCACGTCCAAAAAGGCACTCCACTTGCTCAGCGAAGAGCGTTTTGGCACTTATGGAACACATTTAGTGTGATGTGCTTTATTGCTTGGCGCACACAACCATTGTTCGAAAATGCACTTTATTCACTCTCAATAGCATTATGAGCAAAGGATCATACGGCGTGTCATTGTGAGCCAGCGGAAGGTGCCAGGAGGCTCTTTTCATGTGTGCCTGGCGCTGCTTCGAGTCCCGTTCGAGCTGCAACAGTTTCCTGTGGCTGAGAATCACTGCTGTGGAGTTAGAGCAAAAATGACAAAAAGTGTTTCACTCGCTGTGTATTTCAAGCAATCTAGGGGCTTTGTGGTAAAAATCTTCTCCATATATGGCACATGTGTGCCACGTCCAAAAAAGCACTCCACTCGCTCAGAGAAGAGCGTTTTGGCACTTATGGAAGACATTTAGTGTGATGTGCTTTATTTGCTTGGCGCACACAACCATTGTTCGAAGATGCACTTTATTCACTCTCAATAGCATTATGAGCAAAGGATAATACGGCGTGTCATTGTGAGCCAGCGGAAGGTGCCAGGAGGCTCTTTTCAAGTGTGCCTGGCGCATCCCGTTCTAGCTGCAACAGTTTCCTGTCGCTGAGAAGCACTGCTGTGTAGTTAGAGCAAAAATGACAAAAAGTGTTTCACTCGCTGTGTAGTTCAAGCAACCTAGAGGCTTTGTGGTAAAAATCCTCTCCATATATGGCACATGTGTGCCACGTCCAAATAAACACTCCACTCGCTCAGAGAAGAGCGTTTTGGCACTTATGGAACACATTTAATGTGATGTATTTTATTTCTTGGCGCACACAACCATTGTTCGAAAATGCACTTTATTCACTCTCAATAGCATTATGAGCTAAGGATAATACGGCGTGTCATTGTGAGCCAGCTGAAAGTGCCAGGAGGCTCAATCCAAGTGTGCCTGATGCGGCTTCGCATCCCGTTCTATCTGCAACGGTTTCATGGGTCTGAGAAGCACTGCTGTGGAGTTAGAGCAAAAATGACAAAAAGTGTTTCACTCGCTGTAATAATGTATTTCAAGCAACCTATAGGCTTTGTGGTAAAAAAAAATCTTCTCCACATATGGCACATGTGTGCCACGTCCAAAAAAAAATCCACTCGCTCAGAGAAGAGCGTTTTGGCATTTATTGAACACATTTACTGTGATGTGCTTTATTGCTTGGTGCACACAACCATTGTTCGAAAATGCACTTTATTCACTCTCAATAGCATTATGAGCAAAGCATAATACGGCGTGTCATTGTGAGCCAGCGGAAGGTGCCAGGAGGCTCTTTTCAAGTGTGCCTGGCGCAGCTTCGCATCCCGTTCTAGCTGCAACAGTTTCCTGTGGCTGAGAAGCACTGCTTTGGAGTTAGAGCAAAAATGACAAAGAGTGTTTCACTCGCTGTTATAATGTATTTCAAGCAACCTATAGGCTTTGTGTTAAAAATCTTCTCCACATATGGCACATGTGTGCCACGTCCAAAAAAAAAATCCACTCGCTCAGAGAAGAGCGTTTTGGCACTTATTGAACACATTTACTGTGATGTGCTTTATTGCTTGGTGCACACAACCATTGTTCGAAAATGCACTTTATTCACTTTCAATAGCATTATGAGCAAAGGATAATACGGCGTGTCATTGTGAGCCAGCGGAATTTGCCAGGAGGCTCAATCCAAGTGTGCCTGATGCGGCTTCGCATCCCGTTCTATCTGCAACAGTTTCTTGGGTCTGAGAAGCAGTGCTTTGGCGTTAGAGCAAAAATGACAAAAAGTGTTTCACTCGCTGTAATAATGTATTTCAAGCAACCTATAGGCTTTGTGGTAAAAAAAAATCTTCTCCACATATGGCACATGTGTGCCACGTCCAAAAAAAAATCCACTCGCTCAGAGAAGAGCGTTTTGGCATTTATTGAACACATTTACTGTGATGTGCTTTATTGCTTGGTGCACACAACCATTGTTCGAAAATGCACTTTATTCACTCTCAATAGCATTATGAGCAAAGCATAATACGGCGTGTCATTGTGAGCCAGCGGAAGGTGCCAGGAGGCTCTTTTCAAGTGTGCCTGGCGCAGCTTCGCATCCCGTTCTAGCTGCAACAGTTTCCTGTGGCTGAGAAGCACTGCTTTGGAGTTAGAGCAAAAATGACAAAGAGTGTTTCACTCGCTGTTATAATGTATTTCAAGCAACCTATAGGCTTTGTGTTAAAAATCTTCTCCACATATGGCACATGTGTGCCACGTCCAAAAAAAAAATCCACTCGCTCAGAGAAGAGCGTTTTGGCACTTATTGAACACATTTACTGTGATGTGCTTTATTGCTTGGTGCACACAACCATTGTTCGAAAATGCACTTTATTCACTTTCAATAGCATTATGAGCAAAGGATAATACGGCGTGTCATTGTGAGCCAGCGGAATTTGCCAGGAGGCTCAATCCAAGTGTGCCTGATGCGGCTTCGCATCCCGTTCTATCTGCAACAGTTTCTTGGGTCTGAGAAGCAGTGCTTTGGCGTTAGAGCAAAAATGACAAAAAGTGTTTCACTCGCTGTAATAATGTATTTCAAGCAACCTATAGGCTTTGTGGTAAAAAAAAATCTTCTCCACATATGGCACATGTGTGCCACGTCCAAAAAAAAATCCACTCGCTCAGAGAAGAGCGTTTTGGCATTTATTGAACACATTTACTGTGATGTGCTTTATTGCTTGGTGCACACAACCATTGTTCGAAAATGCACTTTATTCACTCTCAATAGCATTATGAGCAAAGCATAATACGGCGTGTCATTGTGAGCCAGCGGAAGGTGCCAGGAGGCTCTTTTCAAGTGTGCCTGGCGCAGCTTCGCATCCCGTTCTAGCTGCAACAGTTTCCTGTGGCTGAGAAGCACTGCTTTGGAGTTAGAGCAAAAATGACAAAGAGTGTTTCACTCGCTGTTATAATGTATTTCAAGCAACCTATAGGCTTTGTGTTAAAAATCTTCTCCACATATGGCACATGTGTGCCACGTCCAAAAAAAAAATCCACTCGCTCAGAGAAGAGCGTTTTGGCACTTATTGAACACATTTACTGTGATGTGCTTTATTGCTTGGTGCACACAACCATTGTTCGAAAATGCACTTTATTCACTTTCAATAGCATTATGAGCAAAGGATAATACGGCGTGTCATTGTGAGCCAGCGGAATTTGCCAGGAGGCTCAATCCAAGTGTGCCTGATGCGGCTTCGCATCCCGTTCTATCTGCAACAGTTTCTTGGGTCTGAGAAGCAGTGCTTTGGCGTTAGAGCAAAAATGACAAAAAGTGTTTCACTCGCTGTAATAATGTATTTCAAGCAACCTATAGGCTTTGTGGTAAAAAAAAATCTTCTCCACATATGGCACATGTGTGCCACGTCCAAAAAAAAAATCCACTCGCTCAGAGAAGAGCGTTTTGGCACTTATTGAACACATTTACTGTGATGTGCTTTATTGCTTGGTGCACACAACCATTGTTCGAAAATGCACTTTATTCACTCTCAATAGCATTATGAGCAAAGGATAATACGGCGTGTCATTGTGAGCCAGCGGAAGGTGCCAGGAGGCTAAATCCAAGTGTGCTTGATGCGGCTTCGCATCCCGTTCTATCTGCAACAGTTTCATGGGTCTGAGAAGCACTGCTGTGGCGTTAGAGCAAAAATGACAAAAAGTGTTTCACTCGCTGTAATAATGTATTTCAAGCAACCTATAGGCTTTGTGGTAAAAAATCTTCTCCACATATGGTACATGTGTGCCACGTCCAAAAAAGCACTCCACTCGCTCAGAGAAGAGCGTTTTGGCACTTATGGAACACATTTAGTGTGATGTGCTTTATTGCTTGGCGCACACCACCATTGTTGGGAAATGCACTTTATTCACTCTCAATAGCATTATGAGCAAAGGACAATACGGCGTGTCATTGTGAGCCAGCGAAAGGTGCCAGGAGGCTCAATGCAAGTGTGCCTGGCGCAGCTTCGCATCCCGTTCTATCTGCAACAGTTCCATTGGTCTGAGAAGCACTGCTGTGGAGTTAGAGCAAAAATGAGAAAACGTGTTTTACTCGCTGTTATAATGTATTTCAAGCAACCTATAGGCTTTGTGGTAAAAATCTTCTCCGTATATGGCCCATGTGTGCCACGTCCAAAAAGGCACTCCACTTGCTCAGCGAAGTGCGTTTTGGCACTTATGGAACACATTTAGTGTGATGTGCTTTATTGCTTGGCGCACACAACCATGGTTCGAAAATGCACTTTATTCACTCTCAATAGCATTATGAGGAAAGAATCATACGGCGTGTCATTGTGAGCCAGCGGAAGGTGCCAGGAGGCTATTTTCATGTGTGCCTGGCGCTGCTTCGAGTCCCGTTCTACCTGCAACAGTTTCCTGTGGCTGAGAATCACTGCTGTGGAGTTAGAGCAAAAATGACAAAAAGTGTTTCACTCGCTGTAATAATGTATTTCAAGCAACCTATAGGCTTTGTGGTAAAAATCTTCTCCACATATGGCACATGTGTGCCACGTCCAAAAAAAATCCACTCGCTCAGAGAAGAGCGTTTTGGCACTTATTGAACACATTTACTGTGATGTGCTTTATTGCTTGGTGCACACAACCATTGTTCGAAAATGCACTTTATTCACTCTCAATAGCATTATGAGGAAAGGATAATACGGCGTGTCATTGTGAGCCAGCTGAAAGTGCCAGGAGGCTCAATCCAAGTGTGCCTGATGCGGCTTCGCATCCCGTTCTATCTGTAACAGTTTCATGGGTCTGAGAAGCACTGCTGTGGCGTTAGAGCAAAAATGACAAAAAGTGTTTCACTAGCTGTAATAATGTATTTCAAGCAACCTATAGGCTTTGTGGTAAAAAATCTTCTCCACATATGGCACATGTGTGCCACGTCCAAAAAAGCACTCCACTTGCTCAAAGAAAAGCGTTTTGGCACTTATGGAACACATTTAGTGTGATCTGCTTTATTGCTTGGCTCACACAACCATTGTTCAAAAAATCACTTTATTCGCTCTCAAATGCATTGTGAGCAAAGGATGATACGGCGCGTCATTGTTAACCAGCGGAAGGTGCCAGGAGGCTCATTCCAAGTGTGCCTGACGCAGCTTCTCATCCCGTTCAATCTGCAACAGTTTCGTGTGGCTGAGAAGCACTGCTGTGGAGTTACAGCTAAAATGAGAAAATGTGTTTCTCTCGCTGTGATAATGTATTTCAAGCAACCTATAGGCTTTGTGGTAAAAATTTTCTCCATATCTGGCACATGTGTGCCAGTCCCAAAAAGCACTCCACTCGCTCAGAGAAGAGCGTTTTGGCACTTATGGAACACATTTAGTGTGATGTGCTTCATTGCTTGGCGCACACCACCATTGTTGGAAAATGCACTTTATTCACTCTCAATAGCATTATGAGCAAAGGACAATACGGCGTGTCATTGTGAGCCAGCAGAAGGTGCCAGGAGGCTCAATCCAAGTGTGCCTGGCGCAGCTTCGCATCCCGTTCTATCTGCAACAGTTCCATTGGTCTGAGAAGCACTACTGTGGAGTTAGAGCAAAAATGAGAAAACGTGTTTCACTCGCTGTTATAATGTATTTCAAGCAACCTATAGGCTTTGTGGTAAAAATCTTCTCCGTATATTGCACATGTGTGCCACGTCCAAAAAGGCACTCCACTTGCTCAGAGAAGAGCGTTTTGGCACTTATGGAACACATTTAGTATGATGTGCTTTATTGCTTGGTGCACACAACCATTGTTCGAAAATGCACTTTATTCACTCTCAATAACATTATGAGCAAAGGATAATACGGCGTGTCGTTGTGAGCCAGCTGAAGGTGCCAGGAGGCTCCATCAAGTGGGCCTGATGCAGCTTCGCATCCCGTTCTATCTGCAACAGTTTCATGGGTCTGAGAAGCACTGCTGTGGAGTTAGAGCAAAATGAGAAAACGTGTTTCACTCGCTGTTATAATGTATTTCAAGCGACCTATAGGCTTTGTGGTAAAAATCTTCTCCGTATATGGCACATGTGTGCCACGTCCAAAAAGGCACTCCACTTGCTCAGCGAAGAGCGTTTTGGCACTTATGGAACACATTTAGTGTGATGTGCTTTATTGCTTGGCGCACACAACCATTGTTCGAAAATGCACTTTATTCACTCTCAATAGCATTATGAGCAAAGGATCATACGGCGTGTCATTGTGAGCCAGCGGAAGGTGCCAGGAGGCTCTTTTCATGTGTGCCTGGCGCTGCTTCGAGTCCCGTTCGAGCTGCAACAGTTTCCTGTGGCTGAGAATCACTGCTGTGGAGTTAGAGCAAAAATGACAAAAAGTGTTTCACTCGCTGTAATAATGTATTTCAAGCAACCTATAGGCTTTGTGGTAAAAAATCTTCTCCACATATGGCACGTGTGCCACGTCCAAAAAAAATCCACTCGCTCAGAGAAGAGCGTTTTGGCACTTATTGAACACATTTACTGTGATGTGCTTTATTGCTTGGTGCACACAACCATTGTTCGAAAATGCACTTTATTCACTCTCAATAGCATTATGAGGAAAGGATAATCCGGCGTGTCATTGTGAGGCAGCTGAAAGTGCCAGGAGGCTCAATCCAAGTGTGCCTGATGCGGCTTCGCATCCCGTTCTATCTGCAACAGTTTCATGGGTCTGAGAAGCACTGCTTTGGCGTTAGAGCAAAAATGACAAAAAGTGTTTCACTAGCTGTAACAATGTATTTCAAGCAACCTATAGGCTTTGTGGTAAAAAATCTTCTCCACATATGGAACATGTGTGCCACGTCCAAAAAAAATCCACTCGCTCAGAGAAGAGCGTTTTGGCACTTATTGAACACATTTACTGTGATGTGCTTTATTGCTTGGTGCACACAAGCATTGTTCGAAAATGCACTTTTTTCACTCTCAATAGCATTATGAGGAAAGGATAATACGGCGTGTCATTGTGAGCCAGCTGAAAGTGCCAGGAGACTCAATCCAAGTGTGCCTGATGCGGCTTCGCATCCCGTTCTATCTGCAACAGTTTCATGGGTCTGAGAAGCACTGCTGTGGCGTTAGAGCAAAAATGACAAAAAGTGTTTCACTAGCTGTAATAATGTATTTCAAGCAACCTACAGGCTTTGTGGTAAAAAATCTTCTCCACATATGGCACATGTGTGCCACGTCCAAAATAGCACTCCACTTGCTCAAAGAAAAGCGTTTTGGCACTTATGGAACACATTTAGTGTGATCTGCTTTATTGCTTGGCGCACACCACCATTGTTGGAAAATGCACTTTATTCACTCTCAATAGCATTATGAGCAAAGGATAATACGGCGTGTCGTTGTGAGCCAGCTGAAGGTGCCAGGAGGCTCCATCCAAGTGTGCCTGATGCAGCTTCGCATCCCGTTCTATCTGCAACAGTTTCATGGGTCTGAGAAGCACTGCTGTGGAGTTAGAGCAAAAATGAGAAAACGTGTTTCACTAGCTGTTATAATGTATTTCAAGCGACCTATAGGCTTTGTGGCAAAAATCTTCTCCGTATATGGCACATGTGTGCCACATCCAAAAAGGCACTCCACTTGCTCAGCGAAGAGCGTTTTGGCACTTATGGAACACATTTAGTGTGATGTGCTTTATTGCTTGGCGCACACAACCATTGTTCGAAAATGCACTTTATTCACTCTCAATAGCATTATGAGCAAAGGATCATACGGCGTGTCATTGTGAGCCAGCGGAAGGTGCCAGGAGGCTCTTTTCATGTGTGCCTGGCGCTGCTTCGAGTCCCGTTCGAGCTGCAACAGTTTCCTGTGGCTGAGAATCACTGCTGTGGAGTTAGATAAAAAATGACAAAAAGTGTTTCACTCGCTGTGTATTTCAAGCAATCTAGGGGCTTTGTGGTAAAAATCTACTCCATATATGGCACATGTGTGCCACGTCCAAAAAAGCACTCCACTCGCTCAGAGAAGAGCGTTTTGGCACTTATGGAAGACATTTAGTGTGATGTGCTTTATTTGCTTGGCGCACACAACCATTGTTCGAAAATGCACTTTATTCACTCTCAATAGCATTATGAGCAAAGGATAATACGGCGTGTCATTGTGAGCCAGCGGAAGGTGCCAGGAGGCTCTTTTCATGTGTGCCTGGTGCAGCTTCGCATCCCGTTCTAGCTGCAACAGTTTCCTGTGGCTGAGAAGCACTGCTTTGGCGTTAGAGCAAGAATGACAAAGAGTGTTTCACTTGAAGTTATAATGTATTTCAAGCAACCTATAGGCTTTGTGTTAAAAATCTTCTCCACATATGGCACATGTGTGCCACGTCATTCCAAAAAAGCACTCCACTCGCTCAGAGAAGAGCGTTTTGGCACTTATGGAACACATTTAGTGTGATGTGCTTTATTGCTTGGCGCACACCACCATTGTTGGAAAATGCACTTTATTCACTCTCAATAGCATTATGAGCAAAGGACAATACGGCGTGTCATTGTGAGCCAGCGGAAGGTGCCAGGAGGCTCAATCCAAGTGTGCCTGGCGCAGCTTCGAGTCCCGTTCTATCTGCAACAGTTTCATGGGTCTGAGAATCACTGCTGTGGAGTTAGAGCAAAAATGACAAAAAGTGTTTCACTCGCTGTAATAATGTATTTCAAGCAACCTATAGGCTTTGTGGTAAAAAATCTTCTCCACATATGGCACATGTGTGCCACGTCCAAAAAAAATCCACTCGCTCAGAGAAGAGCGTTTTGGCACTTATTGAACACATTTACTGTGATGTGCTTTATTTCTTGGTGCACACAAGCATTGTTCGAAAATGCACTTTATTCACTCTCAATAGCATTATGAGGAAAGGATAATACGGCGTGTCATTGTGAGCCAGCTGAAAGTGCCAGGAGGCTCAATCCAAGTGTGCCTGATGCGGCTTCGCATCCCGTTCTATCTGCAACAGTTTCATGGGTCTGAGAATCACTGCTATGGAGTTAGAGCAAAAATGACAAAAAGTGTTTCACTCGCTGTAATAATGTATTTCAAGCAACCTATAGGCTTTGTGGTAAAAAATCTTCTCCACATATGGCACATGTGTGCCACGTCCAAAAAAAATCCACTCGCTCAGAGAAGAGCGTTTTGGCACTTATGGAACACATTTAGTGTGATGTGCTTCATTGCTTGGCGCACACCACCATTGTTGGAAAATGCACTTTATTCACTCTCAATAGCATTATGAGCAAAGGACAATACGGCGTGTCATTGTGAGCCAGCGGAAGGTGCCAGGAGGCTCAATCCAAGTGTGCCTGGCGCAGCTTCGCATCCCGTTCTATCTGCAACAGTTCCATTGGTCTGAGAAGCACTGCTGTGGAGTTAGAGCAAAAATGACAAAAAGTGTTTCACTCGCTGTAATAATGTATTTCAAGCAACCTATAGGCTTTGTGGTAAAAAATCTTCTCCACATATGGCACATGTGTGCCACGTCCAAAAAAAATCCACTCGCTCAGAGAAGAGCGTTTTGGCACTTATTGAACACATTTACTGTGATGTGCTTTATTGCTTGGTGCACACAACCATTGTTCGAAAATGCACTTTATTCACTCTCAATAGCATTATGAGGAAAGGATAATACGGCGTGTCATTGTGAGCCAGCTGAAAGTGCCAGGAGGCTCAATCCAAGTGTGCCTGATGCGGCTTCGCATCCCGTTCTATCTGCAACAGTTTCATGGGTCTGAGAAGCACTGCTTTGGCGTTAGAGCAAAAATGACAAAAAGTGTTTCACTAGCTGTAACAATGTATTTCAAGCAACCTATAGGCTTTGTGGTAAAAAATCTTCTCCACATATGGCACATGTGTGCCACGTCCAAAAAAGCACTCCACTTGCTCAAAGAAAAGCGTTTTGGCACTTATGGAACACATTTAGTGTGATCTGCTTTATTGCTTGGCTCACACAACCATTGTTCAAAAAATCACTTTATTCGCTCTCAAATGCATTGTGAGCAAAGGATGATACGGCGCGTCATTGTTAACCAGCGGAAGGTGCCAGGAGGCTCATTCCAAGTGTGCCTGATGCAGCTTCTCATCCCGTTCTATCTGCAACAGTTTCGTGTGGCTGAGAAGCACTGCTGTGGAGTTACAGCTAAAATGAGAAAATGTGTTTCTCTCGCTGTGATAATGTATTTCAAGCAACCTATAGGCTTTGTGGTAAAAATTTTCTCCATATATGGCACATGTGTGCCACGTCCCAAAAAGCACTCCACTCGCTCAGAGAAGAGCGTTTTGGCACTTATGGAACACATTTAGTGTGATGTGCTTCATTGCTTGGCGCACACCACCATTGTTGGAAAATGCACTTTATTCACTCTCAATAGCATTATGAGCAAAGGACAATACGGCGTGTCATTGTGAGCCAGCGGAAGGTGCCAGGAGGCTCAATCCAAGTGTGCCTGGCGCAGCTTCGCATCCCGTTCTATCTGCAACAGTTCAATTGGTCTGAGAAGCACTACTGTGGAGTTAGAGCAAAAATGAGAAAACGTGTTTCACTCGCTGTTATAATGTATTTCAAGCAACCTATAGGCTTTGTGGTAAAAATCTTTTCCGTATATTGCACATGTGTGCCACGTCCAAAAAGGCACTCCACTTGCTCAGAGAAGAGCGTTTTGGCACTTATGGAACACATTTACTATGATGTGCTTTATTGCTTGGTGCACACAACCATTGTTCGAAAATGCACTTTATTCACTCTCAATAACATTATGAGCAAAGGATAATACGACGTGTCGTTGTGAGCCAGCTGAAGGTGCCAGGAGGCTCCATCAAGTGTGCCTGATGCAGCTTCGCATCCCGTTCTATCTGCAACAGTTTCCTGTCGCTGAGAAGCACTGCTGTGTAGTTAGAGCAAAAATGACAAAAAGTGTTTCACTCGCTGTGTAGTTCAAGCAACCTAGAGGCTTTGTGGTAAAAATCCTCTCCATATATGGCACATGTGTGCCACGTCCAAATAAACACTCCACTCGCTCAGAGAAGAGCGTTTTGGCACTTATGGAACACATTTAATGTGATGTATTTTATTTCTTGGCGCACACAACCATTGTTCGAAAATGCACTTTATTCACTCTCAATAGCATTATGAGGAAAGGATAATACGGCGTGTCATTGTGAGCCAGCTGAAAGTGCCAGGAGACTCAATCCAAGTGTGCCTGATGCGGCTTCGCATCCCGTTCTATCTGCAACAGTTTCATGGGTCTGAGAAGCACTGCTGTGGCGTTAGAGCAAAAATGACAAAAAGTGTTTCACTAGCTGTAATAATGTATTTCAAGCAACCTACAGGCTTTGTGGTAAAAAATCTTCTCCACATATGGCACATGTGTGCCACGTCCAAAATAGCACTCCACTTGCTCAAAGAAAAGCGTTTTGGCACTTATGGAACACATTTAGTGTGATCTGCTTTATTGCTTGGCGCACACCACCATTGTTGGAAAATGCACTTTATTCACTCTCAATAGCATTATGAGCAAATGGATAATACGGCGTGTCGTTGTGAGCCAGCTGAAGGTGCCAGGAGGCTCCATCCAAGTGTGCCTGATGCAGCTTCGCATCCCGTTCTATCTGCAACAGTTTCATGGGTCTGAGAAGCACTGCTGTGGAGTTAGAGCAAAAATGAGAAAACGTGTTTCACTCGCTGTTATAATGTATTTCAAGCGACCTATAGGCTTTGTGGCAAAAATCTTCTCCGTATATGGCACATGTGTGCCACATCCAAAAAGGCACTCCACTTGCTCAGCGAAGAGCGTTTTGGCACTTATGGAACACATTTAGTGTGATGTGCTTTATTGCTTGGCGCACACAACCATTGTTCGAAAATGCACTTTATTCACTCTCAATAGCATTATGAGCAAAGGATCATACGGCGTGTCATTGTGAGCCAGCGGAAGGTGCCAGGAGGCTCTTTTCATGTGTGCCTGGCGCTGCTTCGAGTCCCGTTCGAGCTGCAACAGTTTCCTGTGGCTGAGAATCACTGCTGTGGAGTTAGATAAAAAATGACAAAAAGTGTTTCACTCGCTGTGTATTTCAAGCAATCTAGGGGCTTTGTGGTAAAAATCTACTCCATATATGGCACATGTGTGCCACGTCCAAAAAAGCACTCCACTCGCTCAGAGAAGAGCGTTTTGGCACTTACGGAAGACATTTAGTGTGATGTGCTTTATTTGCTTGGCGCACACAACCATTGTTCGAAAATGCACTTTATTCACTCTCAATAGCATTATGAGCAAAGGATAATACGGCGTGTCATTGTGAGCCAGCGGAAGGTGCCAGGAGGCTCTTTTCATGTGTGCCTGGTGCAGCTTCGCATCCCGTTCTAGCTGCAACAGTTTCCTGTGGCTGAGAAGCACTGCTTTGGCGTTAGAGCAAGAATGACAAAGAGTGTTTCACTTGCTGTTATAATGTATTTCAAGCAACCTATAGGCTTTGTGTTAAAAATCTTCTCCACATATGGCACATGTGTGCCACGTCATTCCAAAAAAGCACTCCACTCGCTCAGAGAAGAGCGTTTTGGCACTTATGGAACACATTTAGTGTGATGTGCTTTATTGCTTGGCGCACACCACCATTGTTGGAAAATGCACTTTATTCACTCTCAATAGCATTATGAGCAAAGGACAATACGGCGTGTCATTGTGAGCCAGCGGAAGGTGCCAGGAGGCTCAATCCAAGTGTGCCTGGCGCAGCTTCGAGTCCCGTTCTATCTGCAACAGTTTCATGGGTCTGAGAATCACTGCTGTGGAGTTAGAGCAAAAATGACAAAAAGTGTTTCACTCGCTGTAATAATGTATTTCAAGCAACCTATAGGCTTTGTGGTAAAAAATCTTCTCCACATATGGCACATGTGTGCCACGTCCAAAAAAAATCCACTCGCTCAGAGAAGAGCGTTTTGGCACTTATTGAACACATTTACTGTGATGTGCTTTATTTCTTGGTGCACACAAGCATTGTTCGAAAATGCACTTTATTCACTCTCAATAGCATTATGAGGAAAGGATAATACGGCGTGTCATTGTGAGCCAGCTGAAAGTGCCAGGAGGCTCAATCCAAGTGTGCCTGATGCGGCTTCGCATCCCGTTCTATCTGCAACAGTTTCATGGGTCTGAGAATCACTGCTATGGAGTTAGAGCAAAAATGACAAAAAGTGTTTCACTCGCTGTAATAATGTATTTCAAGCAACCTATAGGCTTTGTGGTAAAAAATCTTCTCCACATATGGCACATGTGTGCCACGTCCAAAAAAAATCCACTCGCTCAGAGAAGAGCGTTTTGGCACTTATGGAACACATTTAGTGTGATGTGCTTCATTGCTTGGCGCACACCACCATTGTTGGAAAATGCACTTTATTCACTCTCAATAGCATTATGAGCAAAGGACAATACGGCGTGTCATTGTGAGCCAGCGGAAGGTGCCAGGAGGCTCAATCCAAGTGTGCCTGGCGCAGCTTCGCATCCCGTTCTATCTGCAACAGTTCCATTGGTCTGAGAAGCACTGCTGTGGAGTTAGAGCAAAAATGACAAAAAGTGTTTCACTCGCTGTAATAATGTATTTCAAGCAACCTATAGGCTTTGTGGTAAAAAATCTTCTCCACATATGGCACATGTGTGCCACGTCCAAAAAAAATCCACTCGCTCAGAGAAGAGCGTTTTGGCACTTATTGAACACATTTACTGTGATGTGCTTTATTGCTTGGTGCACACAACCATTGTTCGAAAATGCACTTTATTCACTCTCAATAGCATTATGAGGAAAGGATAATACGGCGTGTCATTGTGAGCCAGCTGAAAGTGCCAGGAGGCTCAATCCAAGTGTGCCTGATGCGGCTTCGCATCCCGTTCTATCTGCAACAGTTTCATGGGTCTGAGAAGCACTGCTTTGGCGTTAGAGCAAAAATGACAAAAAGTGTTTCACTAGCTGTAACAATGTATTTCAAGCAACCTATAGGCTTTGTGGTAAAAAATCTTCTCCACATATGGCACATGTGTGCCACGTCCAAAAAAGCACTCCACTTGCTCAAAGAAAAGCGTTTTGGCACTTATGGAACACATTTAGTGTGATCTGCTTTATTGCTTGGCTCACACAACCATTGTTCAAAAAATCACTTTATTCGCTCTCAAATGCATTGTGAGCAAAGGATGATACGGCGCGTCATTGTTAACCAGCGGAAGGTGCCAGGAGGCTCATTCCAAGTGTGCCTGATGCAGCTTCTCATCCCGTTCTATCTGCAACAGTTTCGTGTGGCTGAGAAGCACTGCTGTGGAGTTACAGCTAAAATGAGAAAATGTGTTTCTCTCGCTGTGATAATGTATTTCAAGCAACCTATAGGCTTTGTGGTAAAAATTTTCTCCATATATGGCACATGTGTGCCACGTCCCAAAAAGCACTCCACTCGCTCAGAGAAGAGCGTTTTGGCACTTATGGAACACATTTAGTGTGATGTGCTTCATTGCTTGGCGCACACCACCATTGTTGGAAAATGCACTTTATTCACTCTCAATAGCATTATGAGCAAAGGACAATACGGCGTGTCATTGTGAGCCAGCGGAAGGTGCCAGGAGGCTCAATCCAAGTGTGCCTGGCGCAGCTTCGCATCCCGTTCTATCTGCAACAGTTCAATTGGTCTGAGAAGCACTACTGTGGAGTTAGAGCAAAAATGAGAAAACGTGTTTCACTCGCTGTTATAATGTATTTCAAGCAACCTATAGGCTTTGTGGTAAAAATCTTTTCCGTATATTGCACATGTGTGCCACGTCCAAAAAGGCACTCCACTTGCTCAGAGAAGAGCGTTTTGGCACTTATGGAACACATTTACTATGATGTGCTTTATTGCTTGGTGCACACAACCATTGTTCGAAAATGCACTTTATTCACTCTCAATAACATTATGAGCAAAGGATAATACGACGTGTCGTTGTGAGCCAGCTGAAGGTGCCAGGAGGCTCCATCAAGTGTGCCTGATGCAGCTTCGCATCCCGTTCTATCTGCAACAGTTTCCTGTCGCTGAGAAGCACTGCTGTGTAGTTAGAGCAAAAATGACAAAAAGTGTTTCACTCGCTGTGTAGTTCAAGCAACCTAGAGGCTTTGTGGTAAAAATCCTCTCCATATATGGCACATGTGTGCCACGTCCAAATAAACACTCCACTCGCTCAGAGAAGAGCGTTTTGGCACTTATGGAACACATTTAATGTGATGTATTTTATTTCTTGGCGCACACAACCATTGTTCGAAAATGCACTTTATTCACTCTCAATAGCATTATGAGGAAAGGATAATACGGCGTGTCATTGTGAGCCAGCTGAAAGTGCCAGGAGACTCAATCCAAGTGTGCCTGATGCGGCTTCGCATCCCGTTCTATCTGCAACAGTTTCATGGGTCTGAGAAGCACTGCTGTGGCGTTAGAGCAAAAATGACAAAAAGTGTTTCACTAGCTGTAATAATGTATTTCAAGCAACCTACAGGCTTTGTGGTAAAAAATCTTCTCCACATATGGCACATGTGTGCCACGTCCAAAATAGCACTCCACTTGCTCAAAGAAAAGCGTTTTGGCACTTATGGAACACATTTAGTGTGATCTGCTTTATTGCTTGGCGCACACCACCATTGTTGGAAAATGCACTTTATTCACTCTCAATAGCATTATGAGCAAATGGATAATACGGCGTGTCGTTGTGAGCCAGCTGAAGGTGCCAGGAGGCTCCATCCAAGTGTGCCTGATGCAGCTTCGCATCCCGTTCTATCTGCAACAGTTTCATGGGTCTGAGAAGCACTGCTGTGGAGTTAGAGCAAAAATGAGAAAACGTGTTTCACTCGCTGTTATAATGTATTTCAAGCGACCTATAGGCTTTGTGGCAAAAATCTTCTCCGTATATGGCACATGTGTGCCACATCCAAAAAGGCACTCCACTTGCTCAGCGAAGAGCGTTTTGGCACTTATGGAACACATTTAGTGTGATGTGCTTTATTGCTTGGCGCACACAACCATTGTTCGAAAATGCACTTTATTCACTCTCAATAGCATTATGAGCAAAGGATCATACGGCGTGTCATTGTGAGCCAGCGGAAGGTGCCAGGAGGCTCTTTTCATGTGTGCCTGGCGCTGCTTCGAGTCCCGTTCGAGCTGCAACAGTTTCCTGTGGCTGAGAATCACTGCTGTGGAGTTAGATAAAAAATGACAAAAAGTGTTTCACTCGCTGTGTATTTCAAGCAATCTAGGGGCTTTGTGGTAAAAATCTACTCCATATATGGCACATGTGTGCCACGTCCAAAAAAGCACTCCACTCGCTCAGAGAAGAGCGTTTTGGCACTTACGGAAGACATTTAGTGTGATGTGCTTTATTTGCTTGGCGCACACAACCATTGTTCGAAAATGCACTTTATTCACTCTCAATAGCATTATGAGCAAAGGATAATACGGCGTGTCATTGTGAGCCAGCGGAAGGTGCCAGGAGGCTCTTTTCATGTGTGCCTGGTGCAGCTTCGCATCCCGTTCTAGCTGCAACAGTTTCCTGTGGCTGAGAAGCACTGCTTTGGCGTTAGAGCAAGAATGACAAAGAGTGTTTCACTTGCTGTTATAATGTATTTCAAGCAACCTATAGGCTTTGTGTTAAAAATCTTCTCCACATATGGCACATGTGTGCCACGTCATTCCAAAAAAGCACTCCACTCGCTCAGAGAAGAGCGTTTTGGCACTTATGGAACACATTTAGTGTGATGTGCTTTATTGCTTGGCGCACACCACCATTGTTGGAAAATGCACTTTATTCACTCTCAATAGCATTATGAGCAAAGGACAATACGGCGTGTCATTGTGAGCCAGCGGAAGGTGCCAGGAGGCTCAATCCAAGTGTGCCTGGCGCAGCTTCGAGTCCCGTTCTATCTGCAACAGTTTCATGGGTCTGAGAATCACTGCTGTGGAGTTAGAGCAAAAATGACAAAAAGTGTTTCACTCGCTGTAATAATGTATTTCAAGCAACCTATAGGCTTTGTGGTAAAAAATCTTCTCCACATATGGCACATGTGTGCCACGTCCAAAAAAAATCCACTCGCTCAGAGAAGAGCGTTTTGGCACTTATTGAACACATTTACTGTGATGTGCTTTATTTCTTGGTGCACACAAGCATTGTTCGAAAATGCACTTTATTCACTCTCAATAGCATTATGAGGAAAGGATAATACGGCGTGTCATTGTGAGCCAGCTGAAAGTGCCAGGAGGCTCAATCCAAGTGTGCCTGATGCGGCTTCGCATCCCGTTCTATCTGCAACAGTTTCATGGGTCTGAGAATCACTGCTATGGAGTTAGAGCAAAAATGACAAAAAGTGTTTCACTCGCTGTAATAATGTATTTCAAGCAACCTATAGGCTTTGTGGTAAAAAATCTTCTCCACATATGGCACATGTGTGCCACGTCCAAAAAAAATCCACTCGCTCAGAGAAGAGCGTTTTGGCACTTATGGAACACATTTAGTGTGATGTGCTTCATTGCTTGGCGCACACCACCATTGTTGGAAAATGCACTTTATTCACTCTCAATAGCATTATGAGCAAAGGACAATACGGCGTGTCATTGTGAGCCAGCGGAAGGTGCCAGGAGGCTCAATCCAAGTGTGCCTGGCGCAGCTTCGCATCCCGTTCTATCTGCAACAGTTCCATTGGTCTGAGAAGCACTGCTGTGGAGTTAGAGCAAAAATGACAAAAAGTGTTTCACTCGCTGTAATAATGTATTTCAAGCAACCTATAGGCTTTGTGGTAAAAAATCTTCTCCACATATGGCACATGTGTGCCACGTCCAAAAAAAATCCACTCGCTCAGAGAAGAGCGTTTTGGCACTTATTGAACACATTTACTGTGATGTGCTTTATTGCTTGGTGCACACAACCATTGTTCGAAAATGCACTTTATTCACTCTCAATAGCATTATGAGGAAAGGATAATACGGCGTGTCATTGTGAGCCAGCTGAAAGTGCCAGGAGGCTCAATCCAAGTGTGCCTGATGCGGCTTCGCATCCCGTTCTATCTGCAGCAGTTTCATGGGTCTGAGAAGCACTGCTGTGGCGTTAGAGCAAAAATGACAAAAAGTGTTTCACTAGCTGTAATAATGTATTTCAAGCAACCTATAGGCTTTGTGGTAAAAAATCTTCTCCACATATGGCACATGTGTGCCACGTCCAAAAAAGCACTCCACTTGCTCAAAGAAAAGCGTTTTGGCACTTATGGAACACATTTAGTGTGATCTGCTTTTTGCTTGGCTCACACAACCATTGTTCAAAAAATCACTTTATTCGCTCTCAAATGCATTGTGAGCAAAGGATGATACGGCGCGTCATTGTTAACCAGCGGAAGGTGCCAGGAGGCTCATTCCAAGTGTGCCTGACGCAGCTTCTCATCCCGTTCTATCTGCAACAGTTTCGTGTGGCTGAGAAGCACTGCTGTGGAGTTACAGCTAAAATGAGAAAATGTGTTTCTCTCGCTGTGATAATGTATTTCAAGCAACCTATAGGCTTTGTGGTAAAAATTTTCTCCATATATGGCACATGTGTGCCACGTCCCAAAAAGCACTCCACTCGCTCAGAGAAGAGCGTTTTGGCACTTATGGAACACATTTAGTGTGATGTGCTTTATTGCTTGGCGCACACCACCATTGTTGGAAAATGCACTTTATTCACTCTCAATAGCATTATGAGCAAAGGACAATACGGCGTGTCATTGTGAGCCAGCGGAAGGTGCCAGGAGGCTCAATCCAAGTGTGCCTGGCGCAGCTTCGCATCCCGTTCTATCTGCAACAGTTCCATTGGTCTGAGAAGCACTACTGTGGAGTTAGAGCAAAAATGAGAAAACGTGTTTCACTCGCTGTTATAATGTATTTCAAGCAACCTATAGGCTTTGTGGTAAAAATCTTCTCCGTATATTGCACATGTGTGCCACGTCCAAAAAGGCACTCCACTTGCTCAGAGAAGAGCGTTTTGGCACTTATGGAACACATTTAGTATGATGTGCTTTATTGCTTGGTGCACACAACCATTGTTCGAAAATGCACTTTATTCACTCTCAATAACATTATGAGCAAAGGATAATACGGCGTGTCGTTGTGAGCCAGCTGAAGGTGCCAGGAGGCTCCATCCAAATGTGCCTGATGCAGCTTGGCATCCCGTTCTATCTGCAACAGTTTCATGGGTCTGAGAAGCACTGCTGTGGCGTTAGAGCAAAAATGACAAAAAGTGTTTCACTAGCTGTAATAATGTATTTCAAGCAACCTATAGGCTTTAAGGTAAAAAATCTTCTCCACATATGGCACATGTGTGCCACGTCCAAAAAAGCACTCCACTTGCTCAAAGAAAAGCGTTTTGGCACTTATGGAACACATTTAGTGTGATCTGCTTTTTGCTTGGCTCACACAACCATTGTTCAAAAAATCACTTTATTCGCTCTCAAATGCATTGTGAGCAAAGGATGATACGGCGCGTCATTGTTAACCAGCGGAAGGTGCCAGGAGGCTCATTCCAAGTGTGCCTGACGCAGCTTCTCATCCCGTTCTATCTGCAACAGTTTCGTGTGGCTGAGAAGCACTGCTGTGGAGTTACAGCTAAAATGAGAAAATGTGTTTCTCTCGCTGTGATAATGTATTTCAAGCAACCTATAGGCTTTGTGGTAAAAATTTTCTCCATATATGGCACATGTGTGCCACGTCCCAAAAAGCACTCCACTCGCTCAGAGAAGAGCGTTTTGACACTTATGGAACACATTTAGTATGATGTGCTTTATTGCTTGGTGCACACAACCATTGTTCGAAAATGCACTTTATTCACTCTCAATAACATTATGAGCAAAGGATAATACGGCGTGTCGTTGTGAGCCAGCTGAAGGTGCCAGGAGGCTCCATCCAAGTGTGCCTGATGCAGCTTGGCATCCCGTTCTATCTGCAACAGTTTCATGGGTCTGAGAAGCACTGCTGTGGAGTTAGAGCAAAAATGAGAAAACGTGTTTCACTCGCTGTTATAATGTATTTCAAGCGACCTATAGGCTTTGTGGTAAAAATCTTCTCCGTATATGGCACATGTGTGCCACGTCCAAAAAGGCACTCCACTTGCTCAGCGAAGAGCGTTTTGGCCCTTATGGAACACATTTAGTGTGATGTGCTTTATTGCTTTGCGCACACAACCATTGTTCGAAAATGCACTTTATTCACTCTCAATAGCATTATGAGGAAAGGATAATACGGCGTGTCATTGTGAGCCAGCTGAAAGTGCCAGGAGGCTCAATCCAAGTGTGCCTGATGCGGCTTCGCATCCCGTTCTATCTGCAACAGTTTCATGGGTCTGAGAAGCACTGCTGTGGCGTTAGAGCAAAAATGACAAAAAGTGTTTCACTAGCTGTAATAATGTATTTCAAGCAACCTATAGGCTTTGTGGTAAAAAATCTTCTCCACATATGGCACATGTGTGCCACGTCCAAAAAAGCACTCCACTTGCTCAAAGAAAAGCGTTTTGGCACTTATGGAACAAATTTAGTGTGATCTGCTTTTTGCTTGACTCACACAACCATTGTTCAAAAAATCACTTTATTCGCTCTCAAATGCATTGTGAGCAAAGGATGATACGGCGCGTCATTGTTAACCAGCGGAAGGTGCCAGGAGGCTCATTCCAAGTGTGCCTGACGCAGCTTCTCATCCCGTTCTATCTGCAACAGTTTCATGGGTCTGAGAAGCACTGCTGTGGAGTTACAGCTAAAATGAGAAAATGTGTTTCTCTCGCTGTGATAATGTATTTCAAGCAACCTATAGGCTTTGTGGTAAAAATCTTCTCCGTATATGGCACATGTGTGCCACGTCCCAAAAAGCACTCCACTCGCTCAGAGAAGAGCGTTTTGGCACTTATGGAACACATTTAGTGTGATGTGCTTTATTGCTTGGCGCACACCACCATTGTTGGAAAATGCACTTTATTCACTCTCAATAGCATTATGAGCAAAGGACAATACGGCCTGTCATTGTGAGCCAGCTGAAAGTGCCAGGAGGCTCAATCCAAGTGTGCCTGATGCAGCTTCGCATCCCGTTCTATCTGCAACAGATTCATGGGTCTGAAAAGCACTGCTGTGGAGTTAGAGCAAAAATGAGAAAACGTGTTTCGCTCGCTGTTATAATGTATTTCAAGCGACCTATAGGCTTTGTGGTAAAAATCTTCTCCGTATATGGCACATGTGTGCCACGTCCAAAAAGGCACTCCACTTGCTCAGCGAAGAGCGTTTTGGCACTTATGGAACACATTTAGTGTGATGTGCTTTATTGCTTGGCGCACACAACCATTGTTCGAAAATGCACTTTATTCACTCTCAATAGCATTATGAGGAAAGGATAATACGGCGTGCATTGTGAGCCAGCTGAAAGTGCCAGGAGGCTCAATCCAAGTGTGCCTGATGCGGCTTCGCATCCCGTTCTATCTGCAACAGTTTCATGGGTCTGAGAAGCACTGCTGTGGCGTTAGAGCAAAAATGACAAAAAGTGTTTCACTAGCTGTAATAATGTATTTCAAGCAACCTATAGGCTTTGTGGTAAAAAATCTTCTCCACATATGGCACATGTGTGCCACGTCCAAAAAAGCACTCCACTTGCTCAAAGAAAAGCGTTTTGGCACTTATGGAACACATTTAGTGTGATCTGCTTTATTGCTTGGCTCACACAACCATTGTTCAAAAAAATCACTTTATTCGCTCTCAAATGCATTGTGAGCAAAGGATGATACGGCGCGTCATTGTTAACCAGCGGAAGGTGCCAGGAGGCTCATTCCAAGTGTGCCTGACGCAGCTTCTCATCCCGTTCTATCTGCAACAGTTTCGTGTGGCTGAGAAGCACTGCTGTGGAGTTACAGCTAAAATGAGAAAATGTGTTTCTCTCGCTGTGATAATGTATTTCAAGCAACCTATATGCTTTGTGGTAAAAATTTTCTCCATATATGGCACATGTGTGCCACGTCCCAAAAAGCACTCCACTCGCTCAGAGAAGAGCGTTTTGGCACTTATGGAACACATTTAGTGTGATGTGCTTTATTGCTTGGCGCACACCACCATTGTTGGAAAATGCACTTTATTCACTCTCAATAGCATTATGAGCAAAGGACAATACGGCGTGTCATTGTGAGCCAGCGGAAGGTGCCAGGAGGCTCAATCCAAGTGTGCCTGGCGCAGCTTCGCATCCCGTTCTATCTGCAACAGTTCCATTGGTCTGAGAAGCACTACTGTGGAGTTAGAGCAAAAATGAGAAAACGTGTTTCACTCGCTGTTATAATGTATTTCAAGCGACCTATAGGCTTTGTGGTAAAAATCTTCTCCGTATATGGCACATGTGTGCCACGTCCAAAAAGGCACTCCACTTGCTCAGCGAAGAGCGTTTTGGCACTTATGGAACACATTTAGTGTGATGTGCTTTATTGCTTGGCGCACACAACTATTGTTCGAAAATGCACTTTATTCACTCTCAATAGCATTATGAGGAAAGGATAATACGGCGTGTCATTGTGAGCCAGCTGAAAGTGCCAGGAGGCTCAATCCAAGTGTGCCTGATGCGGCTTCGCATCCCGTTCTATCTGCAACAGTTTCATGGGTCTGAGAAGCACTGCTGTGGCGTTAGAGCAAAAATGACAAAAAGTGTTTCACTAGCTGTAATAATGTATTTCAAGCAACCTATAGGCTTTGTGGTAAAAAATCTTCTCCACATATGGCACATGTGTGCCACGTCCAAAAAAGCACTCCACTTGCTCAAAGAAAAGCGTTTTGGCACTTATGGAACACATTTAGTGTGATCTGCTTTTTGCTTGGCTCACACAACCATTGTTCAAAAAATCACTTTATTCGCTCTCAAATGCATTGTGAGCAAAGGATGATACGGCGCGTCATTGTTAACCAGCGGAAGGTGCCAGGAGGCTCATTCCAAGTGTGCCTGACGCAGCTTCTCATCCCGTTCTATCTGCAACAGTTTCGTGTGGCTGAGAAGCACTGCTGTGGAGTTACAGCTAAAATGAGAAAATGTGTTTCTCTCGCTGTAATAATGTATTTCAAGCAACCTATAGGCTTTGTGGTAAAAATTTTCTCCATATATGGCACATGTGTGCCACGTCCCAAAAAGCACTCCACTCGCTCAGAGAAGAGCGTTTTGGCACTTATGGAACACATTTAGTGTGATGTGCTTTATTGCTTGGCGCACACCACCATTGTTGGAAAATGCACTTTATTCACTCTCAATAGCATTATGAGCAAAGGACAATACGGCGTGTCATTGTGAGCCAGCGGAAGGTGCCAGGAGGCTCAATCCAAGTGTGCCTGGCGCAGCTTCGCATCCCGTTCTATCTGCAACAGTTCCATTGGTCTGAGAAGCACTGCTGTGGAGTTAGAGCAAAAATGAGAAAACGTGTTTCACTCGCTGTTATAATGTATTTCAAGCGACCTATAGGCTTTGTGGTAAAAATCTTCTCCGTATATGGCACATGTGTGCCACGTCCAAAAAGGCACTCCACTTGCTCAGCGAAGAGCGTTTTGGCACTTATGGAACACATTTAGTGTGATGTGCTTTATTGCATGGCGCACACAACCATTGTTCGAAAATGCACTTTATTCACTCTCAATAGCATTATGAGGAAAGGATAATACGGCGTGTCATTGTGAGCCAGCTGAAAGTGCCAGGAGGCTCAATCCAAGTGTGCCTGGCGCAGCTTCGCATCCCGTTCTATCTGCAACAGTTCCATTGGTCTGAGAAGCACTGCTGTGGAGTTAGAGCAAAAATGAGAAAACGTGTTTCACTCGCTGTTATAATGTATTTCAAGCGACCTATAGGCTTTGTGGTAAAAATCTTCTCCGTATATGGCACATGTGTGCCACGTCCAAAAAGGCACTCCACTTGCTCAGCGAAGAGCGTTTTGGCACTTATGGAACACATTTAGTGTGATGTGCTTTATTGCTTGGCGCACACAACCATTGTTCGAAAATGCACTTTATTCACTCTCAATAGCATTATGAGGAAAGGATAATACGGCGTGTCATTGTGAGCCAGCTGAAAGTGCCAGGAGGCTCAATCCAAGTGTGCCCGATGCGGCTTTGCATCCCGTTCTATCTGCAGCAGTTTCATGGGTCTGAGAAGCACTGCTGTGGCGTTAGAGCAAAAATGACTAAAAGTGTTTCACTAGCTGTAATAATGTATTTCAAGCAACCTATAGGCTTTGTGGTAAAAAATCTTCTCCACATATGGCACATGTGTGCCACGTCCAAAAAAGCACTCCACTTGCTCAAAGAAAAGCGTTTTGGCACTTATGGAACACATTTAGTGTGATCTGCTTTTTGCTTGGCTCACACAACCATTGTTCAAAAAATCACTTTATTCGCTCTCAAATGCATTGTGAGCAAAGGATGATACGGCGCGTCATTGTTAACCAGCGGAAGGTGCCAGGAGGCTCATTCCAAGTGTGCCTGACGCAGCTTCTCATCCCGTTCTATCTGCAACAGTTTCGTGTGGCTGAGAAGCACTGCTGTGGAGTTACAGCTAAAATGAGAAAATGTGTTTCTCTCGCTGTGATAATGTATTTCAAGCAACCTATAGGCTTTGTGGTACAAATTTTCTCCATATATGGCACATGTGTGCCACGTCCCAAAAAGCACTCCACTCGCTCAGAGAAGAGCGTTTTGGCACTTATGGAACACATTTAGTGTGATGTGCTTTATTGCTTGGCGCACACCACCATTGTTGGAAAATGCACTTTATTCACTCTCAATAGCATTATGAGCAAAGGACAATACGGCGTGTCATTGTGAGCCAGCGGAAGGTGCCAGGAGGCTCAATCCAAGTGTGCCTGGCGCAGCTTCGCATCCCGTTCTATCTGCAACAGTTCCATTGGTCTGAGAAGCACTACTGTGGAGTTAGAGCAAAAATGAGAAAACGTGTTTCACTCGCTGTTATAATGTATTTCAAGCAACCTATAGGCTTTGTGGTAAAAATCTTCTCCGTATATTGCACATGTGTGCCACGTCCAAAAAGGCACTCCACTTGCTCAGAGAAGAGCGTTTTGGCACTTATGGAACACATTTAGTATGATGTGCTTTATTGCTTGGTGCACACAACCATTGTTCGAAAATGCACTTTATTCACTCTCAATAACATTATGAGCAAAGGATAATACGGCGTGTCGTTGTGAGCCAGCTGAAGGTGCCAGGAGGCTCCATCCAAGTGTGCCTGATGCAGCTTCGCATCCCGTTCTATCTGCAACAGTTTCATGGGTCTGAGAAGCACTGCTGTGGAGTTAGAGCAAAAATGAGAAAACGTGTTTCACTCGCTGTTATAATGTATTTCAAGCGACCTATAGGCTTTGTGGTAAAAATCTTCTCCGTATATGGCACATGTGTGCCACGTCCAAAAAGGCACTCCACTTGCTCAGCGAAGAGCGTTTTGGCACTTATGGAACACATTTAGTGTGATGTGCTTTATTGCTTGGCGCACACAACCATTGTTCGAAAATGCACTTTATTCACTCTCAATAGCATTATGAGGAAAGGATAATACGGCGTGTCATTGTGAGCCAGCTGAAAGTGCCAGGAGGCTCAATCCAAGTGTGCCTGATGCGGCTTCGCATCCCGTTCTATCTGCAACAGTTTCATGGGTCTGAGAAGCACTGCTGTGGCGTTAGAGCAAAAATGACAAAAAGTGTTTCACTAGCTGTAATAATGTATTTCAAGCAACCTATAGGCTTTGTGGTAAAAAATCTTCTCCACATATGGCACATGTGTGCCACGTCCAAAAAAGCACTCCACTTGCTCGAAGAAAAGCGTTTTGGCACTTATGGAACACATTTAGTGTGATCTGCTTTTTGCTTGGCTCACACAACCATTGTTCAAAAAATCACTTTATTCGCTCTCAAATGCATTGTGAGCAAAGGATGATACGGCGCGTCATTGTTAACCAGCGGAAGGTGCCAGGAGGCTCATTCCAAGTGTGCCTGACGCAGCTTCTCATCCCGTTCTATCTGCAACAGTTTCGTGTGGCTGAGAAGCACTGCTGTGGAGTTACAGCTAAAATGAGAAAATGTGTTTCTCTCGCTGTAATAATGTATTTCAAGCAACCTATAGGCTTTGTGGTAAAAATTTTCTCCATATATGGCACATGTGTGCCACGTCCCAAAAAGCACTCCACTCGCTCAGAGAAGAGCGTTTTGGCACTTATGGAACACATTTAGTGTGATGTGCTTTATTGCTTGGCGCACACCACCATTGTTGGAAAATGCACTTTATTCACTCTCAATAGCATTATGAGCAAAGGACAATACGGCGTGTCATTGTGAGCCAGCGGAAGGTGCCAGGAGGCTCAATCCAGATGTGCCTGGCGCAGCTTCGCATCCCGTTCTATCTGCAACAGTTCCATTGGTCTGAGAAGCACTGCTGTGGAGTTAGAGCAAAAATGAGAAAACGTGTTTCACTCGCTGTTATAATGTATTTCAAGCGACCTATAGGCTTTGTGGTAAAAATCTTCTCCGTATATGGCACATGTGTGCCACGTCCAAAAAGGCACTCCACTTGCTCAGCGAAGAGCGTTTTGGCACTTATGGAACACATTTAGTGTGATGTGCTTTATTGCTTGGCGCACACAACCATTGTTCGAAAATGCACTTTATTCACTCTCAATAGCATTATGAGGAAAGGATAATACGGCGTGTCATTGTGAGCCAGCTGAAAGTGCCAGGAGGCTCAATCCAAGTGTGCCTGATGCGGCTTCGCATCCCGTTCTATCTGCAGCAGTTTCATGGGTCTGAGAAGCACTGCTGTGGCGTTAGAGCAAAAATGACTAAAAGTGTTTCACTAGCTGTAATAATGTATTTCAAGCAACCTATAGGCTTTGTGGTAAAAAATCTTCTCCACATATGGCACATGTGTGCCACGTCCAAAAAAGCACTCCACTTGCTCAAAGAAAAGCGTTTTGGCACTTATGGAACACATTTAGTGTGATCTGCTTTTTGCTTGGCTCACACAACCATTGTTCAAAAAATCACTTTATTCGCTCTCAAATGCATTGTGAGCAAAGGATGATACGGCGCGTCATTGTTAACCAGCGGAAGGTGCCAGGAGGCTCATTCCAAGTGTGCCTGACGCAGCTTCTCATCCCGTTCTATCTGCAATAGTTTCGTGTGGCTGAGAAGCACTGCTGTGGAGTTACAGCTAAAATGAGAAAATGTGTTTCTCTCGCTGTGATAATGTATTTCAAGCAACCTATAGGCTTTGTGGTACAAATTTTCTCCATATATGGCACATGTGTGCCACGTCCCAAAAAGCACTCCACTCGCTCAGAGAAGAGCGTTTTGGCACTTATGGAACACATTTAGTGTGATGTGCTTTATTGCTTGGCGCACACCACCATTGTTGGAAAATGCACTTTATTCACTCTCAATAGCATTATGAGCAAAGGACAATACGGCGTGTCATTGTGAGCCAGCGGAAGGTGCCAGGAGGCTCAATCCAAGTGTGCCTGGCGCAGCTTCGCATCCCGTTCTATCTGCAACAGTTCCATTGGTCTGAGAAGCACTACTGTGGAGTTAGAGCAAAAATGAGAAAACGTGTTTCACTCGCTGTTATAATGTATTTCAAGCAACCTATAGGCTTTGTGGTAAAAATCTTCTCCGTATATTGCACATGTGTGCCACGTCCAAAAAGCACTCCACTTGCTCAGAGAAGAGCGTTTTGGCACTTATGGAACACATTTAGTATGATGTGCTTTATTGCTTGGTGCACACAACCATTGTTCGAAAATGCACTTTATTCACTCTCAATAACATTATGAGCAAAGGATAATACGGCGTGTCGTTGTGAGCCAGCTGAAGGTGCCAGGAGGCTCCATCCAAGTGTGCCTGATGCAGCTTCGCATCCCGTTCTATCTGCAACAGTTTCATGGGTCTGAGAAGCACTGCTGTGGAGTTAGAGCAAAAATGAGAAAACGTGTTTCACTCGCTGTTATAATGTATTTCAAGCGACCTATAGGCTTTGTGGTAAAAATCTTCTCCGTATATGGCACATGTGTGCCACGTCCAAAAAGGCACTCCACTTGCTCAGCGAAGAGCGTTTTGGCACTTATGGAACACATTTAGTGTGATGTGCTTTATTGCTTGGCGCACACAACCATTGTTCGAAAATGCACTTTATTCACTCTCAATAGCATTATGAGGAAAGGATAATACGGCGTGTCATTGTGAGCCAGCTGAAAGTGCCAGGAGGCTCAATCCAAGTGTGCCTGATGCGGCTTCGCATCCCGTTCTATCTGCAACAGTTTCATGGGTCTGAGAAGCACTGCTGTGGCGTTAGAGCAAAAATGACAAAAAGTGTTTCACTAGCTGTAATAATGTATTTCAAGCAACCTATAGGCTTTGTGGTAAAAAATCTTCTCCACATATGGCACATGTGTGCCACGTCCAAAAAAGCACTCCACTTGCTCAAAGAAAAGCGTTTTGGCACTTATGGAACACATTTAGTGTGATCTGCTTTATTGCTTGGCTCACACAACCATTGTTCAAAAAAATCACTTTATTCGCTCTCAAATGCATTGTGAGCAAAGGATGATACGGCGCGTCATTGTTAACCAGCGGAAGGTGCCAGGAGGCTCAATCCAAGTGTGCCTGGCGCAGCTTCGCATCCCGTTCTATCTGCAACAGTTCCATTGGTCTGAGAAGCACTACTGTGGAGTTAGAGCAAAAATGAGAAAACGTGTTTCACTCGCTGTTATAATGTATTTCAAGCAACCTATAGGCTTTGTGGTAAAAATCTTCTCCGTATATGGCACATGTGTGCCACGTCCAAAAAGGCACTCCACTTGCTCAGCGAAGAGCGTTTTGGCACTTATGGAACACATTTAGTGTGATGTGCTTTATTGCTTGGCGCACACAACCATTGTTCGAAAATGCACTTTATTCACTCTCAATAGCATTATGAGGAAAGGATAATACGGCGTGTCATTGTGAGCCAGCTGAAAGTGCCAGGAGGCTCAATCCAAGTGTGCCTGATGCGGCTTCGCATCCCGTTCTATCTGCAACAGTTTCATGGGTCTGAGAAGCACTGCTGTGGCGTTAGAGCAAAAATGACAAAAAGTGTTTCACTAGCTGTAATAATGTATTTCAAGCAACCTATAGGCTTTGTGGTAAAAAATCTTCTCCACATATGGCACATGTGTGCCACGTCCAAAAAAGCACTCCACTTGCTCAAAGAAAAGCGTTTTGGCACTTATGGAACACATTTAGTGTGATCTGCTTTTTGCTTGGCTCACACAACCATTGTTCAAAAAATCACTTTATTCGCTCTCAAATGCATTGTGAGCAAAGGATGATACGGCGCGTCATTGTTAACCAGCGGAAGGTGCCAGGAGGCTCATTCCAAGTGTGCCTGACGCAGCTTCTCATCCCGTTCTATCTGCAACAGTTTCGTGTGGCTGAGAAGCACTGCTGTGGAGTTACAGCTAAAATGAGAAAATGTGTTTCTCTCGCTGTAATAATGTATTTCAAGCAACCTATAGGCTTTGTGGTAAAAATTTTCTCCATATATGGCACATGTGTGCCACGTCCCAAAAAGCACTCCACTCGCTCAGAGAAGAGCGTTTTGGCACTTATGGAACACATTTAGTGTGATGTGCTTTATTGCTTGGCGCACACCACCATTGTTGGAAAATGCACTTTATTCACTCTCAATAGCATTATGAGCAAAGGACAATACGGCGTGTCATTGTGAGCCAGCGGAAGGTGCCAGGAGGCTCAATCCAAGTGTGCCTGGCGCAGCTTCGCATCCCGTTCTATCTGCAACAGTTCCATTGGTCTGAGAAGCACTGCTGTGGAGTTAGAGCAAAAATGAGAAAACGTGTTTCACTCGCTGTTATAATGTATTTCAAGCGACCTATAGGCTTTGTGGTAAAAATCTTCTCCGTATATGGCACATGTGTGCCACGTCCAAAAAGGCACTCCACTTGCTCAGCGAAGAGCGTTTTGGCACTTATGGAACACATTTAGTGTGATGTGCTTTATTGCTTGGCGCACACAACCATTGTTCGAAAATGCACTTTATTCACTCTCAATAGCATTATGAGGAAAGGATAATACGGCGTGTCATTGTGAGCCAGCTGAAAGTGCCAGGAGGCTCAATCCAAGTGTGCCTGGCGCAGCTTCGCATCCCGTTCTATCTGCAACAGTTCCATTGGTCTGAGAAGCACTGCTGTGGAGTTAGAGCAAAAATGAGAAAACGTGTTTCACTCGCTGTTATAATGTATTTCAAGCGACCTATAGGCTTTGTGGTAAAAATCTTCTCCGTATATGGCACATGTGTGCCACGTCCAAAAAGGCACTCCACTTGCTCAGCGAAGAGCGTTTTGGCACTTATGGAACACATTTAGTGTGATGTGCTTTATTGCTTGGCGCACACAACCATTGTTCGAAAATGCACTTTATTCACTCTCAATAGCATTATGAGGAAAGGATAATACGGCGTGTCATTGTGAGCCAGCTGAAAGTGCCAGGAGGCTCAATCCAAGTGTGCCCGATGCGGCTTTGCATCCCGTTCTATCTGCAGCAGTTTCATGGGTCTGAGAAGCACTGCTGTGGCGTTAGAGCAAAAATGACTAAAAGTGTTTCACTAGCTGTAATAATGTATTTCAAGCAACCTATAGGCTTTGTGGTAAAAAATCTTCTCCACATATGGCACATGTGTGCCACGTCCAAAAAAGCACTCCACTTGCTCAAAGAAAAGCGTTTTGGCACTTATGGAACACATTTAGTGTGATCTGCTTTTTGCTTGGCTCACACAACCATTGTTCAAAAAATCACTTTATTCGCTCTCAAATGCATTGTGAGCAAAGGATGATACGGCGCGTCATTGTTAACCAGCGGAAGGTGCCAGGAGGCTCATTCCAAGTGTGCCTGACGCAGCTTCTCATCCCGTTCTATCTGCAACAGTTTCGTGTGGCTGAGAAGCACTGCTGTGGAGTTACAGCTAAAATGAGAAAATGTGTTTCTCTCGCTGTGATAATGTATTTCAAGCAACCTATAGGCTTTGTGGTACAAATTTTCTCCATATATGGCACATGTGTGCCACGTCCCAAAAAGCACTCCACTCGCTCAGAGAAGAGCGTTTTGGCACTTATGGAACACATTTAGTGTGATGTGCTTTATTGCTTGGCGCACACCACCATTGTTGGAAAATGCACTTTATTCACTCTCAATAGCATTATGAGCAAAGGACAATACGGCGTGTCATTGTGAGCCAGCGGAAGGTGCCAGGAGGCTCAATCCAAGTGTGCCTGGCGCAGCTTCGCATCCCGTTCTATCTGCAACAGTTCCATTGGTCTGAGAAGCACTACTGTGGAGTTAGAGCAAAAATGAGAAAACGTGTTTCACTCGCTGTTATAATGTATTTCAAGCAACCTATAGGCTTTGTGGTAAAAATCTTCTCCGTATATTGCACATGTGTGCCACGTCCAAAAAGGCACTCCACTTGCTCAGAGAAGAGCGTTTTGGCACTTATGGAACACATTTAGTATGATGTGCTTTATTGCTTGGTGCACACAACCATTGTTCGAAAATGCACTTTATTCACTCTCAATAACATTATGAGCAAAGGATAATACGGCGTGTCGTTGTGAGCCAGCTGAAGGTGCCAGGAGGCTCCATCCAAGTGTGCCTGATGCAGCTTCGCATCCCGTTCTATCTGCAACAGTTTCATGGGTCTGAGAAGCACTGCTGTGGAGTTAGAGCAAAAATGAGAAAACGTGTTTCACTCGCTGTTATAATGTATTTCAAGCGACCTATAGGCTTTGTGGTAAAAATCTTCTCCGTATATGGCACATGTGTGCCACGTCCAAAAAGGCACTCCACTTGCTCAGCGAAGAGCGTTTTGGCACTTATGGAACACATTTAGTGTGATGTGCTTTATTGCTTGGCGCACACAACCATTGTTCGAAAATGCACTTTATTCACTCTCAATAGCATTATGAGGAAAGGATAATACGGCGTGTCATTGTGAGCCAGCTGAAAGTGCCAGGAGGCTCAATCCAAGTGTGCCTGATGCGGCTTCGCATCCCGTTCTATCTGCAACAGTTTCATGGGTCTGAGAAGCACTGCTGTGGCGTTAGAGCAAAAATGACAAAAAGTGTTTCACTAGCTGTAATAATGTATTTCAAGCAACCTATAGGCTTTGTGGTAAAAAATCTTCTCCACATATGGCACATGTGTGCCACGTCCAAAAAAGCACTCCACTTGCTCAAAGAAAAGCGTTTTGGCACTTATGGAACACATTTAGTGTGATCTGCTTTTTGCTTGGCTCACACAACCATTGTTCAAAAAATCACTTTATTCGCTCTCAAATGCATTGTGAGCAAAGGATGATACGGCGCGTCATTGTTAACCAGCGGAAGGTGCCAGGAGGCTCATTCCAAGTGTGCCTGACGCAGCTTCTCATCCCGTTCTATCTGCAACAGTTTCGTGTGGCTGAGAAGCACTGCTGTGGAGTTACAGCTAAAATGAGAAAATGTGTTTCTCTCGCTGTAATAATGTATTTCAAGCAACCTATAGGCTTTGTGGTAAAAATTTTCTCCATATATGGCACATGTGTGCCACGTCCCAAAAAGCACTCCACTCGCTCAGAGAAGAGCGTTTTGGCACTTATGGAACACATTTAGTGTGATGTGCTTTATTGCTTGGCGCACACCACCATTGTTGGAAAATGCACTTTATTCACTCTCAATAGCATTATGAGCAAAGGACAATACGGCGTGTCATTGTGAGCCAGCGGAAGGTGCCAGGAGGCTCAATCCAGATGTGCCTGGCGCAGCTTCGCATCCCGTTCTATCTGCAACAGTTCCATTGGTCTGAGAAGCACTGCTGTGGAGTTAGAGCAAAAATGAGAAAACGTGTTTCACTCGCTGTTATAATGTATTTCAAGCGACCTATAGGCTTTGTGGTAAAAATCTTCTCCGTATATGGCACATGTGTGCCACGTCCAAAAAGGCACTCCACTTGCTCAGCGAAGAGCGTTTTGGCACTTATGGAACACATTTAGTGTGATGTGCTTTATTGCTTGGCGCACACAACCATTGTTCGAAAATGCACTTTATTCACTCTCAATAGCATTATGAGGAAAGGATAATACGGCGTGTCATTGTGAGCCAGCTGAAAGTGCCAGGAGGCTCAATCCAAGTGTGCCTGATGCGGCTTCGCATCCCGTTCTATCTGCAGCAGTTTCATGGGTCTGAGAAGCACTGCTGTGGCGTTAGAGCAAAAATGACTAAAAGTGTTTCACTAGCTGTAATAATGTATTTCAAGCAACCTATAGGCTTTGTGGTAAAAAATCTTCTCCACATATGGCACATGTGTGCCACGTCCAAAAAAGCACTCCACTTGCTCAAAGAAAAGCGTTTTGGCACTTATGGAACACATTTAGTGTGATCTGCTTTTTGCTTGGCTCACACAACCATTGTTCAAAAAATCACTTTATTCGCTCTCAAATGCATTGTGAGCAAAGGATGATACGGCGCGTCATTGTTAACCAGCGGAAGGTGCCAGGAGGCTCATTCCAAGTGTGCCTGACGCAGCTTCTCATCCCGTTCTATCTGCAACAGTTTCGTGTGGCTGAGAAGCACTGCTGTGGAGTTACAGCTAAAATGAGAAAATGTGTTTCTCTCGCTGTGATAATGTATTTCAAGCAACCTATAGGCTTTGTGGTACAAATTTTCTCCATATATGGCACATGTGTGCCACGTCCCAAAAAGCACTCCACTCGCTCAGAGAAGAGCGTTTTGGCACTTATGGAACACATTTAGTGTGATGTGCTTTATTGCTTGGCGCACACCACCATTGTTGGAAAATGCACTTTATTCACTCTCAATAGCATTATGAGCAAAGGACAATACGGCGTGTCATTGTGAGCCAGCGGAAGGTGCCAGGAGGCTCAATCCAAGTGTGCCTGGCGCAGCTTCGCATCCCGTTCTATCTGCAACAGTTCCATTGGTCTGAGAAGCACTACTGTGGAGTTAGAGCAAAAATGAGAAAACGTGTTTCACTCGCTGTTATAATGTATTTCAAGCAACCTATAGGCTTTGTGGTAAAAATCTTCTCCGTATATTGCACATGTGTGCCACGTCCAAAAAGGCACTCCACTTGCTCAGAGAAGAGCGTTTTGGCACTTATGGAACACATTTAGTATGATGTGCTTTATTGCTTGGTGCACACAACCATTGTTCGAAAATGCACTTTATTCACTCTCAATAACATTATGAGCAAAGGATAATACGGCGTGTCGTTGTGAGCCAGCTGAAGGTGCCAGGAGGCTCCATCCAAGTGTGCCTGATGCAGCTTCGCATCCCGTTCTATCTGCAACAGTTTCATGGGTCTGAGAAGCACTGCTGTGGAGTTAGAGCAAAAATGAGAAAACGTGTTTCACTCGCTGTTATAATGTATTTCAAGCGACCTATAGGCTTTGTGGTAAAAATCTTCTCCGTATATGGCACATGTGTGCCACGTCCAAAAAGGCACTCCACTTGCTCAGCGAAGAGCGTTTTGGCACTTATGGAACACATTTAGTGTGATGTGCTTTATTGCTTGGCGCACACAACCATTGTTCGAAAATGCACTTTATTCACTCTCAATAGCATTATGAGGAAAGGATAATACGGCGTGTCATTGTGAGCCAGCTGAAAGTGCCAGGAGGCTCAATCCAAGTGTGCCTGATGCGGCTTCGCATCCCGTTCTATCTGCAACAGTTTCATGGGTCTGAGAAGCACTGCTGTGGCGTTAGAGCAAAAATGACAAAAAGTGTTTCACTAGCTGTAATAATGTATTTCAAGCAACCTATAGGCTTTGTGGTAAAAAATCTTCTCCACATATGGCACATGTGTGCCACGTCCAAAAAAGCACTCCACTTGCTCAAAGAAAAGCGTTTTGGCACTTATGGAACACATTTAGTGTGATCTGCTTTATTGCTTGGCTCACACAACCATTGTTCAAAAAAATCACTTTATTCGCTCTCAAATGCATTGTGAGCAAAGGATGATACGGCGCGTCATTGTTAACCAGCGGAAGGTGCCAGGAGGCTCATTCCAAGTGTGCCTGACGCAGCTTCTCATCCCGTTCTATCTGCAACAGTTTCGTGTGGCTGAGAAGCACTGCTGTGGAGTTACAGCTAAAATGAGAAAATGTGTTTCTCTCGCTGTGATAATGTATTTCAAGCAACCTATAGGCTTTGTGGTAAAAATTTTCTCCATATATGGCACATGTGTGCCACGTCCCAAAAAGCACTCCACTCGCTCAGAGAAGAGCGTTTTGGCACTTATGGAACACATTTAGTGTGATGTGCTTTATTGCTTGGCGCACACCACCATTGTTGGAAAATGCACTTTATTCACTCTCAATAGCATTATGAGCAAAGGACAATACGGCGTGTCATTGTGAGCTAGCGGAAGGTGCCAGGAGGCTCAATCCAAGTGTGCCTGGCGCAGCTTCGCATCCCGTTCTATCTGCAACAGTTCCATTGGTCTGAGAAGCACTACTGTGGAGTTAGAGCAAAAATGAGAAAACGTGTTTCACTCGCTGTTATAATGTATTTCAAGCAACCTATAGGCTTTGTGGTAAAAATCTTCTCCGTATATGGCACATGTGTGCCACGTCCAAAAAGGCACTCCACTTGCTCAGCGAAGAGCGTTTTGGCACTTATGGAACACATTTAGTGTGATGTGCTTTATTGCTTGGCGCACACAACCATTGTTCGAAAATGCACTTTATTCACTCTCAATAGCATTATGAGGAAAGGATAATACGGCGTGTCATTGTGAGCCAGCTGAAAGTGCCAGGAGGCTCAATCCAAGTGTGCCTGATGCGGCTTCGCATCCCGTTCTATCTGCAACAGTTTCATGGGTCTGAGAAGCACTGCTGTGGCGTTAGAGCAAAAATGACAAAAAGTGTTTCACTAGCTGTAATAATGTATTTCAAGCAACCTATAGGCTTTGTGGTAAAAAATCTTCTCCACATATGGCACATGTGTGCCACGTACAAAAAAGCACTCCACTTGCTCAAAGAAAAGCGTTTTGGCACTTATGGAACACATTTAGTGTGATCTGCTTTTTGCTTGGCTCACACAACCATTGTTCAAAAAATCACTTTATTCGCTCTCAAATGCATTGTGAGCAAAGGATGATACGGCGCGTCATTGTTAACCAGCGGAAGGTGCCAGGAGGCTCATTCCAAGTGTGCCTGACGCAGCTTCTCATCCCGTTCTATCTGCAACAGTTTCGTGTGGCTGAGAAGCACTGCTGTGGAGTTACAGCTAAAATGAGAAAATGTGTTTCTCTCGCTGTAATAATGTATTTCAAGCAACCTATAGGCTTTGTGGTAAAAATTTTCTCCATATATGGCACATGTGTGCCACGTCCCAAAAAGCACTCCACTCGCTCAGAGAAGAGCGTTTTGGCACTTATGGAACACATTTAGTGTGATGTGCTTTATTGCTTGGCGCACACCACCATTGTTGGAAAATGCACTTTATTCACTCTCAATAGCATTATGAGCAAAGGACAATACGGCGTGTCATTGTGAGCCAGCGGAAGGTGCCAGGAGGCTCAATCCAAGTGTGCCTGGCGCAGCTTCGCATCCCGTTCTATCTGCAACAGTTCCATTGGTCTGAGAAGCACTGCTGTGGAGTTAGAGCAAAAATGAGAAAACGTGTTTCACTCGCTGTTATAATGTATTTCAAGCGACCTATAGGCTTTGTGGTAAAAATCTTCTCCGTATATGGCACATGTGTGCCACGTCCAAAAAGGCACTCCACTTGCTCAGCGAAGAGCGTTTTGGCACTTATGGAACACATTTAGTGTGATGTGCTTTATTGCTTGGCGCACACAACCATTGTTCGAAAATGCACTTTATTCACTCTCAATAGCATTATGAGGAAAGGATAATACGGCGTGTCATTGTGAGCCAGCTGAAAGTGCCAGGAGGCTCAATCCAAGTGTGCCTGATGCGGCTTTGCATCCCGTTCTATCTGCAGCAGTTTCATGGGTCTGAGAAGCACTGCTGTGGCGTTAGAGCAAAAATGACTAAAAGTGTTTCACTAGCTGTAATAATGTATTTCAAGCAACCTATAGGCTTTGTGGTAAAAAATCTTCTCCACATATGGCACATGTGTGCCACGTCCAAAAAAGCACTCCACTTGCTCAAAGAAAAGCGTTTTGGCACTTATGGAACACATTTAGTGTGATCTGCTTTTTGCTTGGCTCACACAACCATTGTTCAAAAAATCACTTTATTCGCTCTCAAATGCATTGTGAGCAAAGGATGATACGGCGCGTCATTGTTAACCAGCGGAAGGTGCCAGGAGGCTCATTCCAAGTGTGCCTGACGCAGCTTCTCATCCCGTTCTATCTGCAACAGTTTCGTGTGGCTGAGAAGCACTGCTGTGGAGTTACAGCTAAAATGAGAAAATGTGTTTCTCTCGCTGTGATAATGTATTTCAAGCAACCTATAGGCTTTGTGGTACAAATTTTCTCCATATATGGCACATGTGTGCCACGTCCCAAAAAGCACTCCACTCGCTCAGAGAAGAGCGTTTTGGCACTTATGGAACACATTTAGTGTGATGTGCTTTATTGCTTGGCGCACACCACCATTGTTGGAAAATGCACTTTATTCACTCTCAATAGCATTATGAGCAAAGGACAATACGGCGTGTCATTGTGAGCCAGCGGAAGGTGCCAGGAGGCTCAATCCAAGTGTGCCTGGCGCAGCTTCGCATCCCGTTCTATCTGCAACAGTTCCATTGGTCTGAGAAGCACTACTGTGGAGTTAGAGCAAAAATGAGAAAACGTGTTTCACTCGCTGTTATAATGTATTTCAAGCAACCTATAGGCTTTGTGGTAAAAATCTTCTCCGTATATTGCACATGTGTGCCACGTCCAAAAAGGCACTCCACTTGCTCAGAGAAGAGCGTTTTGGCACTTATGGAACACATTTAGTATGATGTGCTTTATTGCTTGGTGCACACAACCATTGTTCGAAAATGCACTTTATTCACTCTCAATAACATTATGAGCAAAGGATAATACGGCGTGTCGTTGTGAGCCAGCTGAAGGTGCCAGGAGGCTCCATCCAAGTGTGCCTGATGCAGCTTCGCATCCCGTTCTATCTGCAACAGTTTCATGGGTCTGAGAAGCACTGCTGTGGAGTTAGAGCAAAAATGAGAAAACGTGTTTCACTCGCTGTTATAATGTATTTCAAGCGACCTATAGGCTTTGTGGTAAAAATCTTCTCCGTATATGGCACATGTGTGCCACGTCCAAAAAGGCACTCCACTTGCTCAGCGAAGAGCGTTTTGGCACTTATGGAACACATTTAGTGTGATGTGCTTTATTGCTTGGCGCACACAACCATTGTTCGAAAATGCACTTTATTCACTCTCAATAGCATTATGAGGAAAGGATAATACGGCGTGTCATTGTGAGCCAGCTGAAAGTGCCAGGAGGCTCAATCCAAGTGTGCCTGATGCGGCTTCGCATCCCGTTCTATCTGCAACAGTTTCATGGGTCTGAGAAGCACTGCTGTGGCGTTAGAGCAAAAATGACAAAAAGTGTTTCACTAGCTGTAATAATGTATTTCAAGCAACCTATAGGCTTTGTGGTAAAAAATCTTCTCCACATATGGCACATGTGTGCCACGTCCAAAAAAGCACTCCACTTGCTCAAAGAAAAGCGTTTTGGCACTTATGGAACACATTTAGTGTGATCTGCTTTTTGCTTGGCTCACACAACCATTGTTCAAAAAATCACTTTATTCGCTCTCAAATGCATTGTGAGCAAAGGATGATACGGCGCGTCATTGTTAACCAGCGGAAGGTGCCAGGAGGCTCATTCCAAGTGTGCCTGACGCAGCTTCTCATCCCGTTCTATCTGCAACAGTTTCGTGTGGCTGAGAAGCACTGCTGTGGAGTTACAGCTAAAATGAGAAAATGTGTTTCTCTCGCTGTAATAATGTATTTCAAGCAACCTATAGGCTTTGTGGTAAAAATTTTCTCCATATATGGCACATGTGTGCCACGTCCCAAAAAGCACTCCACTCGCTCAGAGAAGAGCGTTTTGGCACTTATGGAACACATTTAGTGTGATGTGCTTTATTGCTTGGCGCACACCACCATTGTTGGAAAATGCACTTTATTCACTCTCAATAGCATTATGAGCAAAGGACAATACGGCGTGTCATTGTGAGCCAGCGGAAGGTGCCAGGAGGCTCAATCCAGATGTGCCTGGCGCAGCTTCGCATCCCGTTCTATCTGCAACAGTTCCATTGGTCTGAGAAGCACTGCTGTGGAGTTAGAGCAAAAATGAGAAAACGTGTTTCACTCGCTGTTATAATGTATTTCAAGCGACCTATAGGCTTTGTGGTAAAAATCTTCTCCGTATATGGCACATGTGTGCCACGTCCAAAAAGGCACTCCACTTGCTCAGCGAAGAGCGTTTTGGCACTTATGGAACACATTTAGTGTGATGTGCTTTATTGCTTGGCGCACACAACCATTGTTCGAAAATGCACTTTATTCACTCTCAATAGCATTATGAGGAAAGGATAATACGGCGTGTCATTGTGAGCCAGCTGAAAGTGCCAGGAGGCTCAATCCAAGTGTGCCTGATGCGGCTTCGCATCCCGTTCTATCTGCAGCAGTTTCATGGGTCTGAGAAGCACTGCTGTGGCGTTAGAGCAAAAATGACTAAAAGTGTTTCACTAGCTGTAATAATGTATTTCAAGCAACCTATAGGCTTTGTGGTAAAAAATCTTCTCCACATATGGCACATGTGTGCCACGTCCAAAAAAGCACTCCACTTGCTCAAAGAAAAGCGTTTTGGCACTTATGGAACACATTTAGTGTGATCTGCTTTTTGCTTGGCTCACACAACCATTGTTCAAAAAATCACTTTATTCGCTCTCAAATGCATTGTGAGCAAAGGATGATACGGCGCGTCATTGTTAACCAGCGGAAGGTGCCAGGAGGCTCATTCCAAGTGTGCCTGACGCAGCTTCGCATCCCGTTCTATCTGCAACAGTTCCATTGGTCTGAGAAGCACTACTGTGGAGTTAGAGCAAAAATGAGAAAACGTGTTTCACTCGCTGTTATAATGTATTTCAAGCAACCTATAGGCTTTGTGGTAAAAATCTTCTCCGTATATTGCACATGTGTGCCACGTCCAAAAAGGCACTCCACTTGCTCAGAGAAGAGCGTTTTGGCACTTATGGAACACATTTAGTATGATGTGCTTTATTGCTTGGTGCACACAACCATTGTTCGAAAATGCACTTTATTCACTCTCAATAACATTATGAGCAAAGGATAATACGGCGTGTCGTTGTGAGCCAGCTGAAGGTGCCAGGAGGCTCCATCCAAGTGTGCCTGATGCAGCTTCGCATCCCGTTCTATCTGCAACAGTTTCATGGGTCTGAGAAGCACTGCTGTGGAGTTAGAGCAAAAATGAGAAAACGTGTTTCACTCGCTGTTATAATGTATTTCAAGCGACCTATAGGCTTTGTGGTAAAAATCTTCTCCGTATATGGCACATGTGTGCCACGTCCAAAAAGGCACTCCACTTGCTCAGCGAAGAGCGTTTTGGCACTTATGGAACACATTTAGTGTGATGTGCTTTATTGCTTGGCGCACACAACCATTGTTCGAAAATGCACTTTATTCACTCTCAATAGCATTATGAGGAAAGGATAATACGGCGTGTCATTGTGAGCCAGCTGAAAGTGCCAGGAGGCTCAATCCAAGTGTGCCTGATGCGGCTTCGCATCCCGTTCTATCTGCAACAGTTTCATGGGTCTGAGAAGCACTGCTGTGGCGTTAGAGCAAAAATGACAAAAAGTGTTTCACTAGCTGTAATAATGTATTTCAAGCAACCTATAGGCTTTGTGGTAAAAAATCTTCTCCACATATGGCACATGTGTGCCACGTCCAAAAAAGCACTCCACTTGCTCAAAGAAAAGCGTTTTGGCACTTATGGAACACATTTAGTGTGATCTGCTTTATTGCTTGGCTCACACAACCATTGTTCAAAAAAATCACTTTATTCGCTCTCAAATGCATTGTGAGCAAAGGATGATACGGCGCGTCATTGTTAACCAGCGGAAGGTGCCAGGAGGCTCATTCCAAGTGTGCCTGACGCAGCTTCTCATCCCGTTCTATCTGCAACAGTTTCGTGTGGCTGAGAAGCACTGCTGTGGAGTTACAGCTAAAATGAGAAAATGTGTTTCTCTCGCTGTGATAATGTATTTCAAGCAACCTATAGGCTTTGTGGTAAAAATTTTCTCCATATATGGCACATGTGTGCCACGTCCCAAAAAGCACTCCACTCGCTCAGAGAAGAGCGTTTTGGCACTTATGGAACACATTTAGTGTGATGTGCTTTATTGCTTGGCGCACACCACCATTGTTGGAAAATGCACTTTATTCACTCTCAATAGCATTATGAGCAAAGGACAATACGGCGTGTCATTGTGAGCTAGCGGAAGGTGCCAGGAGGCTCAATCCAAGTGTGCCTGGCGCAGCTTCGCATCCCGTTCTATCTGCAACAGTTCCATTGGTCTGAGAAGCACTACTGTGGAGTTAGAGCAAAAATGAGAAAACGTGTTTCACTCGCTGTTATAATGTATTTCAAGCAACCTATAGGCTTTGTGGTAAAAATCTTCTCCGTATATGGCACATGTGTGCCACGTCCAAAAAGGCACTCCACTTGCTCAGCGAAGAGCGTTTTGGCACTTATGGAACACATTTAGTGTGATGTGCTTTATTGCTTGGCGCACACAACCATTGTTCGAAAATGCACTTTATTCACTCTCAATAGCATTATGAGGAAAGGATAATACGGCGTGTCATTGTGAGCCAGCTGAAAGTGCCAGGAGGCTCAATCCAAGTGTGCCTGATGCGGCTTCGCATCCCGTTCTATCTGCAACAGTTTCATGGGTCTGAGAAGCACTGCTGTGGCGTTAGAGCAAAAATGACAAAAAGTGTTTCACTAGCTGTAATAATGTATTTCAAGCAACCTATAGGCTTTGTGGTAAAAAATCTTCTCCACATATGGCACATGTGTGCCACGTACAAAAAAGCACTCCACTTGCTCAAAGAAAAGCGTTTTGGCACTTATGGAACACATTTAGTGTGATCTGCTTTTTGCTTGGCTCACACAACCATTGTTCAAAAAATCACTTTATTCGCTCTCAAATGCATTGTGAGCAAAGGATGATACGGCGCGTCATTGTTAACCAGCGGAAGGTGCCAGGAGGCTCATTCCAAGTGTGCCTGACGCAGCTTCTCATCCCGTTCTATCTGCAACAGTTTCGTGTGGCTGAGAAGCACTGCTGTGGAGTTACAGCTAAAATGAGAAAATGTGTTTCTCTCGCTGTAATAATGTATTTCAAGCAACCTATAGGCTTTGTGGTAAAAATTTTCTCCATATATGGCACATGTGTGCCACGTCCCAAAAAGCACTCCACTCGCTCAGAGAAGAGCGTTTTGGCACTTATGGAACACATTTAGTGTGATGTGCTTTATTGCTTGGCGCACACCACCATTGTTGGAAAATGCACTTTATTCACTCTCAATAGCATTATGAGCAAAGGACAATACGGCGTGTCATTGTGAGCCAGCGGAAGGTGCCAGGAGGCTCAATCCAAGTGTGCCTGGCGCAGCTTCGCATCCCGTTCTATCTGCAACAGTTCCATTGGTCTGAGAAGCACTGCTGTGGAGTTAGAGCAAAAATGAGAAAACGTGTTTCACTCGCTGTTATAATGTATTTCAAGCGACCTATAGGCTTTGTGGTAAAAATCTTCTCCGTATATGGCACATGTGTGCCACGTCCAAAAAGGCACTCCACTTGCTCAGCGAAGAGCGTTTTGGCACTTATGGAACACATTTAGTGTGATGTGCTTTATTGCTTGGCGCACACAACCATTGTTCGAAAATGCACTTTATTCACTCTCAATAGCATTATGAGGAAAGGATAATACGGCGTGTCATTGTGAGCCAGCTGAAAGTGCCAGGAGGCTCAATCCAAGTGTGCCTGATGCGGCTTTGCATCCCGTTCTATCTGCCGCAGTTTCATGGGTCTGAGAAGCACTGCTGTGGCGTTAGAGCAAAAATGACTAAAAGTGTTTCACTAGCTGTAATAATGTATTTCAAGCAACCTATAGGCTTTGTGGTAAAAAATCTTCTCCACATATGGCACATGTGTGCCACGTCCAAAAAAGCACTCCACTTGCTCAAAGAAAAGCGTTTTGGCACTTATGGAACACATTTAGTGTGATCTGCTTTTTGCTTGGCTCACACAACCATTGTTCAAAAAATCACTTTATTCGCTCTCAAATGCATTGTGAGCAAAGGATGATACGGCGCGTCATTGTTAACCAGCGGAAGGTGCCAGGAGGCTCATTCCAAGTGTGCCTGACGCAGCTTCTCATCCCGTTCTATCTGCAACAGTTTCGTGTGGCTGAGAAGCACTGCTGTGGAGTTACAGCTAAAATGAGAAAATGTGTTTCTCTCGCTGTGATAATGTATTTCAAGCAACCTATAGGCTTTGTGGTACAAATTTTCTCCATATATGGCACATGTGTGCCACGTCCCAAAAAGCACTCCACTCGCTCAGAGAAGAGCGTTTTGGCACTTATGGAACACATTTAGTGTGATGTGCTTTATTGCTTGGCGCACACCACCATTGTTGGAAAATGCACTTTATTCACTCTCAATAGCATTATGAGCAAAGGACAATACGGCGTGTCATTGTGAGCCAGCGGAAGGTGCCAGGAGGCTCAATCCAAGTGTGCCTGGCGCAGCTTCGCATCCCGTTCTATCTGCAACAGTTCCATTGGTCTGAGAAGCACTGCTGTGGAGTTAGAGCAAAAATGAGAAAACGTGTTTCACTCGCTGTTATAATGTATTTCAAGCGACCTATAGGCTTTGTGGTAAAAATCTTCTCCGTATATGGCACATGTGTGCCACGTCCAAAAAGGCACTCCACTTGCTCAGCGAAGAGCGTTTTGGCACTTATGGAACACATTTAGTGTGATGTGCTTTATTGCTTGGCGCACACAACCATTGTTCGAAAATGCACTTTATTCACTCTCAATAGCATTATGAGGAAAGGATAATACGGCGTGTCATTGTGAGCCAGCTGAAAGTGCCAGGAGGCTCAATCCAAGTGTGCCTGATGCGGCTTTGCATCCCGTTCTATCTGCAGCAGTTTCATGGGTCTGAGAAGCACTGCTGTGGCGTTAGAGCAAAAATGACTAAAAGTGTTTCACTAGCTGTAATAATGTATTTCAAGCAACCTATAGGCTTTGTGGTAAAAAATCTTCTCCACATATGGCACATGTGTGCCACGTCCAAAAAAGCACTCCACTTGCTCAAAGAAAAGCGTTTTGGCACTTATGGAACACATTTAGTGTGATCTGCTTTTTGCTTGGCTCACACAACCATTGTTCAAAAAATCACTTTATTCGCTCTCAAATGCATTGTGAGCAAAGGATGATACGGCGCGTCATTGTTAACCAGCGGAAGGTGCCAGGAGGCTCATTCCAAGTGTGCCTGACGCAGCTTCTCATCCCGTTCTATCTGCAACAGTTTCGTGTGGCTGAGAAGCACTGCTGTGGAGTTACAGCTAAAATGAGAAAATGTGTTTCTCTCGCTGTGATAATGTATTTCAAGCAACCTATAGGCTTTGTGGTACAAATTTTCTCCATATATGGCACATGTGTGCCACGTCCCAAAAAGCACTCCACTCGCTCAGAGAAGAGCGTTTTGGCACTTATGGAACACATTTAGTGTGATGTGCTTTATTGCTTGGCGCACACCACCATTGTTGGAAAATGCACTTTATTCACTCTCAATAGCATTATGAGCAAAGGACAATACGGCGTGTCATTGTGAGCCAGCGGAAGGTGCCAGGAGGCTCAATCCAAGTGTGCCTGGCGCAGCTTCGCATCCCGTTCTATCTGCAACAGTTCCATTGGTCTGAGAAGCACTACTGTGGAGTTAGAGCAAAAATGAGAAAACGTGTTTCACTCGCTGTTATAATGTATTTCAAGCAACCTATAGGCTTTGTGGTAAAAATCTTCTCCGTATATTGCACATGTGTGCCACGTCCAAAAAGGCACTCCACTTGCTCAGAGAAGAGCGTTTTGGCACTTATGGAACACATTTAGTATGATGTGCTTTATTGCTTGGTGCACACAACCATTGTTCGAAAATGCACTTTATTCACTCTCAATAACATTATGAGCAAAGGATAATACGGCGTGTCGTTGTGAGCCAGCTGAAGGTGCCAGGAGGCTCCATCCAAGTGTGCCTGATGCAGCTTCGCATCCCGTTCTATCTGCAACAGTTTCATGGGTCTGAGAAGCACTGCTGTGGAGTTAGAGCAAAAATGAGAAAACGTGTTTCACTCGCTGTTATAATGTATTTCAAGCGACCTATAGGCTTTGTGGTAAAAATCTTCTCCGTATATGGCACATGTGTGCCACGTCCAAAAAGGCACTCCACTTGCTCAGCGAAGAGCGTTTTGGCACTTATGGAACACATTTAGTGTGATGTGCTTTATTGCTTGGCGCACACAACCATTGTTCGAAAATGCACTTTATTCACTCTCAATAGCATTATGAGGAAAGGATAATACGGCGTGTCATTGTGAGCCAGCTGAAAGTGCCAGGAGGCTCAATCCAAGTGTGCCTGATGCGGCTTCGCATCCCGTTCTATCTGCAACAGTTTCATGGGTCTGAGAAGCACTGCTGTGGCGTTAGAGCAAAAATGAGAAAACGTGTTTCACTCGCTGTTATAATGTATTTCAAGCAACCTATAGGCTTTGTGGTAAAAATCTTCTCCGTATATTGCACATGTGTGCCACGTCCAAAAAGGCACTCCACTTGCTCAGAGAAGAGCGTTTTGGCACTTATGGAACACATTTAGTATGATGTGCTTTATTGCTTGGTGCACACAACCATTGTTCGAAAATGCACTTTATTCACTCTCAATAACATTATGAGCAAAGGATAATACGGCGTGTCGTTGTGAGCCAGCTGAAGGTGCCAGGAGGCTCCATCCAAGTGTGCCTGATGCAGCTTCGCATCCCGTTCTATCTGCAACAGTTTCATGGGTCTGAGAAGCACTGCTGTGGAGTTAGAGCAAAAATGAGAAAACGTGTTTCACTCGCTGTTATAATGTATTTCAAGCGACCTATAGGCTTTGTGGTAAAAATCTTCTCCGTATATGGCACATGTGTGCCACGTCCAAAAAGGCACTCCACTTGCTCAGCGAAGAGCGTTTTGGCACTTATGGAACACATTTAGTGTGATGTGCTTTATTGCTTGGCGCACACAACCATTGTTCGAAAATGCACTTTATTCACTCTCAATAGCATTATGAGGAAAGGATAATACGGCGTGTCATTGTGAGCCAGCTGAAAGTGCCAGGAGGCTCAATCCAAGTGTGCCTGATGCGGCTTCGCATCCCGTTCTATCTGCAACAGTTTCATGGGTCTGAGAAGCACTGCTGTGGCGTTAGAGCAAAAATGAGAAAACGTGTTTCACTCGCTGTTATAATGTATTTCAAGCAACCTATAGGCTTTGTGGTAAAAATCTTCTCCGTATATTGCACATGTGTGCCACGTCCAAAAAGGCACTCCACTTGCTCAGAGAAGAGCGTTTTGGCACTTATGGAACACATTTAGTATGATGTGCTTTATTGCTTGGTGCACACAACCATTGTTCGAAAATGCACTTTATTCACTCTCAATAACATTATGAGCAAAGGATAATACGGCGTGTCGTTGTGAGCCAGCTGAAGGTGCCAGGAGGCTCCATCCAAGTGTGCCTGATGCAGCTTCGCATCCCGTTCTATCTGCAACAGTTTCATGGGTCTGAGAAGCACTGCTGTGGAGTTAGAGCAAAAATGAGAAAACGTGTTTCACTCGCTGTTATAATGTATTTCAAGCGACCTATAGGCTTTGTGGTAAAAATCTTCTCCGTATATGGCACATGTGTGCCACGTCCAAAAAGGCACTCCACTTGCTCAGCGAAGAGCGTTTTGGCACTTATGGAACACATTTAGTGTGATGTGCTTTATTGCTTGGCGCACACAACCATTGTTCGAAAATGCACTTTATTCACTCTCAATAGCATTATGAGGAAAGGATAATACGGCGTGTCATTGTGAGCCAGCTGAAAGTGCCAGGAGGCTCAATCCAAGTGTGCCTGATGCGGCTTCGCATCCCGTTCTATCTGCAACAGTTTCATGGGTCTGAGAAGCACTGCTGTGGCGTTAGAGCAAAAATGACAAAAAGTGTTTCACTAGCTGTAATAATGTATTTCAAGCAACCTATAGGCTTTGTGGTAAAAAATCTTCTCCACATATGGCACATGTGTGCCACGTCCAAAAAAGCACTCCACTTGCTCAAAGAAAAGCGTTTTGGCACTTATGGAACACATTTAGTGTGATCTGCTTTATTGCTTGGCTCACACAACCATTGTTCAAAAAAATCACTTTATTCGCTCTCAAATGCATTGTGAGCAAAGGATGATACGGCGCGTCATTGTTAACCAGCGGAAGGTGCCAGGAGGCTCATTCCAAGTGTGCCTGACGCAGCTTCTCATCCCGTTCTATCTGCAACAGTTTCGTGTGGCTGAGAAGCACTGCTGTGGAGTTACAGCTAAAATGAGAAAATGTGTTTCTCTCGCTGTGATAATGTATTTCAAGCAACCTATAGGCTTTGTGGTAAAAATTTTCTCCATATATGGCACATGTGTGCCACGTCCCAAAAAGCACTCCACTCGCTCAGAGAAGAGCGTTTTGGCACTTATGGAACACATTTAGTGTGATGTGCTTTATTGCTTGGCGCACACCACCATTGTTGGAAAATGCACTTTATTCACTCTCAATAGCATTATGAGCAAAGGACAATACGGCGTGTCATTGTGAGCTAGCGGAAGGTGCCAGGAGGCTCAATCCAAGTGTGCCTGGCGCAGCTTCGCATCCCGTTCTATCTGCAACAGTTCCATTGGTCTGAGAAGCACTACTGTGGAGTTAGAGCAAAAATGAGAAAACGTGTTTCACTCGCTGTTATAATGTATTTCAAGCAACCTATAGGCTTTGTGGTAAAAATCTTCTCCGTATATGGCACATGTGTGCCACGTCCAAAAAGGCACTCCACTTGCTCAGCGAAGAGCGTTTTGGCACTTATGGAACACATTTAGTGTGATGTGCTTTATTGCTTGGCGCACACAACCATTGTTCGAAAATGCACTTTATTCACTCTCAATAGCATTATGAGGAAAGGATAATACGGCGTGTCATTGTGAGCCAGCTGAAAGTGCCAGGAGGCTCAATCCAAGTGTGCCTGATGCGGCTTCGCATCCCGTTCTATCTGCAACAGTTTCATGGGTCTGAGAAGCACTGCTGTGGCGTTAGAGCAAAAATGACAAAAAGTGTTTCACTAGCTGTAATAATGTATTTCAAGCAACCTATAGGCTTTGTGGTAAAAAATCTTCTCCACATATGGCACATGTGTGCCACGTACAAAAAAGCACTCCACTTGCTCAAAGAAAAGCGTTTTGGCACTTATGGAACACATTTAGTGTGATCTGCTTTTTGCTTGGCTCACACAACCATTGTTCAAAAAATCACTTTATTCGCTCTCAAATGCATTGTGAGCAAAGGATGATACGGCGCGTCATTGTTAACCAGCGGAAGGTGCCAGGAGGCTCATTCCAAGTGTGCCTGACGCAGCTTCTCATCCCGTTCTATCTGCAACAGTTTCGTGTGGCTGAGAAGCACTGCTGTGGAGTTACAGCTAAAATGAGAAAATGTGTTTCTCTCGCTGTAATAATGTATTTCAAGCAACCTATAGGCTTTGTGGTAAAAATTTTCTCCATATATGGCACATGTGTGCCACGTCCCAAAAAGCACTCCACTCGCTCAGAGAAGAGCGTTTTGGCACTTATGGAACACATTTAGTGTGATGTGCTTTATTGCTTGGCGCACACCACCATTGTTGGAAAATGCACTTTATTCACTCTCAATAGCATTATGAGCAAAGGACAATACGGCGTGTCATTGTGAGCCAGCGGAAGGTGCCAGGAGGCTCAATCCAAGTGTGCCTGGCGCAGCTTCGCATCCCGTTCTATCTGCAACAGTTCCATTGGTCTGAGAAGCACTGCTGTGGAGTTAGAGCAAAAATGAGAAAACGTGTTTCACTCGCTGTTATAATGTATTTCAAGCGACCTATAGGCTTTGTGGTAAAAATCTTCTCCGTATATGGCACATGTGTGCCACGTCCAAAAAGGCACTCCACTTGCTCAGCGAAGAGCGTTTTGGCACTTATGGAACACATTTAGTGTGATGTGCTTTATTGCTTGGCGCACACAACCATTGTTCGAAAATGCACTTTATTCACTCTCAATAGCATTATGAGGAAAGGATAATACGGCGTGTCATTGTGAGCCAGCTGAAAGTGCCAGGAGGCTCAATCCAAGTGTGCCTGATGCGGCTTTGCATCCCGTTCTATCTGCCGCAGTTTCATGGGTCTGAGAAGCACTGCTGTGGCGTTAGAGCAAAAATGACTAAAAGTGTTTCACTAGCTGTAATAATGTATTTCAAGCAACCTATAGGCTTTGTGGTAAAAAATCTTCTCCACATATGGCACATGTGTGCCACGTCCAAAAAAGCACTCCACTTGCTCAAAGAAAAGCGTTTTGGCACTTATGGAACACATTTAGTGTGATCTGCTTTTTGCTTGGCTCACACAACCATTGTTCAAAAAATCACTTTATTCGCTCTCAAATGCATTGTGAGCAAAGGATGATACGGCGCGTCATTGTTAACCAGCGGAAGGTGCCAGGAGGCTCATTCCAAGTGTGCCTGACGCAGCTTCTCATCCCGTTCTATCTGCAACAGTTTCGTGTGGCTGAGAAGCACTGCTGTGGAGTTACAGCTAAAATGAGAAAATGTGTTTCTCTCGCTGTGATAATGTATTTCAAGCAACCTATAGGCTTTGTGGTACAAATTTTCTCCATATATGGCACATGTGTGCCACGTCCCAAAAAGCACTCCACTCGCTCAGAGAAGAGCGTTTTGGCACTTATGGAACACATTTAGTGTGATGTGCTTTATTGCTTGGCGCACACCACCATTGTTGGAAAATGCACTTTATTCACTCTCAATAGCATTATGAGCAAAGGACAATACGGCGTGTCATTGTGAGCCAGCGGAAGGTGCCAGGAGGCTCAATCCAAGTGTGCCTGGCGCAGCTTCGCATCCCGTTCTATCTGCAACAGTTCCATTGGTCTGAGAAGCACTGCTGTGGAGTTAGAGCAAAAATGAGAAAACGTGTTTCACTCGCTGTTATAATGTATTTCAAGCGACCTATAGGCTTTGTGGTAAAAATCTTCTCCGTATATGGCACATGTGTGCCACGTCCAAAAAGGCACTCCACTTGCTCAGCGAAGAGCGTTTTGGCACTTATGGAACACATTTAGTGTGATGTGCTTTATTGCTTGGCGCACACAACCATTGTTCGAAAATGCACTTTATTCACTCTCAATAGCATTATGAGGAAAGGATAATACGGCGTGTCATTGTGAGCCAGCTGAAAGTGCCAGGAGGCTCAATCCAAGTGTGCCTGATGCGGCTTTGCATCCCGTTCTATCTGCAGCAGTTTCATGGGTCTGAGAAGCACTGCTGTGGCGTTAGAGCAAAAATGACTAAAAGTGTTTCACTAGCTGTAATAATGTATTTCAAGCAACCTATAGGCTTTGTGGTAAAAAATCTTCTCCACATATGGCACATGTGTGCCACGTCCAAAAAAGCACTCCACTTGCTCAAAGAAAAGCGTTTTGGCACTTATGGAACACATTTAGTGTGATCTGCTTTTTGCTTGGCTCACACAACCATTGTTCAAAAAATCACTTTATTCGCTCTCAAATGCATTGTGAGCAAAGGATGATACGGCGCGTCATTGTTAACCAGCGGAAGGTGCCAGGAGGCTCATTCCAAGTGTGCCTGACGCAGCTTCTCATCCCGTTCTATCTGCAACAGTTTCGTGTGGCTGAGAAGCACTGCTGTGGAGTTACAGCTAAAATGAGAAAATGTGTTTCTCTCGCTGTGATAATGTATTTCAAGCAACCTATAGGCTTTGTGGTACAAATTTTCTCCATATATGGCACATGTGTGCCACGTCCCAAAAAGCACTCCACTCGCTCAGAGAAGAGCGTTTTGGCACTTATGGAACACATTTAGTGTGATGTGCTTTATTGCTTGGCGCACACCACCATTGTTGGAAAATGCACTTTATTCACTCTCAATAGCATTATGAGCAAAGGACAATACGGCGTGTCATTGTGAGCCAGCGGAAGGTGCCAGGAGGCTCAATCCAAGTGTGCCTGGCGCAGCTTCGCATCCCGTTCTATCTGCAACAGTTCCATTGGTCTGAGAAGCACTACTGTGGAGTTAGAGCAAAAATGAGAAAACGTGTTTCACTCGCTGTTATAATGTATTTCAAGCAACCTATAGGCTTTGTGGTAAAAATCTTCTCCGTATATTGCACATGTGTGCCACGTCCAAAAAGGCACTCCACTTGCTCAGAGAAGAGCGTTTTGGCACTTATGGAACACATTTAGTATGATGTGCTTTATTGCTTGGTGCACACAACCATTGTTCGAAAATGCACTTTATTCACTCTCAATAACATTATGAGCAAAGGATAATACGGCGTGTCGTTGTGAGCCAGCTGAAGGTGCCAGGAGGCTCCATCCAAGTGTGCCTGATGCAGCTTCGCATCCCGTTCTATCTGCAACAGTTTCATGGGTCTGAGAAGCACTGCTGTGGAGTTAGAGCAAAAATGAGAAAACGTGTTTCACTCGCTGTTATAATGTATTTCAAGCGACCTATAGGCTTTGTGGTAAAAATCTTCTCCGTATATGGCACATGTGTGCCACGTCCAAAAAGGCACTCCACTTGCTCAGCGAAGAGCGTTTTGGCACTTATGGAACACATTTAGTGTGATGTGCTTTATTGCTTGGCGCACACAACCATTGTTCGAAAATGCACTTTATTCACTCTCAATAGCATTATGAGGAAAGGATAATACGGCGTGTCATTGTGAGCCAGCTGAAAGTGCCAGGAGGCTCAATCCAAGTGTGCCTGATGCGGCTTCGCATCCCGTTCTATCTGCAACAGTTTCATGGGTCTGAGAAGCACTGCTGTGGCGTTAGAGCAAAAATGAGAAAACGTGTTTCACTCGCTGTTATAATGTATTTCAAGCAACCTATAGGCTTTGTGGTAAAAATCTTCTCCGTATATTGCACATGTGTGCCACGTCCAAAAAGGCACTCCACTTGCTCAGAGAAGAGCGTTTTGGCACTTATGGAACACATTTAGTATGATGTGCTTTATTGCTTGGTGCACACAACCATTGTTCGAAAATGCACTTTATTCACTCTCAATAACATTATGAGCAAAGGATAATACGGCGTGTCGTTGTGAGCCAGCTGAAGGTGCCAGGAGGCTCCATCCAAGTGTGCCTGATGCAGCTTCGCATCCCGTTCTATCTGCAACAGTTTCATGGGTCTGAGAAGCACTGCTGTGGAGTTAGAGCAAAAATGAGAAAACGTGTTTCACTCGCTGTTATAATGTATTTCAAGCGACCTATAGGCTTTGTGGTAAAAATCTTCTCCGTATATGGCACATGTGTGCCACGTCCAAAAAGGCACTCCACTTGCTCAGCGAAGAGCGTTTTGGCACTTATGGAACACATTTAGTGTGATGTGCTTTATTGCTTGGCGCACACAACCATTGTTCGAAAATGCACTTTATTCACTCTCAATAGCATTATGAGGAAAGGATAATACGGCGTGTCATTGTGAGCCAGCTGAAAGTGCCAGGAGGCTCAATCCAAGTGTGCCTGATGCGGCTTCGCATCCCGTTCTATCTGCAACAGTTTCATGGGTCTGAGAAGCACTGCTGTGGCGTTAGAGCAAAAATGAGAAAACGTGTTTCACTCGCTGTTATAATGTATTTCAAGCAACCTATAGGCTTTGTGGTAAAAATCTTCTCCGTATATTGCACATGTGTGCCACGTCCAAAAAGGCACTCCACTTGCTCAGAGAAGAGCGTTTTGGCACTTATGGAACACATTTAGTATGATGTGCTTTATTGCTTGGTGCACACAACCATTGTTCGAAAATGCACTTTATTCACTCTCAATAACATTATGAGCAAAGGATAATACGGCGTGTCGTTGTGAGCCAGCTGAAGGTGCCAGGAGGCTCCATCCAAGTGTGCCTGATGCAGCTTCGCATCCCGTTCTATCTGCAACAGTTTCATGGGTCTGAGAAGCACTGCTGTGGAGTTAGAGCAAAAATGAGAAAACGTGTTTCACTCGCTGTTATAATGTATTTCAAGCGACCTATAGGCTTTGTGGTAAAAATCTTCTCCGTATATGGCACATGTGTGCCACGTCCAAAAAGGCACTCCACTTGCTCAGCGAAGAGCGTTTTGGCACTTATGGAACACATTTAGTGTGATGTGCTTTATTGCTTGGCGCACACAACCATTGTTCGAAAATGCACTTTATTCACTCTCAATAGCATTATGAGGAAAGGATAATACGGCGTGTCATTGTGAGCCAGCTGAAAGTGCCAGGAGGCTCAATCCAAGTGTGCCTGATGCGGCTTCGCATCCCGTTCTATCTGCAACAGTTTCATGGGTCTGAGAAGCACTGCTGTGGCGTTAGAGCAAAAATGACAAAAAGTGTTTCACTAGCTGTAATAATGTATTTCAAGCAACCTATAGGCTTTGTGGTAAAAAATCTTCTCCACATATGGCACATGTGTGCCACGTCCAAAAAAGCACTCCACTTGCTCAAAGAAAAGCGTTTTGGCACTTATGGAACACATTTAGTGTGATCTGCTTTATTGCTTGGCTCACACAACCATTGTTCAAAAAAATCACTTTATTCGCTCTCAAATGCATTGTGAGCAAAGGATGATACGGCGCGTCATTGTTAACCAGCGGAAGGTGCCAGGAGGCTCATTCCAAGTGTGCCTGACGCAGCTTCTCATCCCGTTCTATCTGCAACAGTTTCGTGTGGCTGAGAAGCACTGCTGTGGAGTTACAGCTAAAATGAGAAAATGTGTTTCTCTCGCTGTGATAATGTATTTCAAGCAACCTATAGGCTTTGTGGTAAAAATTTTCTCCATATATGGCACATGTGTGCCACGTCCCAAAAAGCACTCCACTCGCTCAGAGAAGAGCGTTTTGGCACTTATGGAACACATTTAGTGTGATGTGCTTTATTGCTTGGCGCACACCACCATTGTTGGAAAATGCACTTTATTCACTCTCAATAGCATTATGAGCAAAGGACAATACGGCGTGTCATTGTGAGCTAGCGGAAGGTGCCAGGAGGCTCAATCCAAGTGTGCCTGGCGCAGCTTCGCATCCCGTTCTATCTGCAACAGTTCCATTGGTCTGAGAAGCACTACTGTGGAGTTAGAGCAAAAATGAGAAAACGTGTTTCACTCGCTGTTATAATGTATTTCAAGCAACCTATAGGCTTTGTGGTAAAAATCTTCTCCGTATATGGCACATGTGTGCCACGTCCAAAAAGGCACTCCACTTGCTCAGCGAAGAGCGTTTTGGCACTTATGGAACACATTTAGTGTGATGTGCTTTATTGCTTGGCGCACACAACCATTGTTCGAAAATGCACTTTATTCACTCTCAATAGCATTATGAGGAAAGGATAATACGGCGTGTCATTGTGAGCCAGCTGAAAGTGCCAGGAGGCTCAATCCAAGTGTGCCTGATGCGGCTTCGCATCCCGTTCTATCTGCAACAGTTTCATGGGTCTGAGAAGCACTGCTGTGGCGTTAGAGCAAAAATGACAAAAAGTGTTTCACTAGCTGTAATAATGTATTTCAAGCAACCTATAGGCTTTGTGGTAAAAAATCTTCTCCACATATGGCACATGTGTGCCACGTACAAAAAAGCACTCCACTTGCTCAAAGAAAAGCGTTTTGGCACTTATGGAACACATTTAGTGTGATCTGCTTTTTGCTTGGCTCACACAACCATTGTTCAAAAAATCACTTTATTCGCTCTCAAATGCATTGTGAGCAAAGGATGATACGGCGCGTCATTGTTAACCAGCGGAAGGTGCCAGGAGGCTCATTCCAAGTGTGCCTGACGCAGCTTCTCATCCCGTTCTATCTGCAACAGTTTCGTGTGGCTGAGAAGCACTGCTGTGGAGTTACAGCTAAAATGAGAAAATGTGTTTCTCTCGCTGTAATAATGTATTTCAAGCAACCTATAGGCTTTGTGGTAAAAATTTTCTCCATATATGGCACATGTGTGCCACGTCCCAAAAAGCACTCCACTCGCTCAGAGAAGAGCGTTTTGGCACTTATGGAACACATTTAGTGTGATGTGCTTTATTGCTTGGCGCACACCACCATTGTTGGAAAATGCACTTTATTCACTCTCAATAGCATTATGAGCAAAGGACAATACGGCGTGTCATTGTGAGCCAGCGGAAGGTGCCAGGAGGCTCAATCCAAGTGTGCCTGGCGCAGCTTCGCATCCCGTTCTATCTGCAACAGTTCCATTGGTCTGAGAAGCACTACTGTGGAGTTAGAGCAAAAATGAGAAAACGTGTTTCACTCGCTGTTATAATGTATTTCAAGCAACCTATAGGCTTTGTGGTAAAAATCTTCTCCGTATATTGCACATGTGTGCCACGTCCAAAAAGGCACTCCACTTGCTCAGAGAAGAGCGTTTTGGCACTTATGGAACACATTTAGTATGATGTGCTTTATTGCTTGGTGCACACAACCATTGTTCGAAAATGCACTTTATTCACTCTCAATAACATTATGAGCAAAGGATAATACGGCGTGTCGTTGTGAGCCAGCTGAAGGTGCCAGGAGGCTCCATCCAAGTGTGCCTGATGCAGCTTCGCATCCCGTTCTATCTGCAACAGTTTCATGGGTCTGAGAAGCACTGCTGTGGAGTTAGAGCAAAAATGAGAAAACGTGTTTCACTCGCTGTTATAATGTATTTCAAGCGACCTATAGGCTTTGTGGTAAAAATCTTCTCCGTATATGGCACATGTGTGCCACGTCCAAAAAGGCACTCCACTTGCTCAGCGAAGAGCGTTTTGGCACTTATGGAACACATTTAGTGTGATGTGCTTTATTGCTTGGCGCACACAACCATTGTTCGAAAATGCACTTTATTCACTCTCAATAGCATTATGAGGAAAGGATAATACGGCGTGTCATTGTGAGCCAGCTGAAAGTGCCAGGAGGCTCAATCCAAGTGTGCCTGATGCGGCTTCGCATCCCGTTCTATCTGCAACAGTTTCATGGGTCTGAGAAGCACTGCTGTGGCGTTAGAGCAAAAATGACAAAAAGTGTTTCACTAGCTGTAATAATGTATTTCAAGCAACCTATAGGCTTTGTGGTAAAAAATCTTCTCCACATATGGCACATGTGTGCCACGTCCAAAAAAGCACTCCACTTGCTCAAAGAAAAGCGTTTTGGCACTTATGGAACACATTTAGTGTGATCTGCTTTTTGCTTGGCTCACACAACCATTGTTCAAAAAATCACTTTATTCGCTCTCAAATGCATTGTGAGCAAAGGATGATACGGCGCGTCATTGTTAACCAGCGGAAGGTGCCAGGAGGCTCATTCCAAGTGTGCCTGACGCAGCTTCTCATCCCGTTCTATCTGCAACAGTTTCGTGTGGCTGAGAAGCACTGCTGTGGAGTTACAGCTAAAATGAGAAAATGTGTTTCTCTCGCTGTAATAATGTATTTCAAGCAACCTATAGGCTTTGTGGTAAAAATTTTCTCCATATATGGCACATGTGTGCCACGTCCCAAAAAGCACTCCACTCGCTCAGAGAAGAGCGTTTTGGCACTTATGGAACACATTTAGTGTTTTGTGCTTTATTGCTTGGCGCACACCACCATTGTTGGAAAATGCACTTTATTCACTCTCAATAGCATTATGAGCAAAGGACAATACGGCGTGTCATTGTGAGCCAGCGGAAGGTGCCAGGAGGCTCAATCCAAGTGTGCCTGGCGCAGCTTCGCATCCCGTTCTATCTGCAACAGTTCCATTGGTCTGAGAAGCACTGCTGTGGAGTTAGAGCAAAAATGAGAAAACGTGTTTCACTCGCTGTTATAATGTATTTCAAGCGACCTATAGGCTTTGTGGTAAAAATCTTCTCCGTATATGGCACATGTGTGCCACGTCCAAAAAGGCACTCCACTTGCTCAGCGAAGAGCGTTTTGGCACTTATGGAACACATTTAGTGTGATGTGCTTTATTGCTTGGCGCACACAACCATTGTTCGAAAATGCACTTTATTCACTCTCAATAGCATTATGAGGAAAGGATAATACGGCGTGTCATTGTGAGCCAGCTGAAAGTGCCAGGAGGCTCAATCCAAGTGTGCCTGATGCGGCTTCGCATCCCGTTCTATCTGCAGCAGTTTCATGGGTCTGAGAAGCACTGCTGTGGCGTTAGAGCAAAAATGACTAAAAGTGTTTCACTAGCTGTAATAATGTATTTCAAGCAACCTATAGGCTTTGTGGTAAAAAATCTTCTCCACATATGGCACATGTGTGCCACGTCCAAAAAAGCACTCCACTTGCTCAAAGAAAAGCGTTTTGGCACTTATGGAACACATTTAGTGTGATCTGCTTTTTGCTTGGCTCACACAACCATTGTTCAAAAAATCACTTTATTCGCTCTCAAATGCATTGTGAGCAAAGGATGATACGGCGCGTCATTGTTAACCAGCGGAAGGTGCCAGGAGGCTCATTCCAAGTGTGCCTGACGCAGCTTCTCATCCCGTTCTATCTGCAACAGTTTCGTGTGGCTGAGAAGCACTGCTGTGGAGTTACAGCTAAAATGAGAAAATGTGTTTCTCTCGCTGTGATAATGTATTTCAAGCAACCTATAGGCTTTGTGGTACAAATTTTCTCCATATATGGCACATGTGTGCCACGTCCCAAAAAGCACTCCACTCGCTCAGAGAAGAGCGTTTTGGCACTTATGGAACACATTTAGTGTGATGTGCTTTATTGCTTGGCGCACACCACCATTGTTGGAAAATGCACTTTATTCACTCTCAATAGCATTATGAGCAAAGGACAATACGGCGTGTCATTGTGAGCCAGCGGAAGGTGCCAGGAGGCTCAATCCAAGTGTGCCTGGCGCAGCTTCGCATCCCGTTCTATCTGCAACAGTTCCATTGGTCTGAGAAGCACTACTGTGGAGTTAGAGCAAAAATGAGAAAACGTGTTTCACTCGCTGTTATAATGTATTTCAAGCAACCTATAGGCTTTGTGGTAAAAATCTTCTCCGTATATTGCACATGTGTGCCACGTCCAAAAAGGCACTCCACTTGCTCAGAGAAGAGCGTTTTGGCACTTATGGAACACATTTAGTATGATGTGCTTTATTGCTTGGTGCACACAACCATTGTTCGAAAATGCACTTTATTCACTCTCAATAACATTATGAGCAAAGGATAATACGGCGTGTCGTTGTGAGCCAGCTGAAGGTGCCAGGAGGCTCCATCCAAGTGTGCCTGATGCAGCTTCGCATCCCGTTCTATCTGCAACAGTTTCATGGGTCTGAGAAGCACTGCTGTGGAGTTAGAGCAAAAATGAGAAAACGTGTTTCACTCGCTGTTATAATGTATTTCAAGCGACCTATAGGCTTTGTGGTAAAAATCTTCTCCGTATATGGCACATGTGTGCCACGTCCAAAAAGGCACTCCACTTGCTCAGCGAAGAGCGTTTTGGCACTTATGGAACACATTTAGTGTGATGTGCTTTATTGCTTGGCGCACACAACCATTGTTCGAAAATGCACTTTATTCACTCTCAATAGCATTATGAGGAAAGGATAATACGGCGTGTCATTGTGAGCCAGCTGAAAGTGCCAGGAGGCTCAATCCAAGTGTGCCTGATGCGGCTTCGCATCCCGTTCTATCTGCAACAGTTTCATGGGTCTGAGAAGCACTGCTGTGGCGTTAGAGCAAAAATGAGAAAACGTGTTTCACTCGCTGTTATAATGTATTTCAAGCAACCTATAGGCTTTGTGGTAAAAATCTTCTCCGTATATTGCACATGTGTGCCACGTCCAAAAAGGCACTCCACTTGCTCAGAGAAGAGCGTTTTGGCACTTATGGAACACATTTAGTATGATGTGCTTTATTGCTTGGTGCACACAACCATTGTTCGAAAATGCACTTTATTCACTCTCAATAACATTATGAGCAAAGGATAATACGGCGTGTCGTTGTGAGCCAGCTGAAGGTGCCAGGAGGCTCCATCCAAGTGTGCCTGATGCAGCTTCGCATCCCGTTCTATCTGCAACAGTTTCATGGGTCTGAGAAGCACTGCTGTGGAGTTAGAGCAAAAATGAGAAAACGTGTTTCACTCGCTGTTATAATGTATTTCAAGCGACCTATAGGCTTTGTGGTAAAAATCTTCTCCGTATATGGCACATGTGTGCCACGTCCAAAAAGGCACTCCACTTGCTCAGCGAAGAGCGTTTTGGCACTTATGGAACACATTTAGTGTGATGTGCTTTATTGCTTGGCGCACACAACCATTGTTCGAAAATGCACTTTATTCACTCTCAATAGCATTATGAGGAAAGGATAATACGGCGTGTCATTGTGAGCCAGCTGAAAGTGCCAGGAGGCTCAATCCAAGTGTGCCTGATGCGGCTTCGCATCCCGTTCTATCTGCAACAGTTTCATGGGTCTGAGAAGCACTGCTGTGGCGTTAGAGCAAAAATGACAAAAAGTGTTTCACTAGCTGTAATAATGTATTTCAAGCAACCTATAGGCTTTGTGGTAAAAAATCTTCTCCACATATGGCACATGTGTGCCACGTCCAAAAAAGCACTCCACTTGCTCAAAGAAAAGCGTTTTGGCACTTATGGAACACATTTAGTGTGATCTGCTTTATTGCTTGGCTCACACAACCATTGTTCAAAAAAATCACTTTATTCGCTCTCAAATGCATTGTGAGCAAAGGATGATACGGCGCGTCATTGTTAACCAGCGGAAGGTGCCAGGAGGCTCATTCCAAGTGTGCCTGACGCAGCTTCTCATCCCGTTCTATCTGCAACAGTTTCGTGTGGCTGAGAAGCACTGCTGTGGAGTTACAGCTAAAATGAGAAAATGTGTTTCTCTCGCTGTGATAATGTATTTCAAGCAACCTATAGGCTTTGTGGTAAAAATTTTCTCCATATATGGCACATGTGTGCCACGTCCCAAAAAGCACTCCACTCGCTCAGAGAAGAGCGTTTTGGCACTTATGGAACACATTTAGTGTGATGTGCTTTATTGCTTGGCGCACACCACCATTGTTGGAAAATGCACTTTATTCACTCTCAATAGCATTATGAGCAAAGGACAATACGGCGTGTCATTGTGAGCTAGCGGAAGGTGCCAGGAGGCTCAATCCAAGTGTGCCTGGCGCAGCTTCGCATCCCGTTCTATCTGCAACAGTTCCATTGGTCTGAGAAGCACTACTGTGGAGTTAGAGCAAAAATGAGAAAACGTGTTTCACTCGCTGTTATAATGTATTTCAAGCAACCTATAGGCTTTGTGGTAAAAATCTTCTCCGTATATGGCACATGTGTGCCACGTCCAAAAAGGCACTCCACTTGCTCAGCGAAGAGCGTTTTGGCACTTATGGAACACATTTAGTGTGATGTGCTTTATTGCTTGGCGCACACAACCATTGTTCGAAAATGCACTTTATTCACTCTCAATAGCATTATGAGGAAAGGATAATACGGCGTGTCATTGTGAGCCAGCTGAAAGTGCCAGGAGGCTCAATCCAAGTGTGCCTGATGCGGCTTCGCATCCCGTTCTATCTGCAACAGTTTCATGGGTCTGAGAAGCACTGCTGTGGCGTTAGAGCAAAAATGACAAAAAGTGTTTCACTAGCTGTAATAATGTATTTCAAGCAACCTATAGGCTTTGTGGTAAAAAATCTTCTCCACATATGGCACATGTGTGCCACGTACAAAAAAGCACTCCACTTGCTCAAAGAAAAGCGTTTTGGCACTTATGGAACACATTTAGTGTGATCTGCTTTTTGCTTGGCTCACACAACCATTGTTCAAAAAATCACTTTATTCGCTCTCAAATGCATTGTGAGCAAAGGATGATACGGCGCGTCATTGTTAACCAGCGGAAGGTGCCAGGAGGCTCATTCCAAGTGTGCCTGACGCAGCTTCTCATCCCGTTCTATCTGCAACAGTTTCGTGTGGCTGAGAAGCACTGCTGTGGAGTTACAGCTAAAATGAGAAAATGTGTTTCTCTCGCTGTAATAATGTATTTCAAGCAACCTATAGGCTTTGTGGTAAAAATTTTCTCCATATATGGCACATGTGTGCCACGTCCCAAAAAGCACTCCACTCGCTCAGAGAAGAGCGTTTTGGCACTTATGGAACACATTTAGTGTGATGTGCTTTATTGCTTGGCGCACACCACCATTGTTGGAAAATGCACTTTATTCACTCTCAATAGCATTATGAGCAAAGGACAATACGGCGTGTCATTGTGAGCCAGCGGAAGGTGCCAGGAGGCTCAATCCAAGTGTGCCTGGCGCAGCTTCGCATCCCGTTCTATCTGCAACAGTTCCATTGGTCTGAGAAGCACTACTGTGGAGTTAGAGCAAAAATGAGAAAACGTGTTTCACTCGCTGTTATAATGTATTTCAAGCAACCTATAGGCTTTGTGGTAAAAATCTTCTCCGTATATTGCACATGTGTGCCACGTCCAAAAAGGCACTCCACTTGCTCAGAGAAGAGCGTTTTGGCACTTATGGAACACATTTAGTATGATGTGCTTTATTGCTTGGTGCACACAACCATTGTTCGAAAATGCACTTTATTCACTCTCAATAACATTATGAGCAAAGGATAATACGGCGTGTCGTTGTGAGCCAGCTGAAGGTGCCAGGAGGCTCCATCCAAGTGTGCCTGATGCAGCTTCGCATCCCGTTCTATCTGCAACAGTTTCATGGGTCTGAGAAGCACTGCTGTGGAGTTAGAGCAAAAATGAGAAAACGTGTTTCACTCGCTGTTATAATGTATTTCAAGCGACCTATAGGCTTTGTGGTAAAAATCTTCTCCGTATATGGCACATGTGTGCCACGTCCAAAAAGGCACTCCACTTGCTCAGCGAAGAGCGTTTTGGCACTTATGGAACACATTTAGTGTGATGTGCTTTATTGCTTGGCGCACACAACCATTGTTCGAAAATGCACTTTATTCACTCTCAATAGCATTATGAGGAAAGGATAATACGGCGTGTCATTGTGAGCCAGCTGAAAGTGCCAGGAGGCTCAATCCAAGTGTGCCTGATGCGGCTTCGCATCCCGTTCTATCTGCAACAGTTTCATGGGTCTGAGAAGCACTGCTGTGGCGTTAGAGCAAAAATGACAAAAAGTGTTTCACTAGCTGTAATAATGTATTTCAAGCAACCTATAGGCTTTGTGGTAAAAAAATCTTCTCCACATATGGCACATGTGTGCCACGTCCAAAAAAGCACTCCACTTGCTCAAAGAAAAGCGTTTTGGCACTTATGGAACACATTTAGTGTGATCTGCTTTTTGCTTGGCTCACACAACCATTGTTCAAAAAATCACTTTATTCGCTCTCAAATGCATTGTGAGCAAAGGATGATACGGCGCGTCATTGTTAACCAGCGGAAGGTGCCAGGAGGCTCATTCCAAGTGTGCCTGACGCAGCTTCTCATCCCGTTCTATCTGCAACAGTTTCGTGTGGCTGAGAAGCACTGCTGTGGAGTTACAGCTAAAATGAGAAAATGTGTTTCTCTCGCTGTAATAATGTATTTCAAGCAACCTATAGGCTTTGTGGTAAAAATTTTCTCCATATATGGCACATGTGTGCCACGTCCCAAAAAGCACTCCACTCGCTCAGAGAAGAGCGTTTTGGCACTTATGGAACACATTTAGTGTTTTGTGCTTTATTGCTTGGCGCACACCACCATTGTTGGAAAATGCACTTTATTCACTCTCAATAGCATTATGAGCAAAGGACAATACGGCGTGTCATTGTGAGCCAGCGGAAGGTGCCAGGAGGCTCAATCCAAGTGTGCCTGGCGCAGCTTCGCATCCCGTTCTATCTGCAACAGTTCCATTGGTCTGAGAAGCACTGCTGTGGAGTTAGAGCAAAAATGAGAAAACGTGTTTCACTCGCTGTTATAATGTATTTCAAGCGACCTATAGGCTTTGTGGTAAAAATCTTCTCCGTATATGGCACATGTGTGCAACGTCCAAAAAGGCACTCCACTTGCTCAGCGAAGAGCGTTTTGGCACTTATGGAACACATTTAGTGTGATGTGCTTTATTGCTTGGCGCACACAACCATTGTTCGAAAATGCACTTTATTCACTCTCAATAGCATTATGAGGAAAGGATAATACGGCGTGTCATTGTGAGCCAGCTGAAAGTGCCAGGAGGCTCAATCCAAGTGTGCCTGATGCGGCTTCGCATCCCGTTCTATCTGCAGCAGTTTCATGGGTCTGAGAAGCACTGCTGTGGCGTTAGAGCAAAAATGACTAAAAGTGTTTCACTAGCTGTAATAATGTATTTCAAGCAACCTATAGGCTTTGTGGTAAAAAATCTTCTCCACATATGGCACATGTGTGCCACGTCCAAAAAAGCACTCCACTTGCTCAAAGAAAAGCGTTTTGGCACTTATGGAACACATTTAGTGTGATCTGCTTTTTGCTTGGCTCACACAACCATTGTTCAAAAAATCACTTTATTCGCTCTCAAATGCATTGTGAGCAAAGGATGATACGGCGCGTCATTGTTAACCAGCGGAAGGTGCCAGGAGGCTCATTCCAAGTGTGCCTGACGCAGCTTCTCATCCCGTTCTATCTGCAACAGTTTCGTGTGGCTGAGAAGCACTGCTGTGGAGTTACAGCTAAAATGAGAAAATGTGTTTCTCTCGCTGTGATAATGTATTTCAAGCAACCTATAGGCTTTGTGGTACAAATTTTCTCCATATATGGCACATGTGTGCCACGTCCCAAAAAGCACTCCACTCGCTCAGAGAAGAGCGTTTTGGCACTTATGGAACACATTTAGTGTGATGTGCTTTATTGCTTGGCGCACACCACCATTGTTGGAAAATGCACTTTATTCACTCTCAATAGCATTATGAGCAAAGGACAATACGGCGTGTCATTGTGAGCCAGCGGAAGGTGCCAGGAGGCTCAATCCAAGTGTGCCTGGCGCAGCTTCGCATCCCGTTCTATCTGCAACAGTTCCATTGGTCTGAGAAGCACTACTGTGGAGTTAGAGCAAAAATGAGAAAACGTGTTTCACTCGCTGTTATAATGTATTTCAAGCAACCTATAGGCTTTGTGGTAAAAATCTTCTCCGTATATTGCACATGTGTGCCACGTCCAAAAAGGCACTCCACTTGCTCAGAGAAGAGCGTTTTGGCACTTATGGAACACATTTAGTATGATGTGCTTTATTGCTTGGTGCACACAACCATTGTTCGAAAATGCACTTTATTCACTCTCAATAACATTATGAGCAAAGGATAATACGGCGTGTCGTTGTGAGCCAGCTGAAGGTGCCAGGAGGCTCCATCCAAGTGTGCCTGATGCAGCTTCGCATCCCGTTCTATCTGCAACAGTTTCATGGGTCTGAGAAGCACTGCTGTGGAGTTAGAGCAAAAATGAGAAAACGTGTTTCACTCGCTGTTATAATGTATTTCAAGCAACCTATAGGCTTTGTGGTAAAAATCTTCTCCGTATATGGCACATGTGTGCCACGTCCAAAAAGGCACTCCACTTGCTCAGCGAAGAGCGTTTTGGCACTTATGGAACACATTTAGTGTGATGTGCTTTATTGCTTGGCGCACACAACCATTGTTCGAAAATGCACTTTATTCACTCTCAATAGCATTATGAGGAAAGGATAATACGGCGTGTCATTGTGAGCCAGCTGAAAGTGCCAGGAGGCTCAATCCAAGTGTGCCTGATGCGGCTTCGCATCCCGTTCTATCTGCAACAGTTTCATGGGTCTGAGAAGCACTGCTGTGGCGTTAGAGCAAAAATGACAAAAAGTGTTTCACTAGCTGTAATAATGTATTTCAAGCAACCTATAGGCTTTGTGGTAAAAAATCTTCTCCACATATGGCACATGTGTGCCACGTACAAAAAAGCACTCCACTTGCTCAAAGAAAAGCGTTTTGGCACTTATGGAACACATTTAGTGTGATCTGCTTTTTGCTTGGCTCACACAACCATTGTTCAAAAAATCACTTTATTCGCTCTCAAATGCATTGTGAGCAAAGGATGATACGGCGCGTCATTGTTAACCAGCGGAAGGTGCCAGGAGGCTCATTCCAAGTGTGCCTGACACAGCTTCTCATCCCGTTCTATCTGCAACAGTTTCGTGTGGCTGAGAAGCACTGCTGTGGAGTTACAGCTAAAATGAGAAAATGTGTTTCTCTCGCTGTAATAATGTATTTCAAGCAACCTATAGGCTTTGTGGTAAAAATTTTCTCCATATATGGCACATGTGTGCCACGTCCCAAAAAGCACTCCACTCGCTCAGAGAAGAGCGTTTTGGCACTTATGGAACACATTTAGTGTGATGTGCTTTATTGCTTGGCGCACACCACCATTGTTGGAAAATGCACTTTATTCACTCTCAATAGCATTATGAGCAAAGGACAATACGGCGTGTCATTGTGAGCCAGCGGAAGGTGCCAGGAGGCTCAATCCAAGTGTGCCTGGCGCAGCTTCGCATCCCGTTCTATCTGCAACAGTTCCATTGGTCTGAGAAGCACTACTGTGGAGTTAGAGCAAAAATGAGAAAACGTGTTTCACTCGCTGTTATAATGTATTTCAAGCAACCTATAGGCTTTGTGGTAAAAATCTTCTCCGTATATTGCACATGTGTGCCACGTCCAAAAAGGCACTCCACTTGCTCAGAGAAGAGCGTTTTGGCACTTATGGAACACATTTAGTATGATGTGCTTTATTGCTTGGTGCACACAACCATTGTTCGAAAATGCACTTTATTCACTCTCAATAACATTATGAGCAAAGGATAATACGGCGTGTCGTTGTGAGCCAGCTGAAGGTGCCAGGAGGCTCCATCCAAGTGTGCCTGATGCAGCTTCGCATCCCGTTCTATCTGCAACAGTTTCATGGGTCTGAGAAGCACTGCTGTGGAGTTAGAGCAAAAATGAGAAAACGTGTTTCACTCGCTGTTATAATGTATTTCAAGCGACCTATAGGCTTTGTGGTAAAAATCTTCTCCGTATATGGCACATGTGTGCCACGTCCAAAAAGGCACTCCACTTGCTCAGCGAAGAGCGTTTTGGCACTTATGGAACACATTTAGTGTGATGTGCTTTATTGCTTGGCGCACACAACCATTGTTCGAAAATGCACTTTATTCACTCTCAATAGCATTATGAGGAAAGGATAATACGGCGTGTCATTGTGAGCCAGCTGAAAGTGCCAGGAGGCTCAATCCAAGTGTGCCTGATGCGGCTTCGCATCCCGTTCTATCTGCAACAGTTTCATGGGTCTGAGAAGCACTGCTGTGGCGTTAGAGCAAAAATGACAAAAAGTGTTTCACTAGCTGTAATAATGTATTTCAAGCAACCTATAGGCTTTGTGGTAAAAAATCTTCTCCACATATGGCACATGTGTGCCACGTCCAAAAAAGCACTCCACTTGCTCAAAGAAAAGCGTTTTGGCACTTATGGAACACATTTAGTGTGATCTGCTTTTTGCTTGGCTCACACAACCATTGTTCAAAAAATCACTTTATTCGCTCTCAAATGCATTGTGAGCAAAGGATGATACGGCGCGTCATTGTTAACCAGCGGAAGGTGCCAGGAGGCTCATTCCAAGTGTGCCTGACGCAGCTTCTCATCCCGTTCTATCTGCAACAGTTTCGTGTGGCTGAGAAGCACTGCTGTGGAGTTACAGCTAAAATGAGAAAATGTGTTTCTCTCGCTGTAATAATGTATTTCAAGCAACCTATAGGCTTTGTGGTAAAAATTTTCTCCATATATGGCACATGTGTGCCACGTCCCAAAAAGCACTCCACTCGCTCAGAGAAGAGCGTTTTGGCACTTATGGAACACATTTAGTGTTTTGTGCTTTATTGCTTGGCGCACACCACCATTGTTGGAAAATGCACTTTATTCACTCTCAATAGCATTATGAGCAAAGGACAATACGGCGTGTCATTGTGAGCCAGCGGAAGGTGCCAGGAGGCTCAATCCAAGTGTGCCTGGCGCAGCTTCGCATCCCGTTCTATCTGCAACAGTTCCATTGGTCTGAGAAGCACTGCTGTGGAGTTAGAGCAAAAATGAGAAAACGTGTTTCACTCGCTGTTATAATGTATTTCAAGCGACCTATAGGCTTTGTGGTAAAAATCTTCTCCGTATATGGCACATGTGTGCCACGTCCAAAAAGGCACTCCACTTGCTCAGCGAAGAGCGTTTTGGCACTTATGGAACACATTTAGTGTGATGTGCTTTATTGCTTGGCGCACACAACCATTGTTCGAAAATGCACTTTATTCACTCTCAATAGCATTATGAGGAAAGGATAATACGGCGTGTCATTGTGAGCCAGCTGAAAGTGCCAGGAGGCTCAATCCAAGTGTGCCTGATGCGGCTTCGCATCCCGTTCTATCTGCAGCAGTTTCATGGGTCTGAGAAGCACTGCTGTGGCGTTAGAGCAAAAATGACTAAAAGTGTTTCACTAGCTGTAATAATGTATTTCAAGCAACCTATAGGCTTTGTGGTAAAAAATCTTCTCCACATATGGCACATGTGTGCCACGTCCAAAAAAGCACTCCACTTGCTCAAAGAAAAGCGTTTTGGCACTTATGGAACACATTTAGTGTGATCTGCTTTTTGCTTGGCTCACACAACCATTGTTCAAAAAATCACTTTATTCGCTCTCAAATGCATTGTGAGCAAAGGATGATACGGCGCGTCATTGTTAACCAGCGGAAGGTGCCAGGAGGCTCATTCCAAGTGTGCCTGACGCAGCTTCTCATCCCGTTCTATCTGCAACAGTTTCGTGTGGCTGAGAAGCACTGCTGTGGAGTTACAGCTAAAATGAGAAAATGTGTTTCTCTCGCTGTGATAATGTATTTCAAGCAACCTATAGGCTTTGTGGTACAAATTTTCTCCATATATGGCACATGTGTGCCACGTCCCAAAAAGCACTCCACTCGCTCAGAGAAGAGCGTTTTGGCACTTATGGAACACATTTAGTGTGATGTGCTTTATTGCTTGGCGCACACCACCATTGTTGGAAAATGCACTTTATTCACTCTCAATAGCATTATGAGCAAAGGACAATACGGCGTGTCATTGTGAGCCAGCGGAAGGTGCCAGGAGGCTCAATCCAAGTGTGCCTGGCGCAGCTTCGCATCCCGTTCTATCTGCAACAGTTCCATTGGTCTGAGAAGCACTACTGTGGAGTTAGAGCAAAAATGAGAAAACGTGTTTCACTCGCTGTTATAATGTATTTCAAGCAACCTATAGGCTTTGTGGTAAAAATCTTCTCCGTATATTGCACATGTGTGCCACGTCCAAAAAGGCACTCCACTTGCTCAGAGAAGAGCGTTTTGGCACTTATGGAACACATTTAGTATGATGTGCTTTATTGCTTGGTGCACACAACCATTGTTCGAAAATGCACTTTATTCACTCTCAATAACATTATGAGCAAAGGATAATACGGCGTGTCGTTGTGAGCCAGCTGAAGGTGCCAGGAGGCTCCATCCAAGTGTGCCTGATGCAGCTTCGCATCCCGTTCTATCTGCAACAGTTTCATGGGTCTGAGAAGCACTGCTGTGGAGTTAGAGCAAAAATGAGAAAACGTGTTTCACTCGCTGTTATAATGTATTTCAAGCGACCTATAGGCTTTGTGGTAAAAATCTTCTCCGTATATGGCACATGTGTGCCACGTCCAAAAAGGCACTCCACTTGCTCAGCGAAGAGCGTTTTGGCACTTATGGAACACATTTAGTGTGATGTGCTTTATTGCTTGGCGCACACAACCATTGTTCGAAAATGCACTTTATTCACTCTCAATAGCATTATGAGGAAAGGATAATACGGCGTGTCATTGTGAGCCAGCTGAAAGTGCCAGGAGGCTCAATCCAAGTGTGCCTGATGCGGCTTCGCATCCCGTTCTATCTGCAACAGTTTCATGGGTCTGAGAAGCACTGCTGTGGCGTTAGAGCAAAAATGAGAAAACGTGTTTCACTCGCTGTTATAATGTATTTCAAGCAACCTATAGGCTTTGTGGTAAAAATCTTCTCCGTATATTGCACATGTGTGCCACGTCCAAAAAGGCACTCCACTTGCTCAGAGAAGAGCGTTTTGGCACTTATGGAACACATTTAGTATGATGTGCTTTATTGCTTGGTGCACACAACCATTGTTCGAAAATGCACTTTATTCACTCTCAATAACATTATGAGCAAAGGATAATACGGCGTGTCGTTGTGAGCCAGCTGAAGGTGCCAGGAGGCTCCATCCAAGTGTGCCTGATGCAGCTTCGCATCCCGTTCTATCTGCAACAGTTTCATGGGTCTGAGAAGCACTGCTGTGGAGTTAGAGCAAAAATGAGAAAACGTGTTTCACTCGCTGTTATAATGTATTTCAAGCGACCTATAGGCTTTGTGGTAAAAATCTTCTCCGTATATGGCACATGTGTGCCACGTCCAAAAAGGCACTCCACTTGCTCAGCGAAGAGCGTTTTGGCACTTATGGAACACATTTAGTGTGATGTGCTTTATTGCTTGGCGCACACAACCATTGTTCGAAAATGCACTTTATTCACTCTCAATAGCATTATGAGGAAAGGATAATACGGCGTGTCATTGTGAGCCAGCTGAAAGTGCCAGGAGGCTCAATCCAAGTGTGCCTGATGCGGCTTCGCATCCCGTTCTATCTGCAACAGTTTCATGGGTCTGAGAAGCACTGCTGTGGCGTTAGAGCAAAAATGACAAAAAGTGTTTCACTAGCTGTAATAATGTATTTCAAGCAACCTATAGGCTTTGTGGTAAAAAATCTTCTCCACATATGGCACATGTGTGCCACGTCCAAAAAAGCACTCCACTTGCTCAAAGAAAAGCGTTTTGGCACTTATGGAACACATTTAGTGTGATCTGCTTTATTGCTTGGCTCACACAACCATTGTTCAAAAAAATCACTTTATTCGCTCTCAAATGCATTGTGAGCAAAGGATGATACGGCGCGTCATTGTTAACCAGCGGAAGGTGCCAGGAGGCTCATTCCAAGTGTGCCTGACGCAGCTTCTCATCCCGTTCTATCTGCAACAGTTTCGTGTGGCTGAGAAGCACTGCTGTGGAGTTACAGCTAAAATGAGAAAATGTGTTTCTCTCGCTGTGATAATGTATTTCAAGCAACCTATAGGCTTTGTGGTAAAAATTTTCTCCATATATGGCACATGTGTGCCACGTCCCAAAAAGCACTCCACTCGCTCAGAGAAGAGCGTTTTGGCACTTATGGAACACATTTAGTGTGATGTGCTTTATTGCTTGGCGCACACCACCATTGTTGGAAAATGCACTTTATTCACTCTCAATAGCATTATGAGCAAAGGACAATACGGCGTGTCATTGTGAGCTAGCGGAAGGTGCCAGGAGGCTCAATCCAAGTGTGCCTGGCGCAGCTTCGCATCCCGTTCTATCTGCAACAGTTCCATTGGTCTGAGAAGCACTACTGTGGAGTTAGAGCAAAAATGAGAAAACGTGTTTCACTCGCTGTTATAATGTATTTCAAGCAACCTATAGGCTTTGTGGTAAAAATCTTCTCCGTATATGGCACATGTGTGCCACGTCCAAAAAGGCACTCCACTTGCTCAGCGAAGAGCGTTTTGGCACTTATGGAACACATTTAGTGTGATGTGCTTTATTGCTTGGCGCACACAACCATTGTTCGAAAATGCACTTTATTCACTCTCAATAGCATTATGAGGAAAGGATAATACGGCGTGTCATTGTGAGCCAGCTGAAAGTGCCAGGAGGCTCAATCCAAGTGTGCCTGATGCGGCTTCGCATCCCGTTCTATCTGCAACAGTTTCATGGGTCTGAGAAGCACTGCTGTGGCGTTAGAGCAAAAATGACAAAAAGTGTTTCACTAGCTGTAATAATGTATTTCAAGCAACCTATAGGCTTTGTGGTAAAAAATCTTCTCCACATATGGCACATGTGTGCCACGTACAAAAAAGCACTCCACTTGCTCAAAGAAAAGCGTTTTGGCACTTATGGAACACATTTAGTGTGATCTGCTTTTTGCTTGGCTCACACAACCATTGTTCAAAAAATCACTTTATTCGCTCTCAAATGCATTGTGAGCAAAGGATGATACGGCGCGTCATTGTTAACCAGCGGAAGGTGCCAGGAGGCTCATTCCAAGTGTGCCTGACGCAGCTTCTCATCCCGTTCTATCTGCAACAGTTTCGTGTGGCTGAGAAGCACTGCTGTGGAGTTACAGCTAAAATGAGAAAATGTGTTTCTCTCGCTGTAATAATGTATTTCAAGCAACCTATAGGCTTTGTGGTAAAAATTTTCTCCATATATGGCACATGTGTGCCACGTCCCAAAAAGCACTCCACTCGCTCAGAGAAGAGCGTTTTGGCACTTATGGAACACATTTAGTGTGATGTGCTTTATTGCTTGGCGCACACCACCATTGTTGGAAAATGCACTTTATTCACTCTCAATAGCATTATGAGCAAAGGACAATACGGCGTGTCATTGTGAGCCAGCGGAAGGTGCCAGGAGGCTCAATCCAAGTGTGCCTGGCGCAGCTTCGCATCCCGTTCTATCTGCAACAGTTCCATTGGTCTGAGAAGCACTACTGTGGAGTTAGAGCAAAAATGAGAAAACGTGTTTCACTCGCTGTTATAATGTATTTCAAGCAACCTATAGGCTTTGTGGTAAAAATCTTCTCCGTATATTGCACATGTGTGCCACGTCCAAAAAGGCACTCCACTTGCTCAGAGAAGAGCGTTTTGGCACTTATGGAACACATTTAGTATGATGTGCTTTATTGCTTGGTGCACACAACCATTGTTCGAAAATGCACTTTATTCACTCTCAATAACATTATGAGCAAAGGATAATACGGCGTGTCGTTGTGAGCCAGCTGAAGGTGCCAGGAGGCTCCATCCAAGTGTGCCTGATGCAGCTTCGCATCCCGTTCTATCTGCAACAGTTTCATGGGTCTGAGAAGCACTGCTGTGGAGTTAGAGCAAAAATGAGAAAACGTGTTTCACTCGCTGTTATAATGTATTTCAAGCGACCTATAGGCTTTGTGGTAAAAATCTTCTCCGTATATGGCACATGTGTGCCACGTCCAAAAAGGCACTCCACTTGCTCAGCGAAGAGCGTTTTGGCACTTATGGAACACATTTAGTGTGATGTGCTTTATTGCTTGGCGCACACAACCATTGTTCGAAAATGCACTTTATTCACTCTCAATAGCATTATGAGGAAAGGATAATACGGCGTGTCATTGTGAGCCAGCTGAAAGTGCCAGGAGGCTCAATCCAAGTGTGCCTGATGCGGCTTCGCATCCCGTTCTATCTGCAACAGTTTCATGGGTCTGAGAAGCACTGCTGTGGCGTTAGAGCAAAAATGACAAAAAGTGTTTCACTAGCTGTAATAATGTATTTCAAGCAACCTATAGGCTTTGTGGTAAAAAATCTTCTCCACATATGGCACATGTGTGCCACGTCCAAAAAAGCACTCCACTTGCTCAAAGAAAAGCGTTTTGGCACTTATGGAACACATTTAGTGTGATCTGCTTTTTGCTTGGCTCACACAACCATTGTTCAAAAAATCACTTTATTCGCTCTCAAATGCATTGTGAGCAAAGGATGATACGGCGCGTCATTGTTAACCAGCGGAAGGTGCCAGGAGGCTCATTCCAATTGTGCCTGACGCAGCTTCTCATCCCGTTCTATCTGCAACAGTTTCGTGTGGCTGAGAAGCACTGCTGTGGAGTTACAGCTAAAATGAGAAAATGTGTTTCTCTCGCTGTAATAATGTATTTCAAGCAACCTATAGGCTTTGTGGTAAAAATTTTCTCCATATATGGCACATGTGTGCCACGTCCCAAAAAGCACTCCACTCGCTCAGAGAAGAGCGTTTTGGCACTTATGGAACACATTTAGTGTTTTGTGCTTTATTGCTTGGCGCACACCACCATTGTTGGAAAATGCACTTTATTCACTCTCAATAGCATTATGAGCAAAGGACAATACGGCGTGTCATTGTGAGCCAGCGGAAGGTGCCAGGAGGCTCAATCCAAGTGTGCCTGGCGCAGCTTCGCATCCCGTTCTATCTGCAACAGTTCCATTGGTCTGAGAAGCACTGCTGTGGAGTTAGAGCAAAAATGAGAAAACGTGTTTCACTCGCTGTTATAATGTATTTCAAGCGACCTATAGGCTTTGTGGTAAAAATCTTCTCCGTATATGGCACATGTGTGCCACGTCCAAAAAGGCACTCCACTTGCTCAGCGAAGAGCGTTTTGGCACTTATGGAACACATTTAGTGTGATGTGCTTTATTGCTTGGCGCACACAACCATTGTTCGAAAATGCACTTTATTCACTCTCAATAGCATTATGAGGAAAGGATAATACGGCGTGTCATTGTGAGCCAGCTGAAAGTGCCAGGAGGCTCAATCCAAGTGTGCCTGATGCGGCTTCGCATCCCGTTCTATCTGCAGCAGTTTCATGGGTCTGAGAAGCACTGCTGTGGCGTTAGAGCAAAAATGACTAAAAGTGTTTCACTAGCTGTAATAATGTATTTCAAGCAACCTATAGGCTTTGTGGTAAAAAATCTTCTCCACATATGGCACATGTGTGCCACGTCCAAAAAAGCACTCCACTTGCTCAAAGAAAAGCGTTTTGGCACTTATGGAACACATTTAGTGTGATCTGCTTTTTGCTTGGCTCACACAACCATTGTTCAAAAAATCACTTTATTCGCTCTCAAATGCATTGTGAGCAAAGGATGATACGGCGCGTCATTGTTAACCAGCGGAAGGTGCCAGGAGGCTCATTCCAAGTGTGCCTGACGCAGCTTCTCATCCCGTTCTATCTGCAACAGTTTCGTGTGGCTGAGAAGCACTGCTGTGGAGTTACAGCTAAAATGAGAAAATGTGTTTCTCTCGCTGTGATAATGTATTTCAAGCAACCTATAGGCTTTGTGGTACAAATTTTCTCCATATATGGCACATGTGTGCCACGTCCCAAAAAGCACTCCACTCGCTCAGAGAAGAGCGTTTTGGCACTTATGGAACACATTTAGTGTGATGTGCTTTATTGCTTGGCGCACACCACCATTGTTGGAAAATGCACTTTATTCACTCTCAATAGCATTATGAGCAAAGGACAATACGGCGTGTCATTGTGAGCCAGCGGAAGGTGCCAGGAGGCTCAATCCAAGTGTGCCTGGCGCAGCTTCGCATCCCGTTCTATCTGCAACAGTTCCATTGGTCTGAGAAGCACTACTGTGGAGTTAGAGCAAAAATGAGAAAACGTGTTTCACTCGCTGTTATAATGTATTTCAAGCAACCTATAGGCTTTGTGGTAAAAATCTTCTCCGTATATTGCACATGTGTGCCACGTCCAAAAAGGCACTCCACTTGCTCAGAGAAGAGCGTTTTGGCACTTATGGAACACATTTAGTATGATGTGCTTTATTGCTTGGTGCACACAACCATTGTTCGAAAATGCACTTTATTCACTCTCAATAACATTATGAGCAAAGGATAATACGGCGTGTCGTTGTGAGCCAGCTGAAGGTGCCAGGAGGCTCCATCCAAGTGTGCCTGATGCAGCTTCGCATCCCGTTCTATCTGCAACAGTTTCATGGGTCTGAGAAGCACTGCTGTGGAGTTAGAGCAAAAATGAGAAAACGTGTTTCACTCGCTGTTATAATGTATTTCAAGCGACCTATAGGCTTTGTGGTAAAAATCTTCTCCGTATATGGCACATGTGTGCCACGTCCAAAAAGGCACTCCACTTGCTCAGCGAAGAGCGTTTTGGCACTTATGGAACACATTTAGTGTGATGTGCTTTATTGCTTGGCGCACACAACCATTGTTCGAAAATGCACTTTATTCACTCTCAATAGCATTATGAGGAAAGGATAATACGGCGTGTCATTGTGAGCCAGCTGAAAGTGCCAGGAGGCTCAATCCAAGTGTGCCTGATGCGGCTTCGCATCCCGTTCTATCTGCAACAGTTTCATAGGTCTGAGAAGCACTGCTGTGGCGTTAGAGCAAAAATGACAAAAAGTGTTTCACTAGCTGTAATAATGTATTTCAAGCAACCTATAGGCTTTGTGGTAAAAAATCTTCTCCACATATGGCACATGTGTGCCACGTCCAAAAAAGCACTCCACTTGCTCAAAGAAAAGCGTTTTGGCACTTATGGAACACATTTAGTGTGATCTGCTTTATTGCTTGGCTCACACAACCATTGTTCAAAAAAATCACTTTATTCGCTCTCAAATGCATTGTGAGCAAAGGATGATACGGCGCGTCATTGTTAACCAGCGGAAGGTGCCAGGAGGCTCATTCCAAGTGTGCCTGACGCAGCTTCTCATCCCGTTCTATCTGCAACAGTTTCGTGTGGCTGAGAAGCACTGCTGTGGAGTTACAGCTAAAATGAGAAAATGTGTTTCTCTCGCTGTGATAATGTATTTCAAGCAACCTATAGGCTTTGTGGTAAAAATTTTCTCCATATATGGCACATGTGTGCCACGTCCCAAAAAGCACTCCACTCGCTCAGAGAAGAGCGTTTTGGCACTTATGGAACACATTTAGTGTGATGTGCTTTATTGCTTGGCGCACACCACCATTGTTGGAAAATGCACTATATTCACTCTCAATAGCATTATGAGCAAAGGACAATACGGCGTGTCATTGTGAGCTAGCGGAAGGTGCCAGGAGGCTCAATCCAAGTGTGCCTGGCGCAGCTTCGCATCCCGTTCTATCTGCAACAGTTCCATTGGTCTGAGAAGCACTACTGTGGAGTTAGAGCAAAAATGAGAAAACGTGTTTCACTCGCTGTTATAATGTATTTCAAGCAACCTATAGGCTTTGTGGTAAAAATCTTCTCCGTATATGGCACATGTGTGCCACGTCCAAAAAGGCACTCCACTTGCTCAGCGAAGAGCGTTTTGGCACTTATGGAACACATTTAGTGTGATGTGCTTTATTGCTTGGCGCACACAACCATTGTTCGAAAATGCACTTTATTCACTCTCAATAGCATTATGAGGAAAGGATAATACGGCGTGTCATTGTGAGCCAGCTGAAAGTGCCAGGAGGCTCAATCCAAGTGTGCCTGATGCGGCTTCGCATCCCGTTCTATCTGCAACAGTTTCATGGGTCTGAGAAGCACTGCTGTGGCGTTAGAGCAAAAATGACAAAAAGTGTTTCACTAGCTGTAATAATGTATTTCAAGCAACCTATAGGCTTTGTGGTAAAAAATCTTCTCCACATATGGCACATGTGTGCCACGTACAAAAAAGCACTCCACTTGCTCAAAGAAAAGCGTTTTGGCACTTATGGAACACATTTAGTGTGATCTGCTTTTTGCTTGGCTCACACAACCATTGTTCAAAAAATCACTTTATTCGCTCTCAAATGCATTGTGAGCAAAGGATGATACGGCGCGTCATTGTTAACCAGCGGAAGGTGCCAGGAGGCTCATTCCAAGTGTGCCTGACGCAGCTTCTCATCCCGTTCTATCTGCAACAGTTTCGTGTGGCTGAGAAGCACTGCTGTGGAGTTACAGCTAAAATGAGAAAATGTGTTTCTCTCGCTGTAATAATGTATTTCAAGCAACCTATAGGCTTTGTGGTAAAAATTTTCTCCATATATGGCACATGTGTGCCACGTCCCAAAAAGCACTCCACTCGCTCAGAGAAGAGCGTTTTGGCACTTATGGAACACATTTAGTGTGATGTGCTTTATTGCTTGGCGCACACCACCATTGTTGGAAAATGCACTTTATTCACTCTCAATAGCATTATGAGCAAAGGACAATACGGCGTGTCATTGTGAGCCAGCGGAAGGTGCCAGGAGGCTCAATCCAAGTGTGCCTGGCGCAGCTTCGCATCCCGTTCTATCTGCAACAGTTCCATTGGTCTGAGAAGCACTGCTGTGGAGTTAGAGCAAAAATGAGAAAACGTGTTTCACTCGCTGTTATAATGTATTTCAAGCGACCTATAGGCTTTGTGGTAAAAATCTTCTCCGTATATGGCACATGTGTGCCACGTCCAAAAAGGCACTCCACTTGCTCAGCGAAGAGCGTTTTGGCACTTATGGAACACATTTAGTGTGATGTGCTTTATTGCTTGGCGCACACAACCATTGTTCGAAAATGCACTTTATTCACTCTCAATAGCATTATGAGGAAAGGATAATACGGCGTGTCATTGTGAGCCAGCTGAAAGTGCCAGGAGGCTCAATCCAAGTGTGCCTGATGCGGCTTTGCATCCCGTTCTATCTGCCGCAGTTTCATGGGTCTGAGAAGCACTGCTGTGGCGTTAGAGCAAAAATGACTAAAAGTGTTTCACTAGCTGTAATAATGTATTTCAAGCAACCTATAGGCTTTGTGGTAAAAAATCTTCTCCACATATGGCACATGTGTGCCACGTCCAAAAAAGCACTCCACTTGCTCAAAGAAAAGCGTTTTGGCACTTATGGAACACATTTAGTGTGATCTGCTTTTTGCTTGGCTCACACAACCATTGTTCAAAAAATCACTTTATTCGCTCTCAAATGCATTGTGAGCAAAGGATGATACGGCGCGTCATTGTTAACCAGCGGAAGGTGCCAGGAGGCTCATTCCAAGTGTGCCTGACGCAGCTTCTCATCCCGTTCTATCTGCAACAGTTTCGTGTGGCTGAGAAGCACTGCTGTGGAGTTACAGCTAAAATGAGAAAATGTGTTTCTCTCGCTGTGATAATGTATTTCAAGCAACCTATAGGCTTTGTGGTACAAATTTTCTCCATATATGGCACATGTGTGCCACGTCCCAAAAAGCACTCCACTCGCTCAGAGAAGAGCGTTTTGGCACTTATGGAACACATTTAGTGTGATGTGCTTTATTGCTTGGCGCACACCACCATTGTTGGAAAATGCACTTTATTCACTCTCAATAGCATTATGAGCAAAGGACAATACGGCGTGTCATTGTGAGCCAGCGGAAGGTGCCAGGAGGCTCAATCCAAGTGTGCCTGGCGCAGCTTCGCATCCCGTTCTATCTGCAACAGTTCCATTGGTCTGAGAAGCACTGCTGTGGAGTTAGAGCAAAAATGAGAAAACGTGTTTCACTCGCTGTTATAATGTATTTCAAGCGACCTATAGGCTTTGTGGTAAAAATCTTCTCCGTATATGGCACATGTGTGCCACGTCCAAAAAGGCACTCCACTTGCTCAGCGAAGAGCGTTTTGGCACTTATGGAACACATTTAGTGTGATGTGCTTTATTGCTTGGCGCACACAACCATTGTTCGAAAATGCACTTTATTCACTCTCAATAGCATTATGAGGAAAGGATAATACGGCGTGTCATTGTGAGCCAGCTGAAAGTGCCAGGAGGCTCAATCCAAGTGTGCCTGATGCGGCTTTGCATCCCGTTCTATCTGCAGCAGTTTCATGGGTCTGAGAAGCACTGCTGTGGCGTTAGAGCAAAAATGACTAAAAGTGTTTCACTAGCTGTAATAATGTATTTCAAGCAACCTATAGGCTTTGTGGTAAAAAATCTTCTCCACATATGGCACATGTGTGCCACGTCCAAAAAAGCACTCCACTTGCTCAAAGAAAAGCGTTTTGGCACTTATGGAACACATTTAGTGTGATCTGCTTTTTGCTTGGCTCACACAACCATTGTTCAAAAAATCACTTTATTCGCTCTCAAATGCATTGTGAGCAAAGGATGATACGGCGCGTCATTGTTAACCAGCGGAAGGTGCCAGGAGGCTCATTCCAAGTGTGCCTGACGCAGCTTCTCATCCCGTTCTATCTGCAACAGTTTCGTGTGGCTGAGAAGCACTGCTGTGGAGTTACAGCTAAAATGAGAAAATGTGTTTCTCTCGCTGTGATAATGTATTTCAAGCAACCTATAGGCTTTGTGGTACAAATTTTCTCCATATATGGCACATGTGTGCCACGTCCCAAAAAGCACTCCACTCGCTCAGAGAAGAGCGTTTTGGCACTTATGGAACACATTTAGTGTGATGTGCTTTATTGCTTGGCGCACACCACCATTGTTGGAAAATGCACTTTATTCACTCTCAATAGCATTATGAGCAAAGGACAATACGGCGTGTCATTGTGAGCCAGCGGAAGGTGCCAGGAGGCTCAATCCAAGTGTGCCTGGCGCAGCTTCGCATCCCGTTCTATCTGCAACAGTTCCATTGGTCTGAGAAGCACTACTGTGGAGTTAGAGCAAAAATGAGAAAACGTGTTTCACTCGCTGTTATAATGTATTTCAAGCAACCTATAGGCTTTGTGGTAAAAATCTTCTCCGTATATTGCACATGTGTGCCACGTCCAAAAAGGCACTCCACTTGCTCAGAGAAGAGCGTTTTGGCACTTATGGAACACATTTAGTATGATGTGCTTTATTGCTTGGTGCACACAACCATTGTTCGAAAATGCACTTTATTCACTCTCAATAACATTATGAGCAAAGGATAATACGGCGTGTCGTTGTGAGCCAGCTGAAGGTGCCAGGAGGCTCCATCCAAGTGTGCCTGATGCAGCTTCGCATCCCGTTCTATCTGCAACAGTTTCATGGGTCTGAGAAGCACTGCTGTGGAGTTAGAGCAAAAATGAGAAAACGTGTTTCACTCGCTGTTATAATGTATTTCAAGCAACCTATAGGCTTTGTGGTAAAAATCTTCTCCGTATATGGCACATGTGTGCCACGTCCAAAAAGGCACTCCACTTGCTCAGCGAAGAGCGTTTTGGCACTTATGGAACACATTTAGTGTGATGTGCTTTATTGCTTGGCGCACACAACCATTGTTCGAAAATGCACTTTATTCACTCTCAATAGCATTATGAGGAAAGGATAATACGGCGTGTCATTGTGAGCCAGCTGAAAGTGCCAGGAGGCTCAATCCAAGTGTGCCTGATGCGGCTTCGCATCCCGTTCTATCTGCAACAGTTTCATGGGTCTGAGAAGCACTGCTGTGGCGTTAGAGCAAAAATGACAAAAAGTGTTTCACTAGCTGTAATAATGTATTTCAAGCAACCTATAGGCTTTGTGGTAAAAAATCTTCTCCACATATGGCACATGTGTGCCACGTCCAAAAAAGCACTCCACTTGCTCAAAGAAAAGCGTTTTGGCACTTATGGAACACATTTAGTGTGATCTGCTTTATTGCTTGGCTCACACAACCATTGTTCAAAAAAATCACTTTATTCGCTCTCAAATGCATTGTGAGCAAAGGATGATACGGCGCGTCATTGTTAACCAGCGGAAGGTGCCAGGAGGCTCATTCCAAGTGTGCCTGACGCAGCTTCTCATCCCGTTCTATCTGCAACAGTTTCGTGTGGCTGAGAAGCACTGCTGTGGAGTTACAGCTAAAATGAGAAAATGTGTTTCTCTCGCTGTGATAATGTATTTCAAGCAACCTATAGGCTTTGTGGTAAAAATTTTCTCCATATATGGCACATGTGTGCCACGTCCCAAAAAGCACTCCACTCGCTCAGAGAAGAGCGTTTTGGCACTTATGGAACACATTTAGTGTGATGTGCTTTATTGCTTGGCGCACACCACCATTGTTGGAAAATGCACTTTATTCACTCTCAATAGCATTATGAGCAAAGGACAATACGGCGTGTCATTGTGAGCTAGCGGAAGGTGCCAGGAGGCTCAATCCAAGTGTGCCTGGCGCAGCTTCGCATCCCGTTCTATCTGCAACAGTTCCATTGGTCTGAGAAGCACTACTGTGGAGTTAGAGCAAAAATGAGAAAACGTGTTTCACTCGCTGTTATAATGTATTTCAAGCAACCTATAGGCTTTGTGGTAAAAATCTTCTCCGTATATGGCACATGTGTGCCACGTCCAAAAAGGCACTCCACTTGCTCAGCGAAGAGCGTTTTGGCACTTATGGAACACATTTAGTGTGATGTGCTTTATTGCTTGGCGCACACAACCATTGTTCGAAAATGCACTTTATTCACTCTCAATAGCATTATGAGGAAAGGATAATACGGCGTGTCATTGTGAGCCAGCTGAAAGTGCCAGGAGGCTCAATCCAAGTGTGCCTGATGCGGCTTCGCATCCCGTTCTATCTGCAACAGTTTCATGGGTCTGAGAAGCACTGCTGTGGCGTTAGAGCAAAAATGACAAAAAGTGTTTCACTAGCTGTAATAATGTATTTCAAGCAACCTATAGGCTTTGTGGTAAAAAATCTTCTCCACATATGGCACATGTGTGCCACGTACAAAAAAGCACTCCACTTGCTCAAAGAAAAGCGTTTTGGCACTTATGGAACACATTTAGTGTGATCTGCTTTTTGCTTGGCTCACACAACCATTGTTCAAAAAATCACTTTATTCGCTCTCAAATGCATTGTGAGCAAAGGATGATACGGCGCGTCATTGTTAACCAGCGGAAGGTGCCAGGAGGCTCATTCCAAGTGTGCCTGACGCAGCTTCTCATCCCGTTCTATCTGCAACAGTTTCGTGTGGCTGAGAAGCACTGCTGTGGAGTTACAGCTAAAATGAGAAAATGTGTTTCTCTCGCTGTAATAATGTATTTCAAGCAACCTATAGGCTTTGTGGTAAAAATTTTCTCCATATATGGCACATGTGTGCCACGTCCCAAAAAGCACTCCACTCGCTCAGAGAAGAGCGTTTTGGCACTTATGGAACACATTTAGTGTGATGTGCTTTATTGCTTGGCGCACACCACCATTGTTGGAAAATGCACTTTATTCACTCTCAATAGCATTATGAGCAAAGGACAATACGGCGTGTCATTGTGAGCCAGCGGAAGGTGCCAGGAGGCTCAATCCAAGTGTGCCTGGCGCAGCTTCGCATCCCGTTCTATCTGCAACAGTTCCATTGGTCTGAGAAGCACTGCTGTGGAGTTAGAGCAAAAATGAGAAAACGTGTTTCACTCGCTGTTATAATGTATTTCAAGCGACCTATAGGCTTTGTGGTAAAAATCTTCTCCGTATATGGCACATGTGTGCCACGTCCAAAAAGGCACTCCACTTGCTCAGCGAAGAGCGTTTTGGCACTTATGGAACACATTTAGTGTGATGTGCTTTATTGCTTGGCGCACACAACCATTGTTCGAAAATGCACTTTATTCACTCTCAATAGCATTATGAGGAAAGGATAATACGGCGTGTCATTGTGAGCCAGCTGAAAGTGCCAGGAGGCTCAATCCAAGTGTGCCTGATGCGGCTTTGCATCCCGTTCTATCTGCAGCAGTTTCATGGGTCTGAGAAGCACTGCTGTGGCGTTAGAGCAAAAATGACTAAAAGTGTTTCACTAGCTGTAATAATGTATTTCAAGCAACCTATAGGCTTTGTGGTAAAAAATCTTCTCCACATATGGCACATGTGTGCCACGTCCAAAAAAGCACTCCACTTGCTCAAAGAAAAGCGTTTTGGCACTTATGGAACACATTTAGTGTGATCTGCTTTTTGCTTGGCTCACACAACCATTGTTCAAAAAATCACTTTATTCGCTCTCAAATGCATTGTGAGCAAAGGATGATACGGCGCGTCATTGTTAACCAGCGGAAGGTGCCAGGAGGCTCATTCCAAGTGTGCCTGACGCAGCTTCTCATCCCGTTCTATCTGCAACAGTTTCGTGTGGCTGAGAAGCACTGCTGTGGAGTTACAGCTAAAATGAGAAAATGTGTTTCTCTCGCTGTGATAATGTATTTCAAGCAACCTATAGGCTTTGTGGTACAAATTTTCTCCATATATGGCACATGTGTGCCACGTCCCAAAAAGCACTCCACTCGCTCAGAGAAGAGCGTTTTGGCACTTATGGAACACATTTAGTGTGATGTGCTTTATTGCTTGGCGCACACCACCATTGTTGGAAAATGCACTTTATTCACTCTCAATAGCATTATGAGCAAAGGACAATACGGCGTGTCATTGTGAGCCAGCGGAAGGTGCCAGGAGGCTCAATCCAAGTGTGCCTGGCGCAGCTTCGCATCCCGTTCTATCTGCAACAGTTCCATTGGTCTGAGAAGCACTACTGTGGAGTTAGAGCAAAAATGAGAAAACGTGTTTCACTCGCTGTTATAATGTATTTCAAGCAACCTATAGGCTTTGTGGTAAAAATCTTCTCCGTATATTGCACATGTGTGCCACGTCCAAAAAGGCACTCCACTTGCTCAGAGAAGAGCGTTTTGGCACTTATGGAACACATTTAGTATGATGTGCTTTATTGCTTGGTGCACACAACCATTGTTCGAAAATGCACTTTATTCACTCTCAATAACATTATGAGCAAAGGATAATACGGCGTGTCGTTGTGAGCCAGCTGAAGGTGCCAGGAGGCTCCATCCAAGTGTGCCTGATGCAGCTTCGCATCCCGTTCTATCTGCAACAGTTTCATGGGTCTGAGAAGCACTGCTGTGGAGTTAGAGCAAAAATGAGAAAACGTGTTTCACTCGCTGTTATAATGTATTTCAAGCGACCTATAGGCTTTGTGGTAAAAATCTTCTCCGTATATGGCACATGTGTGCCACGTCCAAAAAGGCACTCCACTTGCTCAGCGAAGAGCGTTTTGGCACTTATGGAACACATTTAGTGTGATGTGCTTTATTGCTTGGCGCACACAACCATTGTTCGAAAATGCACTTTATTCACTCTCAATAGCATTATGAGGAAAGGATAATACGGCGTGTCATTGTGAGCCAGCTGAAAGTGCCAGGAGGCTCAATCCAAGTGTGCCTGATGCGGCTTCGCATCCCGTTCTATCTGCAACAGTTTCATGGGTCTGAGAAGCACTGCTGTGGCGTTAGAGCAAAAATGACAAAAAGTGTTTCACTAGCTGTAATAATGTATTTCAAGCAACCTATAGGCTTTGTGGTAAAAAATCTTCTCCACATATGGCACATGTGTGCCACGTACAAAAAAGCACTCCACTTGCTCAAAGAAAAGCGTTTTGGCACTTATGGAACACATTTAGTGTGATCTGCTTTATTGCTTGGCTCACACAACCATTGTTCAAAAAAATCACTTTATTCGCTCTCAAATGCATTGTGAGCAAAGGATGATACGGCGCGTCATTGTTAACCAGCGGAAGGTGCCAGGAGGCTCATTCCAAGTGTGCCTGACGCAGCTTCTCATCCCGTTCTATCTGCAACAGTTTCGTGTGGCTGAGAAGCACTGCTGTGGAGTTACAGCTAAAATGAGAAAATGTGTTTCTCTCGCTGTGATAATGTATTTCAAGCAACCTATAGGCTTTGTGGTAAAAATTTTCTCCATATATGGCACATGTGTGCCACGTCCCAAAAAGCACTCCACTCGCTCAGAGAAGAGCGTTTTGGCACTTATGGAACACATTTAGTGTGATGTGCTTTATTGCTTGGCGCACACCACCATTGTTGGAAAATGCACTTTATTCACTCTCAATAGCATTATGAGCAAAGGACAATACGGCGTGTCATTGTGAGCTAGCGGAAGGTGCCAGGAGGCTCAATCCAAGTGTGCCTGGCGCAGCTTCGCATCCCGTTCTATCTGCAACAGTTCCATTGGTCTGAGAAGCACTACTGTGGAGTTAGAGCAAAAATGAGAAAACGTGTTTCACTCGCTGTTATAATGTATTTCAAGCAACCTATAGGCTTTGTGGTAAAAATCTTCTCCGTATATGGCACATGTGTGCCACGTCCAAAAAGGCACTCCACTTGCTCAGCGAAGAGCGTTTTGGCACTTATGGAACACATTTAGTGTGATGTGCTTTATTGCTTGGCGCACACAACCATTGTTCGAAAATGCACTTTATTCACTCTCAATAGCATTATGAGGAAAGGATAATACGGCGTGTCATTGTGAGCCAGCTGAAAGTGCCAGGAGGCTCAATCCAAGTGTGCCTGATGCGGCTTCGCATCCCGTTCTATCTGCAACAGTTTCATGGGTCTGAGAAGCACTGCTGTGGCGTTAGAGCAAAAATGACAAAAAGTGTTTCACTAGCTGTAATAATGTATTTCAAGCAACCTATAGGCTTTGTGGTAAAAAATCTTCTCCACATATGGCACATGTGTGCCACGTACAAAAAAGCACTCCACTTGCTCAAAGAAAAGCGTTTTGGCACTTATGGAACACATTTAGTGTGATCTGCTTTTTGCTTGGCTCACACAACCATTGTTCAAAAAATCACTTTATTCGCTCTCAAATGCATTGTGAGCAAAGGATGATACGGCGCGTCATTGTTAACCAGCGGAAGGTGCCAGGAGGCTCATTCCAAGTGTGCCTGACGCAGCTTCTCATCCCGTTCTATCTGCAACAGTTTCGTGTGGCTGAGAAGCACTGCTGTGGAGTTACAGCTAAAATGAGAAAATGTGTTTCTCTCGCTGTAATAATGTATTTCAAGCAACCTATAGGCTTTGTGGTAAAAATTTTCTCCATATATGGCACATGTGTGCCACGTCCCAAAAAGCACTCCACTCGCTCAGAGAAGAGCGTTTTGGCACTTATGGAACACATTTAGTGTGATGTGCTTTATTGCTTGGCGCACACCACCATTGTTGGAAAATGCACTTTATTCACTCTCAATAGCATTATGAGCAAAGGACAATACGGCGTGTCATTGTGAGCCAGCGGAAGGTGCCAGGAGGCTCAATCCAAGTGTGCCTGGCGCAGCTTCGCATCCCGTTCTATCTGCAACAGTTCCATTGGTCTGAGAAGCACTGCTGTGGAGTTAGAGCAAAAATGAGAAAACGTGTTTCACTCGCTGTTATAATGTATTTCAAGCGACCTATAGGCTTTGTGGTAAAAATCTTCTCCGTATATGGCACATGTGTGCCACGTCCAAAAAGGCACTCCACTTGCTCAGCGAAGAGCGTTTTGGCACTTATGGAACACATTTAGTGTGATGTGCTTTATTGCTTGGCGCACACAACCATTGTTCGAAAATGCACTTTATTCACTCTCAATAGCATTATGAGGAAAGGATAATACGGCGTGTCATTGTGAGCCAGCTGAAAGTGCCAGGAGGCTCAATCCAAGTGTGCCTGATGCGGCTTTGCATCCCGTTCTATCTGCAGCAGTTTCATGGGTCTGAGAAGCACTGCTGTGGCGTTAGAGCAAAAATGACTAAAAGTGTTTCACTAGCTGTAATAATGTATTTCAAGCAACCTATAGGCTTTGTGGTAAAAAATCTTCTCCACATATGGCACATGTGTGCCACGTCCAAAAAAGCACTCCACTTGCTCAAAGAAAAGCGTTTTGGCACTTATGGAACACATTTAGTGTGATCTGCTTTTTGCTTGGCTCACACAACCATTGTTCAAAAAATCACTTTATTCGCTCTCAAATGCATTGTGAGCAAAGGATGATACGGCGCGTCATTGTTAACCAGCGGAAGGTGCCAGGAGGCTCATTCCAAGTGTGCCTGACGCAGCTTCTCATCCCGTTCTATCTGCAACAGTTTCGTGTGGCTGAGAAGCACTGCTGTGGAGTTACAGCTAAAATGAGAAAATGTGTTTCTCTCGCTGTGATAATGTATTTCAAGCAACCTATAGGCTTTGTGGTACAAATTTTCTCCATATATGGCACATGTGTGCCACGTCCCAAAAAGCACTCCACTCGCTCAGAGAAGAGCGTTTTGGCACTTATGGAACACATTTAGTGTGATGTGCTTTATTGCTTGGCGCACACCACCATTGTTGGAAAATGCACTTTATTCACTCTCAATAGCATTATGAGCAAAGGACAATACGGCGTGTCATTGTGAGCCAGCGGAAGGTGCCAGGAGGCTCAATCCAAGTGTGCCTGGCGCAGCTTCGCATCCCGTTCTATCTGCAACAGTTCCATTGGTCTGAGAAGCACTACTGTGGAGTTAGAGCAAAAATGAGAAAACGTGTTTCACTCGCTGTTATAATGTATTTCAAGCAACCTATAGGCTTTGTGGTAAAAATCTTCTCCGTATATTGCACATGTGTGCCACGTCCAAAAAGGCACTCCACTTGCTCAGAGAAGAGCGTTTTGGCACTTATGGAACACATTTAGTATGATGTGCTTTATTGCTTGGTGCACACAACCATTGTTCGAAAATGCACTTTATTCACTCTCAATAACATTATGAGCAAAGGATAATACGGCGTGTCGTTGTGAGCCAGCTGAAGGTGCCAGGAGGCTCCATCCAAGTGTGCCTGATGCAGCTTCGCATCCCGTTCTATCTGCAACAGTTTCATGGGTCTGAGAAGCACTGCTGTGGAGTTAGAGCAAAAATGAGAAAACGTGTTTCACTCGCTGTTATAATGTATTTCAAGCGACCTATAGGCTTTGTGGTAAAAATCTTCTCCGTATATGGCACATGTGTGCCACGTCCAAAAAGGCACTCCACTTGCTCAGCGAAGAGCGTTTTGGCACTTATGGAACACATTTAGTGTGATGTGCTTTATTGCTTGGCGCACACAACCATTGTTCGAAAATGCACTTTATTCACTCTCAATAGCATTATGAGGAAAGGATAATACGGCGTGTCATTGTGAGCCAGCTGAAAGTGCCAGGAGGCTCAATCCAAGTGTGCCTGATGCGGCTTCGCATCCCGTTCTATCTGCAACAGTTTCATGGGTCTGAGAAGCACTGCTGTGGCGTTAGAGCAAAAATGACAAAAAGTGTTTCACTAGCTGTAATAATGTATTTCAAGCAACCTATAGGCTTTGTGGTAAAAAATCTTCTCCACATATGGCACATGTGTGCCACGTCCAAAAAAGCACTCCACTTGCTCAAAGAAAAGCGTTTTGGCACTTATGGAACACATTTAGTGTGATCTGCTTTTTGCTTGGCTCACACAACCATTGTTCAAAAAATCACTTTATTCGCTCTCAAATGCATTGTGAGCAAAGGATGATACGGCGCGTCATTGTTAACCAGCGGAAGGTGCCAGGAGGCTCATTCCAAGTGTGCCTGACGCAGCTTCTCATCCCGTTCTATCTGCAACAGTTTCGTGTGGCTGAGAAGCACTGCTGTGGAGTTACAGCTAAAATGAGAAAATGTGTTTCTCTCGCTGTAATAATGTATTTCAAGCAACCTATAGGCTTTGTGGTAAAAATTTTCTCCATATATGGCACATGTGTGCCACGTCCCAAAAAGCACTCCACTCGCTCAGAGAAGAGCGTTTTGGCACTTATGGAACACATTTAGTGTGATGTGCTTTATTGCTTGGCGCACACCACCATTGTTGGAAAATGCACTTTATTCACTCTCAATAGCATTATGAGCAAAGGACAATACGGCGTGTCATTGTGAGCCAGCGGAAGGTGCCAGGAGGCTCAATCCAAGTGTGCCTGGCGCAGCTTCGCATCCCGTTCTATCTGCAACAGTTCCATTGGTCTGAGAAGCACTGCTGTGGAGTTAGAGCAAAAATGAGAAAACGTGTTTCACTCGCTGTTATAATGTATTTCAAGCGACCTATAGGCTTTGTGGTAAAAATCTTCTCCGTATATGGCACATGTGTGCCACGTCCAAAAAGGCACTCCACTTGCTCAGCGAAGAGCGTTTTGGCACTTATGGAACACATTTAGTGTGATGTGCTTTATTGCTTGGCGCACACAACCATTGTTCGAAAATGCACTTTATTCACTCTCAATAGCATTATGAGGAAAGGATAATACGGCGTGTCATTGTGAGCCAGCTGAAAGTGCCAGGAGGCTCAATCCAAGTGTGCCTGATGCGGCTTTGCATCCCGTTCTATCTGCAGCAGTTTCATGGGTCTGAGAAGCACTGCTGTGGCGTTAGAGCAAAAATGACTAAAAGTGTTTCACTAGCTGTAATAATGTATTTCAAGCAACCTATAGGCTTTGTGGTAAAAAATCTTCTCCACATATGGCACATGTGTGCCACGTCCAAAAAAGCACTCCACTTGCTCAAAGAAAAGCGTTTTGGCACTTATGGAACACATTTAGTGTGATCTGCTTTTTGCTTGGCTCACACAACCATTGTTCAAAAAATCACTTTATTCGCTCTCAAATGCATTGTGAGCAAAGGATGATACGGCGCGTCATTGTTAACCAGCGGAAGGTGCCAGGAGGCTCATTCCAAGTGTGCCTGACGCAGCTTCTCATCCCGTTCTATCTGCAACAGTTTCGTGTGGCTGAGAAGCACTGCTGTGGAGTTACAGCTAAAATGAGAAAATGTGTTTCTCTCGCTGTGATAATGTATTTCAAGCAACCTATAGGCTTTGTGGTACAAATTTTCTCCATATATGGCACATGTGTGCCACGTCCCAAAAAGCACTCCACTCGCTCAGAGAAGAGCGTTTTGGCACTTATGGAACACATTTAGTGTGATGTGCTTTATTGCTTGGCGCACACCACCATTGTTGGAAAATGCACTTTATTCACTCTCAATAGCATTATGAGCAAAGGACAATACGGCGTGTCATTGTGAGCCAGCGGAAGGTGCCAGGAGGCTCAATCCAAGTGTGCCTGGCGCAGCTTCGCATCCCGTTCTATCTGCAACAGTTCCATTGGTCTGAGAAGCACTACTGTGGAGTTAGAGCAAAAATGAGAAAACGTGTTTCACTCGCTGTTATAATGTATTTCAAGCAACCTATAGGCTTTGTGGTAAAAATCTTCTCCGTATATTGCACATGTGTGCCACGTCCAAAAAGGCACTCCACTTGCTCAGAGAAGAGCGTTTTGGCACTTATGGAACACATTTAGTATGATGTGCTTTATTGCTTGGTGCACACAACCATTGTTCGAAAATGCACTTTATTCACTCTCAATAACATTATGAGCAAAGGATAATACGGCGTGTCGTTGTGAGCCAGCTGAAGGTGCCAGGAGGCTCCATCCAAGTGTGCCTGATGCAGCTTCGCATCCCGTTCTATCTGCAACAGTTTCATGGGTCTGAGAAGCACTGCTGTGGAGTTAGAGCAAAAATGAGAAAACGTGTTTCACTCGCTGTTATAATGTATTTCAAGCGACCTATAGGCTTTGTGGTAAAAATCTTCTCCGTATATGGCACATGTGTGCCACGTCCAAAAAGGCACTCCACTTGCTCAGCGAAGAGCGTTTTGGCACTTATGGAACACATTTAGTGTGATGTGCTTTATTGCTTGGCGCACACAACCATTGTTCGAAAATGCACTTTATTCACTCTCAATAGCATTATGAGGAAAGGATAATACGGCGTGTCATTGTGAGCCAGCTGAAAGTGCCAGGAGGCTCAATCCAAGTGTGCCTGATGCGGCTTCGCATCCCGTTCTATCTGCAACAGTTTCATGGGTCTGAGAAGCACTGCTGTGGCGTTAGAGCAAAAATGACAAAAAGTGTTTCACTAGCTGTAATAATGTATTTCAAGCAACCTATAGGCTTTGTGGTAAAAAATCTTCTCCACATATGGCACATGTGTGCCACGTACAAAAAAGCACTCCACTTGCTCAAAGAAAAGCGTTTTGGCACTTATGGAACACATTTAGTGTGATCTGCTTTTTGCTTGGCTCACACAACCATTGTTCAAAAAATCACTTTATTCGCTCTCAAATGCATTGTGAGCAAAGGATGATACGGCGCGTCATTGTTAACCAGCGGAAGGTGCCAGGAGGCTCATTCCAAGTGTGCCTGACGCAGCTTCTCATCCCGTTCTATCTGCAACAGTTTCGTGTGGCTGAGAAGCACTGCTGTGGAGTTACAGCTAAAATGAGAAAATGTGTTTCTCTCGCTGTAATAATGTATTTCAAGCAACCTATAGGCTTTGTGGTAAAAATTTTCTCCATATATGGCACATGTGTGCCACGTCCCAAAAAGCACTCCACTCGCTCAGAGAAGAGCGTTTTGGCACTTATGGAACACATTTAGTGTGATGTGCTTTATTGCTTGGCGCACACCACCATTGTTGGAAAATGCACTTTATTCACTCTCAATAGCATTATGAGCAAAGGACAATACGGCGTGTCATTGTGAGCCAGCGGAAGGTGCCAGGAGGCTCAATCCAAGTGTGCCTGGCGCAGCTTCGCATCCCGTTCTATCTGCAACAGTTCCATTGGTCTGAGAAGCACTGCTGTGGAGTTAGAGCAAAAATGAGAAAACGTGTTTCACTCGCTGTTATAATGTATTTCAAGCGACCTATAGGCTTTGTGGTAAAAATCTTCTCCGTATATGGCACATGTGTGCCACGTCCAAAAAGGCACTCCACTTGCTCAGCGAAGAGCGTTTTGGCACTTATGGAACACATTTAGTGTGATGTGCTTTATTGCTTGGCGCACACAACCATTGTTCGAAAATGCACTTTATTCACTCTCAATAGCATTATGAGGAAAGGATAATACGGCGTGTCATTGTGAGCCAGCTGAAAGTGCCAGGAGGCTCAATCCAAGTGTGCCTGATGCGGCTTTGCATCCCGTTCTATCTGCCGCAGTTTCATGGGTCTGAGAAGCACTGCTGTGGCGTTAGAGCAAAAATGACTAAAAGTGTTTCACTAGCTGTAATAATGTATTTCAAGCAACCTATAGGCTTTGTGGTAAAAAATCTTCTCCACATATGGCACATGTGTGCCACGTCCAAAAAAGCACTCCACTTGCTCAAAGAAAAGCGTTTTGGCACTTATGGAACACATTTAGTGTGATCTGCTTTTTGCTTGGCTCACACAACCATTGTTCAAAAAATCACTTTATTCGCTCTCAAATGCATTGTGAGCAAAGGATGATACGGCGCGTCATTGTTAACCAGCGGAAGGTGCCAGGAGGCTCATTCCAAGTGTGCCTGACGCAGCTTCTCATCCCGTTCTATCTGCAACAGTTTCGTGTGGCTGAGAAGCACTGCTGTGGAGTTACAGCTAAAATGAGAAAATGTGTTTCTCTCGCTGTGATAATGTATTTCAAGCAACCTATAGGCTTTGTGGTACAAATTTTCTCCATATATGGCACATGTGTGCCACGTCCCAAAAAGCACTCCACTCGCTCAGAGAAGAGCGTTTTGGCACTTATGGAACACATTTAGTGTGATGTGCTTTATTGCTTGGCGCACACCACCATTGTTGGAAAATGCACTTTATTCACTCTCAATAGCATTATGAGCAAAGGACAATACGGCGTGTCATTGTGAGCCAGCGGAAGGTGCCAGGAGGCTCAATCCAAGTGTGCCTGGCGCAGCTTCGCATCCCGTTCTATCTGCAACAGTTCCATTGGTCTGAGAAGCACTACTGTGGAGTTAGAGCAAAAATGAGAAAACGTGTTTCACTCGCTGTTATAATGTATTTCAAGCAACCTATAGGCTTTGTGGTAAAAATCTTCTCCGTATATTGCACATGTGTGCCACGTCCAAAAAGGCACTCCACTTGCTCAGAGAAGAGCGTTTTGGCACTTATGGAACACATTTAGTATGATGTGCTTTATTGCTTGGTGCACACAACCATTGTTCGAAAATGCACTTTATTCACTCTCAATAACATTATGAGCAAAGGATAATACGGCGTGTCGTTGTGAGCCAGCTGAAGGTGCCAGGAGGCTCCATCCAAGTGTGCCTGATGCAGCTTCGCATCCCGTTCTATCTGCAACAGTTTCATGGGTCTGAGAAGCACTGCTGTGGAGTTAGAGCAAAAATGAGAAAACGTGTTTCACTCGCTGTTATAATGTATTTCAAGCGACCTATAGGCTTTGTGGTAAAAATCTTCTCCGTATATGGCACATGTGTGCCACGTCCAAAAAGGCACTCCACTTGCTCAGCGAAGAGCGTTTTGGCACTTATGGAACACATTTAGTGTGATGTGCTTTATTGCTTGGCGCACACAACCATTGTTCGAAAATGCACTTTATTCACTCTCAATAGCATTATGAGGAAAGGATAATACGGCGTGTCATTGTGAGCCAGCTGAAAGTGCCAGGAGGCTCAATCCAAGTGTGCCTGATGCGGCTTCGCATCCCGTTCTATCTGCAACAGTTTCATGGGTCTGAGAAGCACTGCTGTGGCGTTAGAGCAAAAATGACAAAAAGTGTTTCACTAGCTGTAATAATGTATTTCAAGCAACCTATAGGCTTTGTGGTAAAAAATCTTCTCCACATATGGCACATGTGTGCCACGTCCAAAAAAGCACTCCACTTGCTCAAAGAAAAGCGTTTTGGCACTTATGGAACACATTTAGTGTGATCTGCTTTTTGCTTGGCTCACACAACCATTGTTCAAAAAATCACTTTATTCGCTCTCAAATGCATTGTGAGCAAAGGATGATACGGCGCGTCATTGTTAACCAGCGGAAGGTGCCAGGAGGCTCATTCCAAGTGTGCCTGACGCAGCTTCTCATCCCGTTCTATCTGCAACAGTTTCGTGTGGCTGAGAAGCACTGCTGTGGAGTTACAGCTAAAATGAGAAAATGTGTTTCTCTCGCTGTAATAATGTATTTCAAGCAACCTATAGGCTTTGTGGTAAAAATTTTCTCCATATATGGCACATGTGTGCCACGTCCCAAAAAGCACTCCACTCGCTCAGAGAAGAGCGTTTTGGCACTTATGGAACACATTTAGTGTGATGTGCTTTATTGCTTGGCGCACACCACCATTGTTGGAAAATGCACTTTATTCACTCTCAATAGCATTATGAGCAAAGGACAATACGGCGTGTCATTGTGAGCCAGCGGAAGGTGCCAGGAGGCTCAATCCAAGTGTGCCTGGCGCAGCTTCGCATCCCGTTCTATCTGCAACAGTTCCATTGGTCTGAGAAGCACTGCTGTGGAGTTAGAGCAAAAATGAGAAAACGTGTTTCACTCGCTGTTATAATGTATTTCAAGCGACCTATAGGCTTTGTGGTAAAAATCTTCTCCGTATATGGCACATGTGTGCCACGTCCAAAAAGGCACTCCACTTGCTCAGCGAAGAGCGTTTTGGCACTTATGGAACACATTTAGTGTGATGTGCTTTATTGCTTGGCGCACACAACCATTGTTCGAAAATGCACTTTATTCACTCTCAATAGCATTATGAGGAAAGGATAATACGGCGTGTCATTGTGAGCCAGCTGAAAGTGCCAGGAGGCTCAATCCAAGTGTGCCTGATGCGGCTTTGCATCCCGTTCTATCTGCAGCAGTTTCATGGGTCTGAGAAGCACTGCTGTGGCGTTAGAGCAAAAATGACTAAAAGTGTTTCACTAGCTGTAATAATGTATTTCAAGCAACCTATAGGCTTTGTGGTAAAAAATCTTCTCCACATATGGCACATGTGTGCCACGTCCAAAAAAGCACTCCACTTGCTCAAAGAAAAGCGTTTTGGCACTTATGGAACACATTTAGTGTGATCTGCTTTTTGCTTGGCTCACACAACCATTGTTCAAAAAATCACTTTATTCGCTCTCAAATGCATTGTGAGCAAAGGATGATACGGCGCGTCATTGTTAACCAGCGGAAGGTGCCAGGAGGCTCATTCCAAGTGTGCCTGACGCAGCTTCTCATCCCGTTCTATCTGCAACAGTTTCGTGTGGCTGAGAAGCACTGCTGTGGAGTTACAGCTAAAATGAGAAAATGTGTTTCTCTCGCTGTGATAATGTATTTCAAGCAACCTATAGGCTTTGTGGTACAAATTTTCTCCATATATGGCACATGTGTGCCACGTCCCAAAAAGCACTCCACTCGCTCAGAGAAGAGCGTTTTGGCACTTATGGAACACATTTAGTGTGATGTGCTTTATTGCTTGGCGCACACCACCATTGTTGGAAAATGCACTTTATTCACTCTCAATAGCATTATGAGCAAAGGACAATACGGCGTGTCATTGTGAGCCAGCGGAAGGTGCCAGGAGGCTCAATCCAAGTGTGCCTGGCGCAGCTTCGCATCCCGTTCTATCTGCAACAGTTCCATTGGTCTGAGAAGCACTACTGTGGAGTTAGAGCAAAAATGAGAAAACGTGTTTCACTCGCTGTTATAATGTATTTCAAGCAACCTATAGGCTTTGTGGTAAAAATCTTCTCCGTATATTGCACATGTGTGCCACGTCCAAAAAGGCACTCCACTTGCTCAGAGAAGAGCGTTTTGGCACTTATGGAACACATTTAGTATGATGTGCTTTATTGCTTGGTGCACACAACCATTGTTCGAAAATGCACTTTATTCACTCTCAATAACATTATGAGCAAAGGATAATACGGCGTGTCGTTGTGAGCCAGCTGAAGGTGCCAGGAGGCTCCATCCAAGTGTGCCTGATGCAGCTTCGCATCCCGTTCTATCTGCAACAGTTTCATGGGTCTGAGAAGCACTGCTGTGGAGTTAGAGCAAAAATGAGAAAACGTGTTTCACTCGCTGTTATAATGTATTTCAAGCGACCTATAGGCTTTGTGGTAAAAATCTTCTCCGTATATGGCACATGTGTGCCACGTCCAAAAAGGCACTCCACTTGCTCAGCGAAGAGCGTTTTGGCACTTATGGAACACATTTAGTGTGATGTGCTTTATTGCTTGGCGCACACAACCATTGTTCGAAAATGCACTTTATTCACTCTCAATAGCATTATGAGGAAAGGATAATACGGCGTGTCATTGTGAGCCAGCTGAAAGTGCCAGGAGGCTCAATCCAAGTGTGCCTGATGCGGCTTCGCATCCCGTTCTATCTGCAACAGTTTCATGGGTCTGAGAAGCACTGCTGTGGCGTTAGAGCAAAAATGACAAAAAGTGTTTCACTAGCTGTAATAATGTATTTCAAGCAACCTATAGGCTTTGTGGTAAAAAATCTTCTCCACATATGGCACATGTGTGCCACGTCCAAAAAAGCACTCCACTTGCTCAAAGAAAAGCGTTTTGGCACTTATGGAACACATTTAGTGTGATCTGCTTTTTGCTTGGCTCACACAACCATTGTTCAAAAAATCACTTTATTCGCTCTCAAATGCATTGTGAGCAAAGGATGATACGGCGCGTCATTGTTAACCAGCGGAAGGTGCCAGGAGGCTCATTCCAAGTGTGCCTGACGCAGCTTCTCATCCCGTTCTATCTGCAACAGTTTCGTGTGGCTGAGAAGCACTGCTGTGGAGTTACAGCTAAAATGAGAAAATGTGTTTCTCTCGCTGTAATAATGTATTTCAAGCAACCTATAGGCTTTGTGGTAAAAATTTTCTCCATATATGGCACATGTGTGCCACGTCCCAAAAAGCACTCCACTCGCTCAGAGAAGAGCGTTTTGGCACTTATGGAACACATTTAGTGTGATGTGCTTTATTGCTTGGCGCACACCACCATTGTTGGAAAATGCACTTTATTCACTCTCAATAGCATTATGAGCAAAGGACAATACGGCGTGTCATTGTGAGCCAGCGGAAGGTGCCAGGAGGCTCAATCCAAGTGTGCCTGGCGCAGCTTCGCATCCCGTTCTATCTGCAACAGTTCCATTGGTCTGAGAAGCACTGCTGTGGAGTTAGAGCAAAAATGAGAAAACGTGTTTCACTCGCTGTTATAATGTATTTCAAGCGACCTATAGGCTTTGTGGTAAAAATCTTCTCCGTATATGGCACATGTGTGCCACGTCCAAAAAGGCACTCCACTTGCTCAGCGAAGAGCGTTTTGGCACTTATGGAACACATTTAGTGTGATGTGCTTTATTGCTTGGCGCACACAACCATTGTTCGAAAATGCACTTTATTCACTCTCAATAACATTATGAGGAAGAGATAATACGGCGTGTCATTGTGAGCCAGCTGAAAGTGCCAGGAGGCTCAATCCAAGTGTGCCTGATGCGGCTTTGCATCCCGTTCTATCTGCAGCAGTTTCATGGGTCTGAGAAGCACTGCTGTGGCGTTAGAGCAAAAATGACTAAAAGTGTTTCACTAGCTGTAATAATGTATTTCAAGCAACCTATAGGCTTTGTGGTAAAAAATCTTCTCCACATATGGCACATGTGTGCCACGTCCAAAAAAGCACTCCACTTGCTCAAAGAAAAGCGTTTTGGCACTTATGGAACACATTTAGTGTGATCTGCTTTTTGCTTGGCTCACACAACCATTGTTCAAAAAATCACTTTATTCGCTCTCAAATGCATTGTGAGCAAAGGATGATACGGCGCGTCATTGTTAACCAGCGGAAGGTGCCAGGAGGCTCATTCCAAGTGTGCCTGACGCAGCTTCTCATCCCGTTCTATCTGCAACAGTTTCGTGTGGCTGAGAAGCACTGCTGTGGAGTTACAGCTAAAATGAGAAAATGTGTTTCTCTCGCTGTGATAATGTATTTCAAGCAACCTATAGGCTTTGTGGTACAAATTTTCTCCATATATGGCACATGTGTGCCACGTCCCAAAAAGCACTCCACTCGCTCAGAGAAGAGCGTTTTGGCACTTATGGAACACATTTAGTGTGATGTGCTTTATTGCTTGGCGCACACCACCATTGTTGGAAAATGCACTTTATTCACTCTCAATAGCATTATGAGCAAAGGACAATACGGCGTGTCATTGTGAGCCAGCGGAAGGTGCCAGGAGGCTCAATCCAAGTGTGCCTGGCGCAGCTTCGCATCCCGTTCTATCTGCAACAGTTCCATTGGTCTGAGAAGCACTACTGTGGAGTTAGAGCAAAAATGAGAAAACGTGTTTCACTCGCTGTTATAATGTATTTCAAGCAACCTATAGGCTTTGTGGTAAAAATCTTCTCCGTATATTGCACATGTGTGCCACGTCCAAAAAGGCACTCCACTTGCTCAGAGAAGAGCGTTTTGGCACTTATGGAACACATTTAGTGTGATGTGCTTTATTGCTTGGCGCACACAACCATTGTTCGAAAATGCACTTTATTCACTCTCAATAGCATTATGAGGAAAGGATAATACGGCGTGTCATTGTGAGCCAGCTGAAAGTGCCAGGAGGCTCAATCCAAGTGTGCCTGATGCGGCTTCGCATCCCGTTCTATCTGCAGCAGTTTCATGGGTCTGAGAAGCACTGCTGTGGCGTTAGAGCAAAAATGACTAAAAGTGTTTCACTAGCTGTAATAATGTATTTCAAGCAACCTATAGGCTTTGTGGTAAAAAATCTTCTCCACATATGGCACATGTGTGCCACGTCCAAAAAAGCACTCCACTTGCTCAAAGAAAAGCGTTTTGGCACTTATGGAACACATTTAGTGTGATCTGCTTTTTGCTTGGCTCACACAACCATTGTTCAAAAAATCACTTTATTCGCTCTCAAATGCATTGTGAGCAAAGGATGATACGGCGCGTCATTGTTAACCAGCGGAAGGTGCCAGGAGGCTCATTCCAAGTGTGCCTGACGCAGCTTCTCATCCCGTTCTATCTGCAACAGTTTCGTGTGGCTGAGAAGCACTGCTGTGGAGTTACAGCTAAAATGAGAAAATGTGTTTCTCTCGCTGTGATAATGTATTTCAAGCAACCTATAGGCTTTGTGGTACAAATTTTCTCCATATATGGCACATGTGTGCCACGTCCCAAAAAGCACTCCACTCGCTCAGAGAAGAGCGTTTTGGCACTTATGGAACACATTTAGTGTGATGTGCTTTATTGCTTGGCGCACACCACCATTGTTGGAAAATGCACTTTATTCACTCTCAATAGCATTATGAGCAAAGGACAATACGGCGTGTCATTGTGAGCCAGCGGAAGGTGCCAGGAGGCTCAATCCAAGTGTGCCTGGCGCAGCTTCGCATCCCGTTCTATCTGCAACAGTTCCATTGGTCTGAGAAGCACTACTGTGGAGTTAGAGCAAAAATGAGAAAACGTGTTTCACTCGCTGTTATAATGTATTTCAAGCAACCTATAGGCTTTGTGGTAAAAATCTTCTCCGTATATTGCACATGTGTGCCACGTCCAAAAAGGCACTCCACTTGCTCAGAGAAGAGCGTTTTGGCACTTATGGAACACATTTAGTATGATGTGCTTTATTGCTTGGTGCACACAACCATTGTTCGAAAATGCACTTTATTCACTCTCAATAACATTATGAGCAAAGGATAATACGGCGTGTCGTTGTGAGCCAGCTGAAGGTGCCAGGAGGCTCCATCCAAGTGTGCCTGATGCAGCTTCGCATCCCGTTCTATCTGCAACAGTTTCATGGGTCTGAGAAGCACTGCTGTGGAGTTAGAGCAAAAATGAGAAAACGTGTTTCACTCGCTGTTATAATGTATTTCAAGCGACCTATAGGCTTTGTGGTAAAAATCTTCTCCGTATATGGCACATGTGTGCCACGTCCAAAAAGGCACTCCACTTGCTCAGCGAAGAGCGTTTTGGCACTTATGGAACACATTTAGTGTGATGTGCTTTATTGCTTGGCGCACACAACCATTGTTCGAAAATGCACTTTATTCACTCTCAATAGCATTATGAGGAAAGGATAATACGGCGTGTCATTGTGAGCCAGCTGAAAGTGCCAGGAGGCTCAATCCAAGTGTGCCTGATGCGGCTTCGCATCCCGTTCTATCTGCAACAGTTTCATGGGTCTGAGAAGCACTGCTGTGGCGTTAGAGCAAAAATGACAAAAAGTGTTTCACTAGCTGTAATAATGTATTTCAAGCAACCTATAGGCTTTGTGGTAAAAAATCTTCTCCACATATGGCACATGTGTGCCACGTCCAAAAAAGCACTCCACTTGCTCAAAGAAAAGCGTTTTGGCACTTATGGAACACATTTAGTGTGATCTGCTTTTTGCTTGGCTCACACAACCATTGTTCAAAAAATCACTTTATTCGCTCTCAAATGCATTGTGAGCAAAGGATGATACGGCGCGTCATTGTTAACCAGCGGAAGGTGCCAGGAGGCTCATTCCAAGTGTGCCTGACGCAGCTTCTCATCCCGTTCTATCTGCAACAGTTTCGTGTGGCTGAGAAGCACTGCTGTGGAGTTACAGCTAAAATGAGAAAATGTGTTTCTCTCGCTGTAATAATGTATTTCAAGCAACCTATAGGCTTTGTGGTAAAAATTTTCTCCATATATGGCACATGTGTGCCACGTCCCAAAAAGCACTCCACTCGCTCAGAGAAGAGCGTTTTGGCACTTATGGAACACATTTAGTGTGATGTGCTTTATTGCTTGGCGCACACCACCATTGTTGGAAAATGCACTTTATTCACTCTCAATAGCATTATGAGCAAAGGACAATACGGCGTGTCATTGTGAGCCAGCGGAAGGTGCCAGGAGGCTCAATCCAAGTGTGCCTGGCGCAGCTTCGCATCCCGTTCTATCTGCAACAGTTCCATTGGTCTGAGAAGCACTGCTGTGGAGTTAGAGCAAAAATGAGAAAACGTGTTTCACTCGCTGTTATAATGTATTTCAAGCGGCCTATAGGCTTTGTGGTAAAAATCTTCTCCGTATATGGCACATGTGTGCCACGTCCAAAAAGGCACTCCACTTGCTCAGCGAAGAGCGTTTTGGCACTTATGGAACACATTTAGTGTGATGTGCTTTATTGCTTGGCGCACACAACCATTGTTCGAAAATGCACTTTATTCACTCTCAATAGCATTATGAGGAAAGGATAATACGGCGTGTCATTGTGAGCCAGCTGAAAGTGCCAGGAGGCTCAATCCAAGTGTGCCTGATGCGGCTTTGCATCCCGTTCTATCTGCAGCAGTTTCATGGGTCTGAGAAGCACTGCTGTGGCGTTAGAGCAAAAATGACTAAAAGTGTTTCACTAGCTGTAATAATGTATTTCAAGCAACCTATAGGCTTTGTGGTAAAAAATCTTCTCCACATATGGCACATGTGTGCCACGTCCAAAAAAGCACTCCACTTGCTCAAAGAAAAGCGTTTTGGCACTTATGGAACACATTTAGTGTGATCTGCTTTTTGCTTGGCTCACACAACCATTGTTCAAAAAATCACTTTATTCGCTCTCAAATGCATTGTGAGCAAAGGATGATACGGCGCGTCATTGTTAACCAGCGGAAGGTGCCAGGAGGCTCATTCCAAGTGTGCCTGACGCAGCTTCTCATCCCGTTCTATCTGCAACAGTTTCGTGTGGCTGAGAAGCACTGCTGTGGAGTTACAGCTAAAATGAGAAAATGTGTTTCTCTCGCTGTGATAATGTATTTCAAGCAACCTATAGGCTTTGTGGTACAAATTTTCTCCATATATGGCACATGTGTGCCACGTCCCAAAAAGCACTCCACTCGCTCAGAGAAGAGCGTTTTGGCACTTATGGAACACATTTAGTGTGATGTGCTTTATTGCTTGGCGCACACCACCATTGTTGGAAAATGCACTTTATTCACTCTCAATAGCATTATGAGCAAAGGACAATACGGCGTGTCATTGTGAGCCAGCGGAAGGTGCCAGGAGGCTCAATCCAAGTGTGCCTGGCGCAGCTTCGCATCCCGTTCTATCTGCAACAGTTCCATTGGTCTGAGAAGCACTACTGTGGAGTTAGAGCAAAAATGAGAAAACGTGTTTCACTCGCTGTTATAATGTATTTCAAGCAACCTATAGGCTTTGTGGTAAAAATCTTCTCCGTATATTGCACATGTGTGCCACGTCCAAAAAGGCACTCCACTTGCTCAGAGAAGAGCGTTTTGGCACTTATGGAACACATTTAGTATGATGTGCTTTATTGCTTGGTGCACACAACCATTGTTCGAAAATGCACTTTATTCACTCTCAATAACATTATGAGCAAAGGATAATACGGCGTGTCGTTGTGAGCCAGCTGAAGGTGCCAGGAGGCTCCATCCAAGTGTGCCTGATGCAGCTTCGCATCCCGTTCTATCTGCAACAGTTTCATGGGTCTGAGAAGCACTGCTGTGGAGTTAGAGCAAAAATGAGAAAACGTGTTTCACTCGCTGTTATAATGTATTTCAAGCGACCTATAGGCTTTGTGGTAAAAATCTTCTCCGTATATGGCACATGTGTGCCACGTCCAAAAAGGCACTCCACTTGCTCAGCGAAGAGCGTTTTGGCACTTATGGAACACATTTAGTGTGATGTGCTTTATTGCTTGGCGCACACAACCATTGTTCGAAAATGCACTTTATTCACTCTCAATAGCATTATGAGGAAAGGATAATACGGCGTGTCATTGTGAGCCAGCTGAAAGTGCCAGGAGGCTCAATCCAAGTGTGCCTGATGCGGCTTCGCATCCCGTTCTATCTGCAACAGTTTCATGGGTCTGAGAAGCACTGCTGTGGCGTTAGAGCAAAAATGACAAAAAGTGTTTCACTAGCTGTAATAATGTATTTCAAGCAACCTATAGGCTTTGTGGTAAAAAATCTTCTCCACATATGGCACATGTGTGCCACGTCCAAAAAAGCACTCCACTTGCTCAAAGAAAAGCGTTTTGGCACTTATGGAACACATTTAGTGTGATCTGCTTTTTGCTTGGCTCACACAACCATTGTTCAAAAAATCACTTTATTCGCTCTCAAATGCATTGTGAGCAAAGGATGATACGGCGCGTCATTGTTAACCAGCGGAAGGTGCCAGGAGGCTCATTCCAAGTGTGCCTGACGCAGCTTCTCATCCCGTTCTATCTGCAACAGTTTCGTGTGGCTGAGAAGCACTGCTGTGGAGTTACAGCTAAAATGAGAAAATGTGTTTCTCTCGCTGTAATAATGTATTTCAAGCAACCTATAGGCTTTGTGGTAAAAATTTTCTCCATATATGGCACATGTGTGCCACGTCCCAAAAAGCACTCCACTCGCTCAGAGAAGAGCGTTTTGGCACTTATGGAACACATTTAGTGTGATGTGCTTTATTGCTTGGCGCACACCACCATTGTTGGAAAATGCACTTTATTCACTCTCAATAGCATTATGAGCAAAGGACAATACGGCGTGTCATTGTGAGCCAGCGGAAGGTGCCAGGAGGCTCAATCCAAGTGTGCCTGGCGCAGCTTCGCATCCCGTTCTATCTGCAACAGTTCCATTGGTCTGAGAAGCACTGCTGTGGAGTTAGAGCAAAAATGAGAAAACGTGTTTCACTCGCTGTTATAATGTATTTCAAGCGACCTATAGGCTTTGTGGTAAAAATCTTCTCCGTATATGGCACATGTGTGCCACGTCCAAAAAGGCACTCCACTTGCTCAGCGAAGAGCGTTTTGGCACTTATGGAACACATTTAGTGTGATGTGCTTTATTGCTTGGCGCACACAACCATTGTTCGAAAATGCACTTTATTCACTCTCAATAGCATTATGAGGAAGAGATAATACGGCGTGTCATTGTGAGCCAGCTGAAAGTGCCAGGAGGCTCAATCCAAGTGTGCCTGATGCGGCTTTGCATCCCGTTCTATCTGCAGCAGTTTCATGGGTCTGAGAAGCACTGCTGTGGCGTTAGAGCAAAAATGACTAAAAGTGTTTCACTAGCTGTAATAATGTATTTCAAGCAACCTATAGGCTTTGTGGTAAAAAATCTTCTCCACATATGGCACATGTGTGCCACGTCCAAAAAAGCACTCCACTTGCTCAAAGAAAAGCGTTTTGGCACTTATGGAACACATTTAGTGTGATCTGCTTTTTGCTTGGCTCACACAACCATTGTTCAAAAAATCACTTTATTCGCTCTCAAATGCATTGTGAGCAAAGGATGATACGGCGCGTCATTGTTAACCAGCGGAAGGTGCCAGGAGGCTCATTCCAAGTGTGCCTGACGCAGCTTCTCATCCCGTTCTATCTGCAACAGTTTCGTGTGGCTGAGAAGCACTGCTGTGGAGTTACAGCTAAAATGAGAAAATGTGTTTCTCTCGCTGTGATAATGTATTTCAAGCAACCTATAGGCTTTGTGGTACAAATTTTCTCCATATATGGCACATGTGTGCCACGTCCCAAAAAGCACTCCACTCGCTCAGAGAAGAGCGTTTTGGCACTTATGGAACACATTTAGTGTGATGTGCTTTATTGCTTGGCGCACACCACCATTGTTGGAAAATGCACTTTATTCACTCTCAATAGCATTATGAGCAAAGGACAATACGGCGTGTCATTGTGAGCCAGCGGAAGGTGCCAGGAGGCTCAATCCAAGTGTGCCTGGCGCAGCTTCGCATCCCGTTCTATCTGCAACAGTTCCATTGGTCTGAGAAGCACTACTGTGGAGTTAGAGCAAAAATGAGAAAACGTGTTTCACTCGCTGTTATAATGTATTTCAAGCAACCTATAGGCTTTGTGGTAAAAATCTTCTCCGTATATTGCACATGTGTGCCACGTCCAAAAAGGCACTCCACTTGCTCAGAGAAGAGCGTTTTGGCACTTATGGAACACATTTAGTATGATGTGCTTTATTGCTTGGTGCACACAACCATTGTTCGAAAATGCACTTTATTCACTCTCAATAACATTATGAGCAAAGGATAATACGGCGTGTCGTTGTGAGCCAGCTGAAGGTGCCAGGAGGCTCCATCCAAGTGTGCCTGATGCAGCTTCGCATCCCGTTCTATCTGCAACAGTTTCATGGGTCTGAGAAGCACTGCTGTGGAGTTAGAGCAAAAATGAGAAAACGTGTTTCACTCGCTGTTATAATGTATTTCAAGCGACCTATAGGCTTTGTGGTAAAAATCTTCTCCGTATATGGCACATGTGTGCCACGTCCAAAAAGGCACTCCACTTGCTCAGCGAAGAGCGTTTTGGCACTTATGGAACACATTTAGTGTGATGTGCTTTATTGCTTGGCGCACACAACCATTGTTCGAAAATGCACTTTATTCACTCTCAATAGCATTATGAGGAAAGGATAATACGGCGTGTCATTGTGAGCCAGCTGAAAGTGCCAGGAGGCTCAATCCAAGTGTGCCTGATGCGGCTTCGCATCCCGTTCTATCTGCAACAGTTTCATGGGTCTGAGAAGCACTGCTGTGGCGTTAGAGCAAAAATGAGAAAACGTGTTTCACTCGCTGTTATAATGTATTTCAAGCAACCTATAGGCTTTGTGGTAAAAATCTTCTCCGTATATTGCACATGTGTGCCACGTCCAAAAAGGCACTCCACTTGCTCAGAGAAGAGCGTTTTGGCACTTATGGAACACATTTAGTATGATGTGCTTTATTGCTTTGTGCACACAACCATTGTTCGAAAATGCACTTTATTCACTCTCAATAACATTATGAGCAAAGGATAATACGGCGTGTCGTTGTGAGCCAGCTGAAGGTGCCAGGAGGCTCCATCCAAGTGTGCCTGATGCAGCTTCGCATCCCGTTCTATCTGCAACAGTTTCATGGGTCTGAGAAGCACTGCTGTGGAGTTAGAGCAAAAATGAGAAAACGTGTTTCACTCGCTGTTATAATGTATTTCAAGCGACCTATAGGCTTTGTGGTAAAAATCTTCTCCGTATATGGCACATGTGTGCCACGTCCAAAAAGGCACTCCACTTGCTCAGCGAAGAGCGTTTTGGCACTTATGGAACACATTTAGTGTGATGTGCTTTATTGCTTGGCGCACACAACCATTGTTCGAAAATGCACTTTATTCACTCTCAATAGCATTATGAGGAAAGGATAATACGGCGTGTCATTGTGAGCCAGCTGAAAGTGCCAGGAGGCTCAATCCAAGTGTGCCTGATGCGGCTTCGCATCCCGTTCTATCTGCAACAGTTTCATGGGTCTGAGAAGCACTGCTGTGGCGTTAGAGCAAAAATGAGAAAACGTGTTTCACTCGCTGTTATAATGTATTTCAAGCAACCTATAGGCTTTGTGGTAAAAATCTTCTCCGTATATTGCACATGTGTGCCACGTCCAAAAAGGCACTCCACTTGCTCAGAGAAGAGCGTTTTGGCACTTATGGAACACATTTAGTATGATGTGCTTTATTGCTTTGTGCACACAACCATTGTTCGAAAATGCACTTTATTCACTCTCAATAACATTATGAGCAAAGGATAATACGGCGTGTCGTTGTGAGCCAGCTGAAGGTGCCAGGAGGCTCCATCCAAGTGTGCCTGATGCAGCTTCGCATCCCGTTCTATCTGCAACAGTTTCATGGGTCTGAGAAGCACTGCTGTGGAGTTAGAGCAAAAATGAGAAAACGTGTTTCACTCGCTGTTATAATGTATTTCAAGCGACCTATAGGCTTTGTGGTAAAAATCTTCTCCGTATATGGCACATGTGTGCCACGTCCAAAAAGGCACTCCACTTGCTCAGCGAAGAGCGTTTTGGCACTTATGGAACACATTTAGTGTGATGTGCTTTATTGCTTGGCGCACACAACCATTGTTCGAAAATGCACTTTATTCACTCTCAATAGCATTATGAGGAAAGGATAATACGGCGTGTCATTGTGAGCCAGCTGAAAGTGCCAGGAGGCTCAATCCAAGTGTGCCTGATGCGGCTTCGCATCCCGTTCTATCTGCAACAGTTTCATGGGTCTGAGAAGCACTGCTGTGGCGTTAGAGCAAAAATGACAAAAAGTGTTTCACTAGCTGTAATAATGTATTTCAAGCAACCTATAGGCTTTGTGGTAAAAAATCTTCTCCACATATGGCACATGTGTGCCACGTCCAAAAAAGCACTCCACTTGCTCAAAGAAAAGCGTTTTGGCACTTATGGAACACATTTAGTGTGATCTGCTTTATTGCTTGGCTCACACAACCATTGTTCAAAAAAATCACTTTATTCGCTCTCAAATGCATTGTGAGCAAAGGATGATACGGCGCGTCATTGTTAACCAGCGGAAGGTGCCAGGAGGCTCATTCCAAGTGTGCCTGACGCAGCTTCTCATCCCGTTCTATCTGCAACAGTTTCGTGTGGCTGAGAAGCACTGCTGTGGAGTTACAGCTAAAATGAGAAAATGTGTTTCTCTCGCTGTGATAATGTATTTCAAGCAACCTATAGGCTTTGTGGTAAAAATTTTCTCCATATATGGCACATGTGTGCCATGTCCCAAAAAGCACTCCACTCGCTCAGAGAAGAGCGTTTTGGCACTTATGGAACACATTTAGTGTGATGTGCTTTATTGCTTGGCGCACACCACCATTGTTGGAAAATGCACTTTATTCACTCTCAATAGCATCATGAGCAAAGGACAATACGGCGTGTCATTGTGAGCTAGCGGAAGGTGCCAGGAGGCTCAATCCAAGTGTGCCTGGCGCAGCTTCGCATCCCGTTCTATCTGCAACAGTTCCATTGGTCTGAGAAGCACTACTGTGGAGTTAGAGCAAAAATGAGAAAACGTGTTTCACTCGCTGTTATAATGTATTTCAAGCAACCTATAGGCTTTGTGGTAAAAATCTTCTCCGTATATGGCACATGTGTGCCACGTCCAAAAAGGCACTCCACTTGCTCAGCGAAGAGCGTTTTGGCACTTATGGAACACATTTAGTGTGATGTGCTTTATTGCTTGGCGCACACAACCATTGTTCGAAAATGCACTTTATTCACTCTCAATAGCATTATGAGGAAAGGATAATACGGCGTGTCATTGTGAGCCAGCTGAAAGTGCCAGGAGGCTCAATCCAAGTGTGCCTGATGCGGCTTCGCATCCCGTTCTATCTGCAACAGTTTCATGGGTCTGAGAAGCACTGCTGTGGCGTTAGAGCAAAAATGACAAAAAGTGTTTCACTAGCTGTAATAATGTATTTCAAGCAACCTATAGGCTTTGTGGTAAAAAATCTTCTCCACATATGGCACATGTGTGCCACGTACAAAAAAGCACTCCACTTGCTCAAAGAAAAGCGTTTTGGCACTTATGGAACACATTTAGTGTGATCTGCTTTTTGCTTGGCTCACACAACCATTGTTCAAAAAATCACTTTATTCGCTCTCAAATGCATTGTGAGCAAAGGATGATACGGCGCGTCATTGTTAACCAGCGGAAGGTGCCAGGAGGCTCATTCCAAGTGTGCCTGACGCAGCTTCTCATCCCGTTCTATCTGCAACAGTTTCGTGTGGCTGAGAAGCACTGCTGTGGAGTTACAGCTAAAATGAGAAAATGTGTTTCTCTCGCTGTAATAATGTATTTCAAGCAACCTATAGGCTTTGTGGTAAAAATTTTCTCCATATATGGCACATGTGTGCCACGTCCCAAAAAGCACTCCACTCGCTCAGAGAAGAGCGTTTTGGCACTTATGGAACACATTTAGTGTGATGTGCTTTATTGCTTGGCGCACACCACCATTGTTGGAAAATGCACTTTATTCACTCTCAATAGCATTATGAGCAAAGGACAATACGGCGTGTCATTGTGAGCCAGCGGAAGGTGCCAGGAGGCTCAATCCAAGTGTGCCTGGCGCAGCTTCGCATCCCGTTCTATCTGCAACAGTTCCATTGGTCTGAGAAGCACTGCTGTGGAGTTAGAGCAAAAATGAGAAAACGTGTTTCACTCGCTGTTATAATGTATTTCAAGCGACCTATAGGCTTTGTGGTAAAAATCTTCTCCGTATATGGCACATGTGTGCCACGTCCAAAAAGGCACTCCACTTGCTCAGCGAAGAGCGTTTTGGCACTTATGGAACACATTTAGTGTGATGTGCTTTATTGCTTGGCGCACACAACCATTGTTCGAAAATGCACTTTATTCACTCTCAATAGCATTATGAGGAAAGGATAATACGGCGTGTCATTGTGAGCCAGCTGAAAGTGCCAGGAGGCTCAATCCAAGTGTGCCTGATGCGGCTTCGCATCCCGTTCTATCTGCAACAGTTTCATGGGTCTGAGAAGCACTGCTGTGGCGTTAGAGCAAAAATGACAAAAAGTGTTTCACTAGCTGTAATAATGTATTTCAAGCAACCTATAGGCTTTGTGGTAAAAAATCTTCTCCACATATGGCACATGTGTGCCACGTACAAAAAAGCACTCCACTTGCTCAAAGAAAAGCGTTTTGGCACTTATGGAACACATTTAGTGTGATCTGCTTTTTGCTTGGCTCACACAACCATTGTTCAAAAAATCACTTTATTCGCTCTCAAATGCATTGTGAGCAAAGGATGATACGGCGCGTCATTGTTAACCAGCGGAAGGTGCCAGGAGGCTCATTCCAAGTGTGCCTGACGCAGCTTCTCATCCCGTTCTATCTGCAACAGTTTCGTGTGGCTGAGAAGCACTGCTGTGGAGTTACAGCTAAAATGAGAAAATGTGTTTCTCTCGCTGTAATAATGTATTTCAAGCAACCTATAGGCTTTGTGGTAAAAATTTTCTCCATATATGGCACATGTGTGCCACGTCCCAAAAAGCACTCCACTCGCTCAGAGAAGAGCGTTTTGGCACTTATGGAACACATTTAGTGTGATGTGCTTTATTGCTTGGCGCACACCACCATTGTTGGAAAATGCACTTTATTCACTCTCAATAGCATTATGAGCAAAGGACAATACGGCGTGTCATTGTGAGCCAGCGGAAGGTGCCAGGAGGCTCAATCCAAGTGTGCCTGGCGCAGCTTCGCATCCCGTTCTATCTGCAACAGTTCCATTGGTCTGAGAAGCACTGCTGTGGAGTTAGAGCAAAAATGAGAAAACGTGTTTCACTCGCTGTTATAATGTATTTCAAGCGACCTATAGGCTTTGTGGTAAAAATCTTCTCCGTATATGGCACATGTGTGCCACGTCCAAAAAGGCACTCCACTTGCTCAGCGAAGAGCGTTTTGGCACTTATGGAACACATTTAGTGTGATGTGCTTTATTGCTTGGCGCACACAACCATTGTTCGAAAATGCACTTTATTCACTCTCAATAGCATTATGAGGAAAGGATAATACGGCGTGTCATTGTGAGCCAGCTGAAAGTGCCAGGAGGCTCAATCCAAGTGTGCCTGATGCGGCTTTGCATCCCGTTCTATCTGCCGCAGTTTCATGGGTCTGAGAAGCACTGCTGTGGCGTTAGAGCAAAAATGACTAAAAGTGTTTCACTAGCTGTAATAATGTATTTCAAGCAACCTATAGGCTTTGTGGTAAAAAATCTTCTCCACATATGGCACATGTGTGCCACGTCCAAAAAAGCACTCCACTTGCTCAAAGAAAAGCGTTTTGGCACTTATGGAACACATTTAGTGTGATCTGCTTTTTGCTTGGCTCACACAACCATTGTTCAAAAAATCACTTTATTCGCTCTCAAATGCATTGTGAGCAAAGGATGATACGGCGCGTCATTGTTAACCAGCGGAAGGTGCCAGGAGGCTCATTCCAAGTGTGCCTGACGCAGCTTCTCATCCCGTTCTATCTGCAACAGTTTCGTGTGGCTGAGAAGCACTGCTGTGGAGTTACAGCTAAAATGAGAAAATGTGTTTCTCTCGCTGTGATAATGTATTTCAAGCAACCTATAGGCTTTGTGGTACAAATTTTCTCCATATATGGCACATGTGTGCCACGTCCCAAAAAGCACTCCACTCGCTCAGAGAAGAGCGTTTTGGCACTTATGGAACACATTTAGTGTGATGTGCTTTATTGCTTGGCGCACACCACCATTGTTGGAAAATGCACTTTATTCACTCTCAATAGCATTATGAGCAAAGGACAATACGGCGTGTCATTGTGAGCCAGCGGAAGGTGCCAGGAGGCTCAATCCAAGTGTGCCTGGCGCAGCTTCGCATCCCGTTCTATCTGCAACAGTTCCATTGGTCTGAGAAGCACTACTGTGGAGTTAGAGCAAAAATGAGAAAACGTGTTTCACTCGCTGTTATAATGTATTTCAAGCAACCTATAGGCTTTGTGGTAAAAATCTTCTCCGTATATTGCACATGTGTGCCACGTCCAAAAAGGCACTCCACTTGCTCAGAGAAGAGCGTTTTGGCACTTATGGAACACATTTAGTATGATGTGCTTTATTGCTTGGTGCACACAACCATTGTTCGAAAATGCACTTTATTCACTCTCAATAACATTATGAGCAAAGGATAATACGGCGTGTCGTTGTGAGCCAGCTGAAGGTGCCAGGAGGCTCCATCCAAGTGTGCCTGATGCAGCTTCGCATCCCGTTCTATCTGCAACAGTTTCATGGGTCTGAGAAGCACTGCTGTGGAGTTAGAGCAAAAATGAGAAAACGTGTTTCACTCGCTGTTATAATGTATTTCAAGCGACCTATAGGCTTTGTGGTAAAAATCTTCTCCGTATATGGCACATGTGTGCCACGTCCAAAAAGGCACTCCACTTGCTCAGCGAAGAGCGTTTTGGCACTTATGGAACACATTTAGTGTGATGTGCTTTATTGCTTGGCGCACACAACCATTGTTCGAAAATGCACTTTATTCACTCTCAATAGCATTATGAGGAAAGGATAATACGGCGTGTCATTGTGAGCCAGCTGAAAGTGCCAGGAGGCTCAATCCAAGTGTGCCTGATGCGGCTTCGCATCCCGTTCTATCTGCAACAGTTTCATGGGTCTGAGAAGCACTGCTGTGGCGTTAGAGCAAAAATGACAAAAAGTGTTTCACTAGCTGTAATAATGTATTTCAAGCAACCTATAGGCTTTGTGGTAAAAAATCTTCTCCACATATGGCACATGTGTGCCACGTCCAAAAAAGCACTCCACTTGCTCAAAGAAAAGCGTTTTGGCACTTATGGAACACATTTAGTGTGATCTGCTTTTTGCTTGGCTCACACAACCATTGTTCAAAAAATCACTTTATTCGCTCTCAAATGCATTGTGAGCAAAGGATGATACGGCGCGTCATTGTTAACCAGCGGAAGGTGCCAGGAGGCTCATTCCAAGTGTGCCTGACGCAGCTTCTCATCCCGTTCTATCTGCAACAGTTTCGTGTGGCTGAGAAGCACTGCTGTGGAGTTACAGCTAAAATGAGAAAATGTGTTTCTCTCGCTGTAATAATGTATTTCAAGCAACCTATAGGCTTTGTGGTAAAAATTTTCTCCATATATGGCACATGTGTGCCACGTCCCAAAAAGCACTCCACTCGCTCAGAGAAGAGCGTTTTGGCACTTATGGAACACATTTAGTGTGATGTGCTTTATTGCTTGGCGCACACCACCATTGTTGGAAAATGCACTTTATTCACTCTCAATAGCATTATGAGCAAAGGACAATACGGCGTGTCATTGTGAGCCAGCGGAAGGTGCCAGGAGGCTCAATCCAAGTGTGCCTGGCGCAGCTTCGCATCCCGTTCTATCTGCAACAGTTCCATTGGTCTGAGAAGCACTGCTGTGGAGTTAGAGCAAAAATGAGAAAACGTGTTTCACTCGCTGTTATAATGTATTTCAAGCGACCTATAGGCTTTGTGGTAAAAATCTTCTCCGTATATGGCACATGTGTGCCACGTCCAAAAAGGCACTCCACTTGCTCAGCGAAGAGCGTTTTGGCACTTATGGAACACATTTAGTGTGATGTGCTTTATTGCTTGGCGCACACAACCATTGTTCGAAAATGCACTTTATTCACTCTCAATAGCATTATGAGGAAAGGATAATACGGCGTGTCATTGTGAGCCAGCTGAAAGTGCCAGGAGGCTCAATCCAAGTGTGCCCGATGCGGCTTTGCATCCCGTTCTATCTGCAGCAGTTTCATGGGTCTGAGAAGCACTGCTGTGGCGTTAGAGCAAAAATGACTAAAAGTGTTTCACTAGCTGTAATAATGTATTTCAAGCAACCTATAGGCTTTGTGGTAAAAAATCTTCTCCACATATGGCACATGTGTGCCACGTCCAAAAAAGCACTCCACTTGCTCAAAGAAAAGCGTTTTGGCACTTATGGAACACATTTAGTGTGATCTGCTTTTTGCTTGGCTCACACAACCATTGTTCAAAAAATCACTTTATTCGCTCTCAAATGCATTGTGAGCAAAGGATGATACGGCGCGTCATTGTTAACCAGCGGAAGGTGCCAGGAGGCTCATTCCAAGTGTGCCTGACGCAGCTTCTCATCCCGTTCTATCTGCAACAGTTTCGTGTGGCTGAGAAGCACTGCTGTGGAGTTACAGCTAAAATGAGAAAATGTGTTTCTCTCGCTGTGATAATGTATTTCAAGCAACCTATAGGCTTTGTGGTACAAATTTTCTCCATATATGGCACATGTGTGCCACGTCCCAAAAAGCACTCCACTCGCTCAGAGAAGAGCGTTTTGGCACTTATGGAACACATTTAGTGTGATGTGCTTTATTGCTTGGCGCACACCACCATTGTTGGAAAATGCACTTTATTCACTCTCAATAGCATTATGAGCAAAGGACAATACGGCGTGTCATTGTGAGCCAGCGGAAGGTGCCAGGAGGCTCAATCCAAGTGTGCCTGGCGCAGCTTCGCATCCCGTTCTATCTGCAACAGTTCCATTGGTCTGAGAAGCACTACTGTGGAGTTAGAGCAAAAATGAGAAAACGTGTTTCACTCGCTGTTATAATGTATTTCAAGCAACCTATAGGCTTTGTGGTAAAAATCTTCTCCGTATATTGCACATGTGTGCCACGTCCAAAAAGGCACTCCACTTGCTCAGAGAAGAGCGTTTTGGCACTTATGGAACACATTTAGTATGATGTGCTTTATTGCTTGGTGCACACAACCATTGTTCGAAAATGCACTTTATTCACTCTCAATAACATTATGAGCAAAGGATAATACGGCGTGTCGTTGTGAGCCAGCTGAAGGTGCCAGGAGGCTCCATCCAAGTGTGCCTGATGCAGCTTCGCATCCCGTTCTATCTGCAACAGTTTCATGGGTCTGAGAAGCACTGCTGTGGAGTTAGAGCAAAAATGAGAAAACGTGTTTCACTCGCTGTTATAATGTATTTCAAGCGACCTATAGGCTTTGTGGTAAAAATCTTCTCCGTATATGGCACATGTGTGCCACGTCCAAAAAGGCACTCCACTTGCTCAGCGAAGAGCGTTTTGGCACTTATGGAACACATTTAGTGTGATGTGCTTTATTGCTTGGCGCACACAACCATTGTTCGAAAATGCACTTTATTCACTCTCAATAGCATTATGAGGAAAGGATAATACGGCGTGTCATTGTGAGCCAGCTGAAAGTGCCAGGAGGCTCAATCCAAGTGTGCCTGATGCGGCTTCGCATCCCGTTCTATCTGCAACAGTTTCATGGGTCTGAGAAGCACTGCTGTGGCGTTAGAGCAAAAATGAGAAAACGTGTTTCACTCGCTGTTATAATGTATTTCAAGCAACCTATAGGCTTTGTGGTAAAAATCTTCTCCGTATATTGCACATGTGTGCCACGTCCAAAAAGGCACTCCACTTGCTCAGAGAAGAGCGTTTTGGCACTTATGGAACACATTTAGTATGATGTGCTTTATTGCTTGGTGCACACAACCATTGTTCGAAAATGCACTTTATTCACTCTCAATAACATTATGAGCAAAGGATAATACGGCGTGTCGTTGTGAGCCAGCTGAAGGTGCCAGGAGGCTCCATCCAAGTGTGCCTGATGCAGCTTCGCATCCCGTTCTATCTGCAACAGTTTCATGGGTCTGAGAAGCACTGCTGTGGAGTTAGAGCAAAAATGAGAAAACGTGTTTCACTCGCTGTTATAATGTATTTCAAGCGACCTATAGGCTTTGTGGTAAAAATCTTCTCCGTATATGGCACATGTGTGCCACGTCCAAAAAGGCACTCCACTTGCTCAGCGAAGAGCGTTTTGGCACTTATGGAACACATTTAGTGTGATGTGCTTTATTGCTTGGCGCACACAACCATTGTTCGAAAATGCACTTTATTCACTCTCAATAGCATTATGAGGAAAGGATAATACGGCGTGTCATTGTGAGCCAGCTGAAAGTGCCAGGAGGCTCAATCCAAGTGTGCCTGATGCGGCTTCGCATCCCGTTCTATCTGCAACAGTTTCATGGGTCTGAGAAGCACTGCTGTGGCGTTAGAGCAAAAATGACAAAAAGTGTTTCACTAGCTGTAATAATGTATTTCAAGCAACCTATAGGCTTTGTGGTAAAAAATCTTCTCCACATATGGCACATGTGTGCCACGTCCAAAAAAGCACTCCACTTGCTCAAAGAAAAGCGTTTTGGCACTTATGGAACACATTTAGTGTGATCTGCTTTATTGCTTGGCTCACACAACCATTGTTCAAAAAAATCACTTTATTCGCTCTCAAATGCATTGTGAGCAAAGGATGATACGGCGCGTCATTGTTAACCAGCGGAAGGTGCCAGGAGGCTCATTCCAAGTGTGCCTGACGCAGCTTCTCATCCCGTTCTATCTGCAACAGTTTCGTGTGGCTGAGAAGCACTGCTGTGGAGTTACAGCTAAAATGAGAAAATGTGTTTCTCTCGCTGTGATAATGTATTTCAAGCAACCTATAGGCTTTGTGGTAAAAATTTTCTCCATATATGGCACATGTGTGCCACGTCCCAAAAAGCACTCCACTCGCTCAGAGAAGAGCGTTTTGGCACTTATGGAACACATTTAGTGTGATGTGCTTTATTGCTTGGCGCACACCACCATTGTTGGAAAATGCACTTTATTCACTCTCAATAGCATTATGAGCAAAGGACAATACGGCGTGTCATTGTGAGCTAGCGGAAGGTGCCAGGAGGCTCAATCCAAGTGTGCCTGGCGCAGCTTCGCATCCCGTTCTATCTGCAACAGTTCCATTGGTCTGAGAAGCACTACTGTGGAGTTAGAGCAAAAATGAGAAAACGTGTTTCACTCGCTGTTATAATGTATTTCAAGCAACCTATAGGCTTTGTGGTAAAAATCTTCTCCGTATATGGCACATGTGTGCCACGTCCAAAAAGGCACTCCACTTGCTCAGCGAAGAGCGTTTTGGCACTTATGGAACACATTTAGTGTGATGTGCTTTATTGCTTGGCGCACACAACCATTGTTCGAAAATGCACTTTATTCACTCTCAATAGCATTATGAGGAAAGGATAATACGGCGTGTCATTGTGAGCCAGCTGAAAGTGCCAGGAGGCTCAATCCAAGTGTGCCTGATGCGGCTTCGCATCCCGTTCTATCTGCAACAGTTTCATGGGTCTGAGAAGCACTGCTGTGGCGTTAGAGCAAAAATGACAAAAAGTGTTTCACTAGCTGTAATAATGTATTTCAAGCAACCTATAGGCTTTGTGGTAAAAAATCTTCTCCACATATGGCACATGTGTGCCACGTACAAAAAAGCACTCCACTTGCTCAAAGAAAAGCGTTTTGGCACTTATGGAACACATTTAGTGTGATCTGCTTTTTGCTTGGCTCACACAACCATTGTTCAAAAAATCACTTTATTCGCTCTCAAATGCATTGTGAGCAAAGGATGATACGGCGCGTCATTGTTAACCAGCGGAAGGTGCCAGGAGGCTCATTCCAAGTGTGCCTGACGCAGCTTCTCATCCCGTTCTATCTGCAACAGTTTCGTGTGGCTGAGAAGCACTGCTGTGGAGTTACAGCTAAAATGAGAAAATGTGTTTCTCTCGCTGTAATAATGTATTTCAAGCAACCTATAGGCTTTGTGGTAAAAATTTTCTCCATATATGGCACATGTGTGCCACGTCCCAAAAAGCACTCCACTCGCTCAGAGAAGAGCGTTTTGGCACTTATGGAACACATTTAGTGTGATGTGCTTTATTGCTTGGCGCACACCACCATTGTTGGAAAATGCACTTTATTCACTCTCAATAGCATTATGAGCAAAGGACAATACGGCGTGTCATTGTGAGCCAGCGGAAGGTGCCAGGAGGCTCAATCCAAGTGTGCCTGGCGCAGCTTCGCATCCCGTTCTATCTGCAACAGTTCCATTGGTCTGAGAAGCACTGCTGTGGAGTTAGAGCAAAAATGAGAAAACGTGTTTCACTCGCTGTTATAATGTATTTCAAGCGACCTATAGGCTTTGTGGTAAAAATCTTCTCCGTATATGGCACATGTGTGCCACGTCCAAAAAGGCACTCCACTTGCTCAGCGAAGAGCGTTTTGGCACTTATGGAACACATTTAGTGTGATGTGCTTTATTGCTTGGCGCACACAACCATTGTTCGAAAATGCACTTTATTCACTCTCAATAGCATTATGAGGAAAGGATAATACGGCGTGTCATTGTGAGCCAGCTGAAAGTGCCAGGAGGCTCAATCCAAGTGTGCCTGATGCGGCTTCGCATCCCGTTCTATCTGCAACAGTTTCATGGGTCTGAGAAGCACTGCTGTGGCGTTAGAGCAAAAATGACAAAAAGTGTTTCACTAGCTGTAATAATGTATTTCAAGCAACCTATAGGCTTTGTGGTAAAAAATCTTCTCCACATATGGCACATGTGTGCCACGTACAAAAAAGCACTCCACTTGCTCAAAGAAAAGCGTTTTGGCACTTATGGAACACATTTAGTGTGATCTGCTTTTTGCTTGGCTCACACAACCATTGTTCAAAAAATCACTTTATTCGCTCTCAAATGCATTGTGAGCAAAGGATGATACGGCGCGTCATTGTTAACCAGCGGAAGGTGCCAGGAGGCTCATTCCAAGTGTGCCTGACGCAGCTTCTCATCCCGTTCTATCTGCAACAGTTTCGTGTGGCTGAGAAGCACTGCTGTGGAGTTACAGCTAAAATGAGAAAATGTGTTTCTCTCGCTGTAATAATGTATTTCAAGCAACCTATAGGCTTTGTGGTAAAAATTTTCTCCATATATGGCACATGTGTGCCACGTCCCAAAAAGCACTCCACTCGCTCAGAGAAGAGCGTTTTGGCACTTATGGAACACATTTAGTGTGATGTGCTTTATTGCTTGGCGCACACCACCATTGTTGGAAAATGCACTTTATTCACTCTCAATAGCATTATGAGCAAAGGACAATACGGCGTGTCATTGTGAGCCAGCGGAAGGTGCCAGGAGGCTCAATCCAAGTGTGCCTGGCGCAGCTTCGCATCCCGTTCTATCTGCAACAGTTCCATTGGTCTGAGAAGCACTGCTGTGGAGTTAGAGCAAAAATGAGAAAACGTGTTTCACTCGCTGTTATAATGTATTTCAAGCGACCTATAGGCTTTGTGGTAAAAATCTTCTCCGTATATGGCACATGTGTGCCACGTCCAAAAAGGCACTCCACTTGCTCAGCGAAGAGCGTTTTGGCACTTATGGAACACATTTAGTGTGATGTGCTTTATTGCTTGGCGCACACAACCATTGTTCGAAAATGCACTTTATTCACTCTCAATAGCATTATGAGGAAAGGATAATACGGCGTGTCATTGTGAGCCAGCTGAAAGTGCCAGGAGGCTCAATCCAAGTGTGCCTGATGCGGCTTTGCATCCCGTTCTATCTGCCGCAGTTTCATGGGTCTGAGAAGCACTGCTGTGGCGTTAGAGCAAAAATGACTAAAAGTGTTTCACTAGCTGTAATAATGTATTTCAAGCAACCTATAGGCTTTGTGGTAAAAAATCTTCTCCACATATGGCACATGTGTGCCACGTCCAAAAAAGCACTCCACTTGCTCAAAGAAAAGCGTTTTGGCACTTATGGAACACATTTAGTGTGATCTGCTTTTTGCTTGGCTCACACAACCATTGTTCAAAAAATCACTTTATTCGCTCTCAAATGCATTGTGAGCAAAGGATGATACGGCGCGTCATTGTTAACCAGCGGAAGGTGCCAGGAGGCTCATTCCAAGTGTGCCTGACGCAGCTTCTCATCCCGTTCTATCTGCAACAGTTTCGTGTGGCTGAGAAGCACTGCTGTGGAGTTACAGCTAAAATGAGAAAATGTGTTTCTCTCGCTGTGATAATGTATTTCAAGCAACCTATAGGCTTTGTGGTACAAATTTTCTCCATATATGGCACATGTGTGCCACGTCCCAAAAAGCACTCCACTCGCTCAGAGAAGAGCGTTTTGGCACTTATGGAACACATTTAGTGTGATGTGCTTTATTGCTTGGCGCACACCACCATTGTTGGAAAATGCACTTTATTCACTCTCAATAGCATTATGAGCAAAGGACAATACGGCGTGTCATTGTGAGCCAGCGGAAGGTGCCAGGAGGCTCAATCCAAGTGTGCCTGGCGCAGCTTCGCATCCCGTTCTATCTGCAACAGTTCCATTGGTCTGAGAAGCACTACTGTGGAGTTAGAGCAAAAATGAGAAAACGTGTTTCACTCGCTGTTATAATGTATTTCAAGCAACCTATAGGCTTTGTGGTAAAAATCTTCTCCGTATATTGCACATGTGTGCCACGTCCAAAAAGGCACTCCACTTGCTCAGAGAAGAGCGTTTTGGCACTTATGGAACACATTTAGTATGATGTGCTTTATTGCTTGGTGCACACAACCATTGTTCGAAAATGCACTTTATTCACTCTCAATAACATTATGAGCAAAGGATAATACGGCGTGTCGTTGTGAGCCAGCTGAAGGTGCCAGGAGGCTCCATCCAAGTGTGCCTGATGCAGCTTCGCATCCCGTTCTATCTGCAACAGTTTCATGGGTCTGAGAAGCACTGCTGTGGAGTTAGAGCAAAAATGAGAAAACGTGTTTCACTCGCTGTTATAATGTATTTCAAGCGACCTATAGGCTTTGTGGTAAAAATCTTCTCCGTATATGGCACATGTGTGCCACGTCCAAAAAGGCACTCCACTTGCTCAGCGAAGAGCGTTTTGGCACTTATGGAACACATTTAGTGTGATGTGCTTTATTGCTTGGCGCACACAACCATTGTTCGAAAATGCACTTTATTCACTCTCAATAGCATTATGAGGAAAGGATAATACGGCGTGTCATTGTGAGCCAGCTGAAAGTGCCAGGAGGCTCAATCCAAGTGTGCCTGATGCGGCTTCGCATCCCGTTCTATCTGCAACAGTTTCATGGGTCTGAGAAGCACTGCTGTGGCGTTAGAGCAAAAATGACAAAAAGTGTTTCACTAGCTGTAATAATGTATTTCAAGCAACCTATAGGCTTTGTGGTAAAAAATCTTCTCCACATATGGCACATGTGTGCCACGTCCAAAAAAGCACTCCACTTGCTCAAAGAAAAGCGTTTTGGCACTTATGGAACACATTTAGTGTGATCTGCTTTTTGCTTGGCTCACACAACCATTGTTCAAAAAATCACTTTATTCGCTCTCAAATGCATTGTGAGCAAAGGATGATACGGCGCGTCATTGTTAACCAGCGGAAGGTGCCAGGAGGCTCATTCCAAGTGTGCCTGACGCAGCTTCTCATCCCGTTCTATCTGCAACAGTTTCGTGTGGCTGAGAAGCACTGCTGTGGAGTTACAGCTAAAATGAGAAAATGTGTTTCTCTCGCTGTAATAATGTATTTCAAGCAACCTATAGGCTTTGTGGTAAAAATTTTCTCCATATATGGCACATGTGTGCCACGTCCCAAAAAGCACTCCACTCGCTCAGAGAAGAGCGTTTTGGCACTTATGGAACACATTTAGTGTGATGTGCTTTATTGCTTGGCGCACACCACCATTGTTGGAAAATGCACTTTATTCACTCTCAATAGCATTATGAGCAAAGGACAATACGGCGTGTCATTGTGAGCCAGCGGAAGGTGCCAGGAGGCTCAATCCAAGTGTGCCTGGCGCAGCTTCGCATCCCGTTCTATCTGCAACAGTTCCATTGGTCTGAGAAGCACTGCTGTGGAGTTAGAGCAAAAATGAGAAAACGTGTTTCACTCGCTGTTATAATGTATTTCAAGCGACCTATAGGCTTTGTGGTAAAAATCTTCTCCGTATATGGCACATGTGTGCCACGTCCAAAAAGGCACTCCACTTGCTCAGCGAAGAGCGTTTTGGCACTTATGGAACACATTTAGTGTGATGTGCTTTATTGCTTGGCGCACACAACCATTGTTCGAAAATGCACTTTATTCACTCTCAATAGCATTATGAGGAAAGGATAATACGGCGTGTCATTGTGAGCCAGCTGAAAGTGCCAGGAGGCTCAATCCAAGTGTGCCCGATGCGGCTTTGCATCCCGTTCTATCTGCAGCAGTTTCATGGGTCTGAGAAGCACTGCTGTGGCGTTAGAGCAAAAATGACTAAAAGTGTTTCACTAGCTGTAATAATGTATTTCAAGCAACCTATAGGCTTTGTGGTAAAAAATCTTCTCCACATATGGCACATGTGTGCCACGTCCAAAAAAGCACTCCACTTGCTCAAAGAAAAGCGTTTTGGCACTTATGGAACACATTTAGTGTGATCTGCTTTTTGCTTGGCTCACACAACCATTGTTCAAAAAATCACTTTATTCGCTCTCAAATGCATTGTGAGCAAAGGATGATACGGCGCGTCATTGTTAACCAGCGGAAGGTGCCAGGAGGCTCATTCCAAGTGTGCCTGACGCAGCTTCTCATCCCGTTCTATCTGCAACAGTTTCGTGTGGCTGAGAAGCACTGCTGTGGAGTTACAGCTAAAATGAGAAAATGTGTTTCTCTCGCTGTAATAATGTATTTCAAGCAACCTATAGGCTTTGTGGTACAAATTTTCTCCATATATGGCACATGTGTGCCACGTCCCAAAAAGCACTCCACTCGCTCAGAGAAGAGCGTTTTGGCACTTATGGAACACATTTAGTGTGATGTGCTTTATTGCTTGGCGCACACCACCATTGTTGGAAAATGCACTTTATTCACTCTCAATAGCATTATGAGCAAAGGACAATACGGCGTGTCATTGTGAGCCAGCGGAAGGTGCCAGGAGGCTCAATCCAAGTGTGCCTGGCGCAGCTTCGCATCCCGTTCTATCTGCAACAGTTCCATTGGTCTGAGAAGCACTACTGTGGAGTTAGAGCAAAAATGAGAAAACGTGTTTCACTCGCTGTTATAATGTATTTCAAGCAACCTATAGGCTTTGTGGTAAAAATCTTCTCCGTATATTGCACATGTGTGCCACGTCCAAAAAGGCACTCCACTTGCTCAGAGAAGAGCGTTTTGGCACTTATGGAACACATTTAGTATGATGTGCTTTATTGCTTGGTGCACACAACCATTGTTCGAAAATGCACTTTATTCACTCTCAATAACATTATGAGCAAAGGATAATACGGCGTGTCGTTGTGAGCCAGCTGAAGGTGCCAGGAGGCTCCATCCAAGTGTGCCTGATGCAGCTTCGCATCCCGTTCTATCTGCAACAGTTTCATGGGTCTGAGAAGCACTGCTGTGGAGTTAGAGCAAAAATGAGAAAACGTGTTTCACTCGCTGTTATAATGTATTTCAAGCGACCTATAGGCTTTGTGGTAAAAATCTTCTCCGTATATGGCACATGTGTGCCACGTCCAAAAAGGCACTCCACTTGCTCAGCGAAGAGCGTTTTGGCACTTATGGAACACATTTAGTGTGATCTGCTTTTTGCTTGGCTCACACAACCATTGTTCAAAAAATCACTTTATTCGCTCTCAAATGCATTGTGAGCAAAGGATGATACGGCGCGTCATTGTTAACCAGCGGAAGGTGCCAGGAGGCTCATTCCAAGTGTGCCTGACGCAGCTTCTCATCCCGTTCTATCTGCAACAGTTTCGTGTGGCTGAGAAGCACTGCTGTGGAGTTACAGCTAAAATGAGAAAATGTGTTTCTCTCGCTGTGATAATGTATTTCAAGCAACCTATAGGCTTTGTGGTACAAATTTTCTCCATATATGGCACATGTGTGCCACGTCCCAAAAAGCACTCCACTCGCTCAGAGAAGAGCGTTTTGGCACTTATGGAACACATTTAGTGTGATGTGCTTTATTGCTTGGCGCACACCACCATTGTTGGAAAATGCACTTTATTCACTCTCAATAGCATTATGAGCAAAGGACAATACGGCGTGTCATTGTGAGCCAGCGGAAGGTGCCAGGAGGCTCAATCCAAGTGTGCCTGGCGCAGCTTCGCATCCCGTTCTGTCTGCAACAGTTCCATTGGTCTGAGAAGCACTACTGTGGAGTTAGAGCAAAAATGAGAAAACGTGTTTCACTCGCTGTTATAATGTATTTCAAGCAACCTATAGGCTTTGTGGTAAAAATCTTCTCCGTATATTGCACATGTGTGCCACGTCCAAAAAGGCACTCCACTTGCTCAGAGAAGAGCGTTTTGGCACTTATGGAACACATTTAGTATGATGTGCTTTATTGCTTGGTGCACACAACCATTGTTCGAAAATGCACTTTATTCACTCTCAATAACATTATGAGCAAAGGATAATACGGCGTGTCGTTGTGAGCCAGCTGAAGGTGCCAGGAGGCTCCATCCAAGTGTGCCTGATGCAGCTTCGCATCCCGTTCTATCTGCAACAGTTTCATGGGTCTGAGAAGCACTGCTGTGGAGTTAGAGCAAAAATGAGAAAACGTGTTTCACTCGCTGTTATAATGTATTTCAAGCGACCTATAGGCTTTGTGGTAAAAATCTTCTCCGTATATGGCACATGTGTGCCACGTCCAAAAAGGCACTCCACTTGCTCAGCGAAGAGCGTTTTGGCACTTATGGAACACATTTAGTGTGATGTGCTTTATTGCTTGGCGCACACAACCATTGTTCGAAAATGCACTTTATTCACTCTCAATAGCATTATGAGGAAAGGATAATACGGCGTGTCATTGTGAGCCAGCTGAAAGTGCCAGGAGGCTCAATCCAAGTGTGCCTGATGCGGCTTCGCATCCCGTTCTATCTGCAACAGTTTCATGGGTCTGAGAAGCACTGCTGTGGCGTTAGAGCAAAAATGACAAAAAGTGTTTCACTAGCTGTAATAATGTATTTCAAGCAACCTATAGGCTTTGTGGTAAAAAATCTTCTCCACATATGGCACATGTGTGCCACGTCCAAAAAAGCACTCCACTTGCTCAAAGAAAAGCGTTTTGGCACTTATGGAACACATTTAGTGTGATCTGCTTTTTGCTTGGCTCACACAACCATTGTTCAAAAAATCACTTTATTCGCTCTCAAATGCATTGTGAGCAAAGGATGATACGGCGCGTCATTGTTAACCAGCGGAAGGTGCCAGGAGGCTCATTCCAAGTGTGCCTGACGCAGCTTCTCATCCCGTTCTATCTGCAACAGTTTCGTGTGGCTGAGAAGCACTGCTGTGGAGTTACAGCTAAAATGAGAAAATGTGTTTCTCTCGCTGTAATAATGTATTTCAAGCAACCTATAGGCTTTGTGGTAAAAATTTTCTCCATATATGGCACATGTGTGCCACGTCCCAAAAAGCACTCCACTCGCTCAGAGAAGAGCGTTTTGGCACTTATGGAACACATTTAGTGTGATGTGCTTTATTGCTTGGCGCACACCACCATTGTTGGAAAATGCACTTTATTCACTCTCAATAGCATTATGAGCAAAGGACAATACGGCGTGTCATTGTGAGCCAGCGGAAGGTGCCAGGAGGCTCAATCCAAGTGTGCCTGGCGCAGCTTCGCATCCCGTTCTATCTGCAACAGTTCCATTGGTCTGAGAAGCACTGCTGTGGAGTTAGAGCAAAAATGAGAAAACGTGTTTCACTCGCTGTTATAATGTATTTCAAGCGACCTATAGGCTTTGTGGTAAAAATCTTCTCCGTATATGGCACATGTGTGCCACGTCCAAAAAGGCACTCCACTTGCTCAGCGAAGAGCGTTTTGGCACTTATGGAACACATTTAGTGTGATGTGCTTTATTGCTTGGCGCACACAACCATTGTTCGAAAATGCACTTTATTCACTCTCAATAGCATTATGAGGAAAGGATAATACGGCGTGTCATTGTGAGCCAGCTGAAAGTGCCAGGAGGCTCAATCCAAGTGTGCCCGATGCGGCTTTGCATCCCGTTCTATCTGCAGCAGTTTCATGGGTCTGAGAAGCACTGCTGTGGCGTTAGAGCAAAAATGACTAAAAGTGTTTCACTAGCTGTAATAATGTATTTCAAGCAACCTATAGGCTTTGTGGTAAAAAATCTTCTCCACATATGGCACATGTGTGCCACGTCCAAAAAAGCACTCCACTTGCTCAAAGAAAAGCGTTTTGGCACTTATGGAACACATTTAGTGTGATCTGCTTTTTGCTTGGCTCACACAACCATTGTTCAAAAAATCACTTTATTCGCTCTCAAATGCATTGTGAGCAAAGGATGATACGGCGCGTCATTGTTAACCAGCGGAAGGTGCCAGGAGGCTCATTCCAAGTGTGCCTGACGCAGCTTCTCATCCCGTTCTATCTGCAACAGTTTCGTGTGGCTGAGAAGCACTGCTGTGGAGTTACAGCTAAAATGAGAAAATGTGTTTCTCTCGCTGTAATAATGTATTTCAAGCAACCTATAGGCTTTGTGGTACAAATTTTCTCCATATATGGCACATGTGTGCCACGTCCCAAAAAGCACTCCACTCGCTCAGAGAAGAGCGTTTTGGCACTTATGGAACACATTTAGTGTGATGTGCTTTATTGCTTGGCGCACACCACCATTGTTGGAAAATGCACTTTATTCACTCTCAATAGCATTATGAGCAAAGGACAATACGGCGTGTCATTGTGAGCCAGCGGAAGGTGCCAGGAGGCTCAATCCAAGTGTGCCTGGCGCAGCTTCGCATCCCGTTCTATCTGCAACAGTTCCATTGGTCTGAGAAGCACTACTGTGGAGTTAGAGCAAAAATGAGAAAACGTGTTTCACTCGCTGTTATAATGTATTTCAAGCAACCTATAGGCTTTGTGGTAAAAATCTTCTCCGTATATTGCACATGTGTGCCACGTCCAAAAAGGCACTCCACTTGCTCAGAGAAGAGCGTTTTGGCACTTATGGAACACATTTAGTATGATGTGCTTTATTGCTTGGTGCACACAACCATTGTTCGAAAATGCACTTTATTCACTCTCAATAACATTATGAGCAAAGGATAATACGGCGTGTCGTTGTGAGCCAGCTGAAGGTGCCAGGAGGCTCCATCCAAGTGTGCCTGATGCAGCTTCGCATCCCGTTCTATCTGCAACAGTTTCATGGGTCTGAGAAGCACTGCTGTGGAGTTAGAGCAAAAATGAGAAAACGTGTTTCACTCGCTGTTATAATGTATTTCAAGCGACCTATAGGCTTTGTGGTAAAAATCTTCTCCGTATATGGCACATGTGTGCCACGTCCAAAAAGGCACTCCACTTGCTCAGCGAAGAGCGTTTTGGCACTTATGGAACACATTTAGTGTGATCTGCTTTTTGCTTGGCTCACACAACCATTGTTCAAAAAATCACTTTATTCGCTCTCAAATGCATTGTGAGCAAAGGATGATACGGCGCGTCATTGTTAACCAGCGGAAGGTGCCAGGAGGCTCATTCCAAGTGTGCCTGACGCAGCTTCTCATCCCGTTCTATCTGCAACAGTTTCGTGTGGCTGAGAAGCACTGCTGTGGAGTTACAGCTAAAATGAGAAAATGTGTTTCTCTCGCTGTGATAATGTATTTCAAGCAACCTATAGGCTTTGTGGTACAAATTTTCTCCATATATGGCACATGTGTGCCACGTCCCAAAAAGCACTCCACTCGCTCAGAGAAGAGCGTTTTGGCACTTATGGAACACATTTAGTGTGATGTGCTTTATTGCTTGGCGCACACCACCATTGTTGGAAAATGCACTTTATTCACTCTCAATAGCATTATGAGCAAAGGACAATACGGCGTGTCATTGTGAGCCAGCGGAAGGTGCCAGGAGGCTCAATCCAAGTGTGCCTGGCGCAGCTTCGCATCCCGTTCTATCTGCAACAGTTCCATTGGTCTGAGAAGCACTACTGTGGAGTTAGAGCAAAAATGAGAAAACGTGTTTCACTCGCTGTTATAATGTATTTCAAGCAACCTATAGGCTTTGTGGTAAAAATCTTCTCCGTATATTGCACATGTGTGCCACGTCCAAAAAGGCACTCCACTTGCTCAGAGAAGAGCGTTTTGGCACTTATGGAACACATTTAGTATGATGTGCTTTATTGCTTGGTGCACACAACCATTGTTCGAAAATGCACTTTATTCACTCTCAATAACATTATGAGCAAAGGATAATACGGCGTGTCGTTGTGAGCCAGCTGAAGGTGCCAGGAGGCTCCATCCAAGTGTGCCTGATGCAGCTTCGCATCCCGTTCTATCTGCAACAGTTTCATGGGTCTGAGAAGCACTGCTGTGGAGTTAGAGCAAAAATGAGAAAACGTGTTTCACTCGCTGTTATAATGTATTTCAAGCGACCTATAGGCTTTGTGGTAAAAATCTTCTCCGTATATGGCACATGTGTGCCACGTCCAAAAAGGCACTCCACTTGCTCAGCGAAGAGCGTTTTGGCACTTATGGAACACATTTAGTGTGATGTGCTTTATTGCTTGGCGCACACAACCATTGTTCGAAAATGCACTTTATTCACTCTCAATAGCATTATGAGGAAAGGATAATACGGCGTGTCATTGTGAGCCAGCTGAAAGTGCCAGGAGGCTCAATCCAAGTGTGCCTGATGCGGCTTCGCATCCCGTTCTATCTGCAACAGTTTCATGGGTCTGAGAAGCACTGCTGTGGCGTTAGAGCAAAAATGACAAAAAGTGTTTCACTAGCTGTAATAATGTATTTCAAGCAACCTATAGGCTTTGTGGTAAAAAATCTTCTCCACATATGGCACATGTGTGCCACGTCCAAAAAAGCACTCCACTTGCTCAAAGAAAAGCGTTTTGGCACTTATGGAACACATTTAGTGTGATCTGCTTTATTGCTTGGCTCACACAACCATTGTTCAAAAAAATCACTTTATTCGCTCTCAAATGCATTGTGAGCAAAGGATGATACGGCGCGTCATTGTTAACCAGCGGAAGGTGCCAGGAGGCTCATTCCAAGTGTGCCTGACGCAGCTTCTCATCCCGTTCTATCTGCAACAGTTTCGTGTGGCTGAGAAGCACTGCTGTGGAGTTACAGCTAAAATGAGAAAATGTGTTTCTCTCGCTGTGATAATGTATTTCAAGCAACCTATAGGCTTTGTGGTAAAAATTTTCTCCATATATGGCACATGTGTGCCACGTCCCAAAAAGCACTCCACTCGCTCAGAGAAGAGCGTTTTGGCACTTATGGAACACATTTAGTGTGATGTGCTTTATTGCTTGGTGCACACAACCATTGTTCGAAAATGCACTTTATTCACTCTCAATAACATTATGAGCAAAGGATAATACGGCGTGTCGTTGTGAGCCAGCTGAAGGTGCCAGGAGGCTCCATCCAAGTGTGCCTGATGCAGCTTCGCATCCCGTTCTATCTGCAACAGTTTCATGGGTCTGAGAAGCACTGCTGTGGAGTTAGAGCAAAAATGAGAAAACGTGTTTCACTCGCTGTTATAATGTATTTCAAGCGACCTATAGGCTTTGTGGTAAAAATCTTCTCCGTATATGGCACATGTGTGCCACGTCCAAAAAGGCACTCCACTTGCTCAGCGAAGAGCGTTTTGGCACTTATGGAACACATTTAGTGTGATCTGCTTTTTGCTTGGCTCACACAACCATTGTTCAAAAAATCACTTTATTCGCTCTCAAATGCATTGTGAGCAAAGGATGATACGGCGCGTCATTGTTAACCAGCGGAAGGTGCCAGGAGGCTCATTCCAAGTGTGCCTGACGCAGCTTCTCATCCCGTTCTATCTGCAACAGTTTCGTGTGGCTGAGAAGCACTGCTGTGGAGTTACAGCTAAAATGAGAAAATGTGTTTCTCTCGCTGTGATAATGTATTTCAAGCAACCTATAGGCTTTGTGGTACAAATTTTCTCCATATATGGCACATGTGTGCCACGTCCCAAAAAGCACTCCACTCGCTCAGAGAAGAGCGTTTTGGCACTTATGGAACACATTTAGTGTGATGTGCTTTATTGCTTGGCGCACACCACCATTGTTGGAAAATGCACTTTATTCACTCTCAATAGCATTATGAGCAAAGGACAATACGGCGTGTCATTGTGAGCCAGCGGAAGGTGCCAGGAGGCTCAATCCAAGTGTGCCTGGCGCAGCTTCGCATCCCGTTCTATCTGCAACAGTTCCATTGGTCTGAGAAGCACTACTGTGGAGTTAGAGCAAAAATGAGAAAACGTGTTTCACTCGCTGTTATAATGTATTTCAAGCAACCTATAGGCTTTGTGGTAAAAATCTTCTCCGTATATTGCACATGTGTGCCACGTCCAAAAAGGCACTCCACTTGCTCAGAGAAGAGCGTTTTGGCACTTATGGAACACATTTAGTATGATGTGCTTTATTGCTTGGTGCACACAACCATTGTTCGAAAATGCACTTTATTCACTCTCAATAACATTATGAGCAAAGGATAATACGGCGTGTCGTTGTGAGCCAGCTGAAGGTGCCAGGAGGCTCCATCCAAGTGTGCCTGATGCAGCTTCGCATCCCGTTCTATCTGCAACAGTTTCATGGGTCTGAGAAGCACTGCTGTGGAGTTAGAGCAAAAATGAGAAAACGTGTTTCACTCGCTGTTATAATGTATTTCAAGCGACCTATAGGCTTTGTGGTAAAAATCTTCTCCGTATATGGCACATGTGTGCCACGTCCAAAAAGGCACTCCACTTGCTCAGCGAAGAGCGTTTTGGCACTTATGGAACACATTTAGTGTGATGTGCTTTATTGCTTGGCGCACACAACCATTGTTCGAAAATGCACTTTATTCACTCTCAATAGCATTATGAGGAAAGGATAATACGGCGTGTCATTGTGAGCCAGCTGAAAGTGCCAGGAGGCTCAATCCAAGTGTGCCTGATGCGGCTTCGCATCCCGTTCTATCTGCAACAGTTTCATGGGTCTGAGAAGCACTGCTGTGGCGTTAGAGCAAAAATGACAAAAAGTGTTTCACTAGCTGTAATAATGTATTTCAAGCAACCTATAGGCTTTGTGGTAAAAAATCTTCTCCACATATGGCACATGTGTGCCACGTCCAAAAAAGCACTCCACTTGCTCAAAGAAAAGCGTTTTGGCACTTATGGAACACATTTAGTGTGATCTGCTTTATTGCTTGGCTCACACAACCATTGTTCAAAAAAATCACTTTATTCGCTCTCAAATGCATTGTGAGCAAAGGATGATACGGCGCGTCATTGTTAACCAGCGGAAGGTGCCAGGAGGCTCATTCCAAGTGTGCCTGACGCAGCTTCTCATCCCGTTCTATCTGCAACAGTTTCGTGTGGCTGAGAAGCACTGCTGTGGAGTTACAGCTAAAATGAGAAAATGTGTTTCTCTCGCTGTGATAATGTATTTCAAGCAACCTATAGGCTTTGTGGTAAAAATTTTCTCCATATATGGCACATGTGTGCCACGTCCCAAAAAGCACTCCACTCGCTCAGAGAAGAGCGTTTTGGCACTTATGGAACACATTTAGTGTGATGTGCTTTATTGCTTGGCGCACACCACCATTGTTGGAAAATGCACTTTATTCACTCTCAATAGCATTATGAGCAAAGGACAATACGGCGTGTCATTGTGAGCCAGCGGAAGGTGCCAGGAGGCTCAATCCAAGTGTGCCTGGCGCAGCTTCGCATCCCGTTCTATCTGCAACAGTTCCATTGGTCTGAGAAGCACTACCTGTGGAGTTAGAGCAAAAATGAGAAAACGTGTTTCACTCGCTGTTATAATGTATTTCAAGCAACCTATAGGCTTTGTGGTAAAAATCTTCTCCGTATATGGCACATGTGTGCCACGTCCAAAAAGGCACTCCACTTGCTCAGCGAAGAGCGTTTTGGCACTTATGGAACACATTTAGTGTGATGTGCTTTATTGCTTGGCGCACACAACCATTGTTCGAAAATGCACTTTATTCACTCTCAATAGCATTATGAGGAAAGGATAATACGGCGTGTCATTGTGAGCCAGCTGAAAGTGCCAGGAGGCTCAATCCAAGTGTGCCTGATGCGGCTTCGCATCCCGTTCTATCTGCAACAGTTTCATGGGTCTGAGAAGCACTGCTGTGGCGTTAGAGCAAAAATGACAAAAAGTGTTTCACTAGCTGTAATAATGTATTTCAAGCAACCTATAGGCTTTGTGGTAAAAAATCTTCTCCACATATGGCACATGTGTGCCACGTCCAAAAAAGCACTCCACTTGCTCAAAGAAAAGCGTTTTGGCACTTATGGAACACATTTAGTGTGATCTGCTTTTTGCTTGGCTCACACAACCATTGTTCAAAAAATCACTTTATTCGCTCTCAAATGCATTGTGAGCAAAGGATGATACGGCGCGTCATTGTTAACCAGCGGAAGGTGCCAGGAGGCTCATTCCAAGTGTGCCTGACGCAGCTTCTCATCCCGTTCTATCTGCAACAGTTTCGTGTGGCTGAGAAGCACTGCTGTGGAGTTACAGCTAAAATGAGAAAATGTGTTTCTCTCGCTGTAATAATGTATTTCAAGCAACCTATAGGCTTTGTGGTAAAAATTTTCTCCATATATGGCACATGTGTGCCACGTCCCAAAAAGCACTCCACTCGCTCAGAGAAGAGCGTTTTGGCACTTATGGAACACATTTAGTGTGATGTGCTTTATTGCTTGGCGCACACCACCATTGTTGGAAAATGCACTTTATTCACTCTCAATAGCATTATGAGCAAAGGACAATACGGCGTGTCATTGTGAGCCAGCGGAAGGTGCCAGGAGGCTCAATCCAAGTGTGCCTGGCGCAGCTTCGCATCCCGTTCTATCTGCAACAGTTCCATTGGTCTGAGAAGCACTGCTGTGGAGTTAGAGCAAAAATGAGAAAACGTGTTTCACTCGCTGTTATAATGTATTTCAAGCGACCTATAGGCTTTGTGGTAAAAATCTTCTCCGTATATGGCACATGTGTGCCACGTCCAAAAAGGCACTCCACTTGCTCAGCGAAGAGCGTTTTGGCACTTATGGAACACATTTAGTGTGATGTGCTTTATTGCTTGGCGCACACAACCATTGTTCGAAAATGCACTTTATTCACTCTCAATAGCATTATGAGGAAAGGATAATACGGCGTGTCATTGTGAGCCAGCTGAAAGTGCCAGGAGGCTCAATCCAAGTGTGCCTGATGCGGCTTTGCATCCCGTTCTATCTGCAGCAGTTTCATGGGTCTGAGAAGCACTGCTGTGGCGTTAGAGCAAAAATGACTAAAAGTGTTTCACTAGCTGTAATAATGTATTTCAAGCAACCTATAGGCTTTGTGGTAAAAAATCTTCTCCACATATGGCACATGTGTGCCACGTCCAAAAAAGCACTCCACTTGCTCAAAGAAAAGCGTTTTGGCACTTATGGAACACATTTAGTGTGATCTGCTTTTTGCTTGGCTCACACAACCATTGTTCAAAAAATCACTTTATTCGCTCTCAAATGCATTGTGAGCAAAGGATGATACGGCGCGTCATTGTTAACCAGCGGAAGGTGCCAGGAGGCTCATTCCAAGTGTGCCTGACGCAGCTTCTCATCCCGTTCTATCTGCAACAGTTTCGTGTGGCTGAGAAGCACTGCTGTGGAGTTACAGCTAAAATGAGAAAATGTGTTTCTCTCGCTGTGATAATGTATTTCAAGCAACCTATAGGCTTTGTGGTACAAATTTTCTCCATATATGGCACATGTGTGCCACGTCCCAAAAAGCACTCCACTCGCTCAGAGAAGAGCGTTTTGGCACTTATGGAACACATTTAGTGTGATGTGCTTTATTGCTTGGCGCACACCACCATTGTTGGAAAATGCACTTTATTCACTCTCAATAGCATTATGAGCAAAGGACAATACGGCGTGTCATTGTGAGCCAGCGGAAGGTGCCAGGAGGCTCAATCCAAGTGTGCCTGGCGCAGCTTCGCATCCCGTTCTATCTGCAACAGTTCCATTGGTCTGAGAAGCACTACTGTGGAGTTAGAGCAAAAATGAGAAAACGTGTTTCACTCGCTGTTATAATGTATTTCAAGCAACCTATAGGCTTTGTGGTAAAAATCTTCTCCGTATATTGCACATGTGTGCCACGTCCAAAAAGGCACTCCACTTGCTCAGAGAAGAGCGTTTTGGCACTTATGGAACACATTTAGTATGATGTGCTTTATTGCTTGGTGCACACAACCATTGTTCGAAAATGCACTTTATTCACTCTCAATAACATTATGAGCAAAGGATAATACGGCGTGTCGTTGTGAGCCAGCTGAAGGTGCCAGGAGGCTCCATCCAAGTGTGCCTGATGCAGCTTCGCATCCCGTTCTATCTGCAACAGTTTCATGGGTCTGAGAAGCACTGCTGTGGAGTTAGAGCAAAAATGAGAAAACGTGTTTCACTCGCTGTTATAATGTATTTCAAGCGACCTATAGGCTTTGTGGTAAAAATCTTCTCCGTATATGGCCCATGTGTGCCACGTCCAAAAAGGCACTCCACTTGCTCAGCGAAGAGCGTTTTGGCACTTATGGAACACATTTAGTGTGATCTGCTTTTTGCTTGGCTCACACAACCATTGTTCAAAAAATCACTTTATTCGCTCTCAAATGCATTGTGAGCAAAGGATGATACGGCGCGTCATTGTTAACCAGCGGAAGGTGCCAGGAGGCTCATTCCAAGTGTGCCTGACGCAGCTTCTCATCCCGTTCTATCTGCAACAGTTTCGTGTGGCTGAGAAGCACTGCTGTGGAGTTACAGCTAAAATGAGAAAATGTGTTTCTCTCGCTGTGATAATGTATTTCAAGCAACCTATAGGCTTTGTGGTACAAATTTTCTCCATATATGGCACATGTGTGCCACGTCCCAAAAAGCACTCCACTCGCTCAGAGAAGAGCGTTTTGGCACTTATGGAACACATTTAGTGTGATGTGCTTTATTGCTTGGCGCACACCACCATTGTTGGAAAATGCACTTTATTCACTCTCAATAGCATTATGAGCAAAGGACAATACGGCGTGTCATTGTGAGCCAGCGGAAGGTGCCAGGAGGCTCAATCCAAGTGTGCCTGGCGCAGCTTCGCATCCCGTTCTATCTGCAACAGTTCCATTGGTCTGAGAAGCACTACTGTGGAGTTAGAGCAAAAATGAGAAAACGTGTTTCACTCGCTGTTATAATGTATTTCAAGCAACCTATAGGCTTTGTGGTAAAAATCTTCTCCGTATATTGCACATGTGTGCCACGTCCAAAAAGGCACTCCACTTGCTCAGAGAAGAGCGTTTTGGCACTTATGGAACACATTTAGTATGATGTGCTTTATTGCTTGGTGCACACAACCATTGTTCGAAAATGCACTTTATTCACTCTCAATAACATTATGAGCAAAGGATAATACGGCGTGTCGTTGTGAGCCAGCTGAAGGTGCCAGGAGGCTCCATCCAAGTGTGCCTGATGCAGCTTCGCATCCCGTTCTATCTGCAACAGTTTCATGGGTCTGAGAAGCACTGCTGTGGAGTTAGAGCAAAAATGAGAAAACGTGTTTCACTCGCTGTTATAATGTATTTCAAGCGACCTATAGGCTTTGTGGTAAAAATCTTCTCCGTATATGGCACATGTGTGCCACGTCCAAAAAGGCACTCCACTTGCTCAGCGAAGAGCGTTTTGGCACTTATGGAACACATTTAGTGTGATGTGCTTTATTGCTTGGCGCACACAACCATTGTTCGAAAATGCACTTTATTCACTCTCAATAGCATTATGAGGAAAGGATAATACGGCGTGTCATTGTGAGCCAGCTGAAAGTGCCAGGAGGCTCAATCCAAGTGTGCCTGATGCGGCTTTGCATCCCGTTCTATCTGCAGCAGTTTCATGGGTCTGAGAAGCACTGCTGTGGCGTTAGAGCAAAAATGACTAAAAGTGTTTCACTAGCTGTAATAATGTATTTCAAGCAACCTATAGGCTTTGTGGTAAAAAATCTTCTCCACATATGGCACATGTGTGCCACGTCCAAAAAAGCACTCCACTTGCTCAAAGAAAAGCGTTTTGGCACTTATGGAACACATTTAGTGTGATCTGCTTTATTGCTTGGCTCACACAACCATTGTTCAAAAAAATCACTTTATTCGCTCTCAAATGCATTGTGAGCAAAGGATGATACGGCGCGTCATTGTTAACCAGCGGAAGGTGCCAGGAGGCTCATTCCAAGTGTGCCTGACGCAGCTTCTCATCCCGTTCTATCTGCAACAGTTTCGTGTGGCTGAGAAGCACTGCTGTGGAGTTACAGCTAAAATGAGAAAATGTGTTTCTCTCGCTGTGATAATGTATTTCAAGCAACCTATAGGCTTTGTGGTAAAAATTTTCTCCATATATGGCACATGTGTGCCACGTCCCAAAAAGCACTCCACTCGCTCAGAGAAGAGCGTTTTGGCACTTATGGAACACATTTAGTGTGATGTGCTTTATTGCTTGGCGCACACCACCATTGTTGGAAAATGCACTTTATTCACTCTCAATAGCATTATGAGCAAAGGACAATACGGCGTGTCATTGTGAGCCAGCGGAAGGTGCCAGGAGGCTCAATCCAAGTGTGCCTGGCGCAGCTTCGCATCCCGTTCTATCTGCAACAGTTCCATTGGTCTGAGAAGCACTACTGTGGAGTTAGAGCAAAAATGAGAAAACGTGTTTCACTCGCTGTTATAATGTATTTCAAGCAACCTATAGGCTTTGTGGTAAAAATCTTCTCCGTATATGGCACATGTGTGCCACGTCCAAAAAGGCACTCCACTTGCTCAGCGAAGAGCGTTTTGGCACTTATGGAACACATTTAGTGTGATGTGCTTTATTGCTTGGCGCACACAACCATTGTTCGAAAATGCACTTTATTCACTCTCAATAGCATTATGAGGAAAGGATAATACGGCGTGTCATTGTGAGCCAGCTGAAAGTGCCAGGAGGCTCAATCCAAGTGTGCCTGATGCGGCTTCGCATCCCGTTCTATCTGCAACAGTTTCATGGGTCTGAGAAGCACTGCTGTGGCGTTAGAGCAAAAATGACAAAAAGTGTTTCACTAGCTGTAATAATGTATTTCAAGCAACCTATAGGCTTTGTGGTAAAAAATCTTCTCCACATATGGCACATGTGTGCCACGTCCAAAAAAGCACTCCACTTGCTCAAAGAAAAGCGTTTTGGCACTTATGGAACACATTTAGTGTGATCTGCTTTTTGCTTGGCTCACACAACCATTGTTCAAAAAATCACTTTATTCGCTCTCAAATGCATTGTGAGCAAAGGATGATACGGCGCGTCATTGTTAACCAGCGGAAGGTGCCAGGAGGCTCATTCCAAGTGTGCCTGACGCAGCTTCTCATCCCGTTCTATCTGCAACAGTTTCGTGTGGCTGAGAAGCACTGCTGTGGAGTTACAGCTAAAATGAGAAAATGTGTTTCTCTCGCTGTAATAATGTATTTCAAGCAACCTATAGGCTTTGTGGTAAAAATTTTCTCCATATATGGCACATGTGTGCCACGTCCCAAAAAGCACTCCACTCGCTCAGAGAAGAGCGTTTTGGCACTTATGGAACACATTTAGTGTGATGTGCTTTATTGCTTGGCGCACACCACCATTGTTGGAAAATGCACTTTATTCACTCTCAATAGCATTATGAGCAAAGGACAATACGGCGTGTCATTGTGAGCCAGCGGAAGGTGCCAGGAGGCTCAATCCAAGTGTGCCTGGCGCAGCTTCGCATCCCGTTCTATCTGCAACAGTTCCATTGGTCTGAGAAGCACTGCTGTGGAGTTAGAGCAAAAATGAGAAAACGTGTTTCACTCGCTGTTATAATGTATTTCAAGCGACCTATAGGCTTTGTGGTAAAAATCTTCTCCGTATATGGCACATGTGTGCCACGTCCAAAAAGGCACTCCACTTGCTCAGCGAAGAGCGTTTTGGCACTTATGGAACACATTTAGTGTGATGTGCTTTATTGCTTGGCGCACACAACCATTGTTCGAAAATGCACTTTATTCACTCTCAATAGCATTATGAGGAAAGGATAATACGGCGTGTCATTGTGAGCCAGCTGAAAGTGCCAGGAGGCTCAATCCAAGTGTGCCTGATGCGGCTTTGCATCCCGTTCTATCTGCAGCAGTTTCATGGGTCTGAGAAGCACTGCTGTGGCGTTAGAGCAAAAATGACTAAAAGTGTTTCACTAGCTGTAATAATGTATTTCAAGCAACCTATAGGCTTTGTGGTAAAAAATCTTCTCCACATATGGCACATGTGTGCCACGTCCAAAAAAGCACTCCACTTGCTCAAAGAAAAGCGTTTTGGCACTTATGGAACACATTTAGTGTGATCTGCTTTTTGCTTGGCTCACACAACCATTGTTCAAAAAATCACTTTATTCGCTCTCAAATGCATTGTGAGCAAAGGATGATACGGCGCGTCATTGTTAACCAGCGGAAGGTGCCAGGAGGCTCATTCCAAGTGTGCCTGACGCAGCTTCTCATCCCGTTCTATCTGCAACAGTTTCGTGTGGCTGAGAAGCACTGCTGTGGAGTTACAGCTAAAATGAGAAAATGTGTTTCTCTCGCTGTGATAATGTATTTCAAGCAACCTATAGGCTTTGTGGTACAAATTTTCTCCATATATGGCACATGTGTGCCACGTCCCAAAAAGCACTCCACTCGCTCAGAGAAGAGCGTTTTGGCACTTATGGAACACATTTAGTGTGATGTGCTTTATTGCTTGGCGCACACCACCATTGTTGGAAAATGCACTTTATTCACTCTCAATAGCATTATGAGCAAAGGACAATACGGCGTGTCATTGTGAGCCAGCGGAAGGTGCCAGGAGGCTCAATCCAAGTGTGCCTGGCGCAGCTTCGCATCCCGTTCTATCTGCAACAGTTCCATTGGTCTGAGAAGCACTACTGTGGAGTTAGAGCAAAAATGAGAAAACGTGTTTCACTCGCTGTTATAATGTATTTCAAGCAACCTATAGGCTTTGTGGTAAAAATCTTCTCCGTATATTGCACATGTGTGCCACGTCCAAAAAGGCACTCCACTTGCTCAGAGAAGAGCGTTTTGGCACTTATGGAACACATTTAGTATGATGTGCTTTATTGCTTGGTGCACACAACCATTGTTCGAAAATGCACTTTATTCACTCTCAATAACATTATGAGCAAAGGATAATACGGCGTGTCGTTGTGAGCCAGCTGAAGGTGCCAGGAGGCTCCATCCAAGTGTGCCTGATGCAGCTTCGCATCCCGTTCTATCTGCAACAGTTTCATGGGTCTGAGAAGCACTGCTGTGGAGTTAGAGCAAAAATGAGAAAACGTGTTTCACTCGCTGTTATAATGTATTTCAAGCGACCTATAGGCTTTGTGGTAAAAATCTTCTCCGTATATGGCACATGTGTGCCACGTCCAAAAAGGCACTCCACTTGCTCAGCGAAGAGCGTTTTGGCACTTATGGAACACATTTAGTGTGATCTGCTTTTTGCTTGGCTCACACAACCATTGTTCAAAAAATCACTTTATTCGCTCTCAAATGCATTGTGAGCAAAGGATGATACGGCGCGTCATTGTTAACCAGCGGAAGGTGCCAGGAGGCTCATTCCAAGTGTGCCTGACGCAGCTTCTCATCCCGTTCTATCTGCAACAGTTTCGTGTGGCTGAGAAGCACTGCTGTGGAGTTACAGCTAAAATGAGAAAATGTGTTTCTCTCGCTGTGATAATGTATTTCAAGCAACCTATAGGCTTTGTCGTACAAATTTTCTCCATATATGGCACATGTGTGCCACGTCCCAAAAAGCACTCCACTCGCTCAGAGAAGAGCGTTTTGGCACTTATGGAACACATTTAGTGTGATGTGCTTTATTGCTTGGCGCACACCACCATTGTTGGAAAATGCACTTTATTCACTCTCAATAGCATTATGAGCAAAGGACAATACGGCGTGTCATTGTGAGCCAGCGGAAGGTGCCAGGAGGCTCAATCCAAGTGTGCCTGGCGCAGCTTCGCATCCCGTTCTATCTGCAACAGTTCCATTGGTCTGAGAAGCACTACTGTGGAGTTAGAGCAAAAATGAGAAAACGTGTTTCACTCGCTGTTATAATGTATTTCAAGCAACCTATAGGCTTTGTGGTAAAAATCTTCTCCGTATATTGCACATGTGTGCCACGTCCAAAAAGGCACTCCACTTGCTCAGAGAAGAGCGTTTTGGCACTTATGGAACACATTTAGTATGATGTGCTTTATTGCTTGGTGCACACAACCATTGTTCGAAAATGCACTTTATTCACTCTCAATAACATTATGAGCAAAGGATAATACGGCGTGTCGTTGTGAGCCAGCTGAAGGTGCCAGGAGGCTCCATCCAAGTGTGCCTGATGCAGCTTCGCATCCCGTTCTATCTGCAACAGTTTCATGGGTCTGAGAAGCACTGCTGTGGAGTTAGAGCAAAAATGAGAAAACGTGTTTCACTCGCTGTTATAATGTATTTCAAGCGACCTATAGGCTTTGTGGTAAAAATCTTCTCCGTATATGGCACATGTGTGCCACGTCCAAAAAGGCACTCCACTTGCTCAGCGAAGAGCGTTTTGGCACTTATGGAACACATTTAGTGTGATGTGCTTTATTGCTTGGCGCACACAACCATTGTTCGAAAATGCACTTTATTCACTCTCAATAGCATTATGAGGAAAGGATAATACGGCGTGTCATTGTGAGCCAGCTGAAAGTGCCAGGAGGCTCAATCCAAGTGTGCCTGATGCGGCTTCGCATCCCGTTCTATCTGCAACAGTTTCATGGGTCTGAGAAGCACTGCTGTGGCGTTAGAGCAAAAATGACAAAAAGTGTTTCACTAGCTGTAATAATGTATTTCAAGCAACCTATAGGCTTTGTGGTAAAAAATCTTCTCCACATATGGCACATGTGTGCCACGTCCAAAAAAGCACTCCACTTGCTCAAAGAAAAGCGTTTTGGCACTTATGGAACACATTTAGTGTGATCTGCTTTATTGCTTGGCTCACACAACCATTGTTCAAAAAAATCACTTTATTCGCTCTCAAATGCATTGTGAGCAAAGGATGATACGGCGCGTCATTGTTAACCAGCGGAAGGTGCCAGGAGGCTCATTCCAAGTGTGCCTGACGCAGCTTCTCATCCCGTTCTATCTGCAACAGTTTCGTGTGGCTGAGAAGCACTGCTGTGGAGTTACAGCTAAAATGAGAAAATGTGTTTCTCTCGCTGTGATAATGTATTTCAAGCAACCTATAGGCTTTGTGGTAAAAATTTTCTCCATATATGGCACATGTGTGCCACGTCCCAAAAAGCACTCCACTCGCTCAGAGAAGAGCGTTTTGGCACTTATGGAACACATTTAGTGTGATGTGCTTTATTGCTTGGCGCACACCACCATTGTTGGAAAATGCACTTTATTCACTCTCAATAGCATTATGAGCAAAGGACAATACGGCGTGTCATTGTGAGCCAGCGGAAGGTGCCAGGAGGCTCAATCCAAGTGTGCCTGGCGCAGCTTCGCATCCCGTTCTATCTGCAACAGTTCCATTGGTCTGAGAAGCACTACTGTGGAGTTAGAGCAAAAATGAGAAAACGTGTTTCACTCGCTGTTATAATGTATTTCAAGCAACCTATAGGCTTTGTGGTAAAAATCTTCTCCGTATATGGCACATGTGTGCCACGTCCAAAAAGGCACTCCACTTGCTCAGCGAAGAGCGTTTTGGCACTTATGGAACACATTTAGTGTGATGTGCTTTATTGCTTGGCGCACACAACCATTGTTCGAAAATGCACTTTATTCACTCTCAATAGCATTATGAGGAAAGGATAATACGGCGTGTCATTGTGAGCCAGCTGAAAGTGCCAGGAGGCTCAATCCAAGTGTGCCTGATGCGGCTTCGCATCCCGTTCTATCTGCAACAGTTTCATGGGTCTGAGAAGCACTGCTGTGGCGTTAGAGCAAAAATGACAAAAAGTGTTTCACTAGCTGTAATAATGTATTTCAAGCAACCTATAGGCTTTGTGGTAAAAAATCTTCTCCACATATGGCACATGTGTGCCACGTCCAAAAAAGCACTCCACTTGCTCAAAGAAAAGCGTTTTGGCACTTATGGAACACATTTAGTGTGATCTGCTTTTTGCTTGGCTCACACAACCATTGTTCAAAAAATCACTTTATTCGCTCTCAAATGCATTGTGAGCAAAGGATGATACGGCGCGTCATTGTTAACCAGCGGAAGGTGCCAGGAGGCTCATTCCAAGTGTGCCTGACGCAGCTTCTCATCCCGTTCTATCTGCAACAGTTTCGTGTGGCTGAGAAGCACTGCTGTGGAGTTACAGCTAAAATGAGAAAATGTGTTTCTCTCGCTGTAATAATGTATTTCAAGCAACCTATAGGCTTTGTGGTAAAAATTTTCTCCATATATGGCACATGTGTGCCACGTCCCAAAAAGCACTCCACTCGCTCAGAGAAGAGCGTTTTGGCACTTATGGAACACATTTAGTGTGATGTGCTTTATTGCTTGGCGCACACCACCATTGTTGGAAAATGCACTTTATTCACTCTCAATAGCATTATGAGCAAAGGACAATACGGCGTGTCATTGTGAGCCAGCGGAAGGTGCCAGGAGGCTCAATCCAAGTGTGCCTGGCGCAGCTTCGCATCCCGTTCTATCTGCAACAGTTCCATTGGTCTGAGAAGCACTGCTGTGGAGTTAGAGCAAAAATGAGAAAACGTGTTTCACTCGCTGTTATAATGTATTTCAAGCGACCTATAGGCTTTGTGGTAAAAATCTTCTCCGTATATGGCACATGTGTGCCACGTCCAAAAAGGCACTCCACTTGCTCAGCGAAGAGCGTTTTGGCACTTATGGAACACATTTAGTGTGATGTGCTTTATTGCTTGGCGCACACAACCATTGTTCGAAAATGCACTTTATTCACTCTCAATAGCATTATGAGGAAAGGATAATACGGCGTGTCATTGTGAGCCAGCTGAAAGTGCCAGGAGGCTCAATCCAAGTGTGCCTGATGCGGCTTTGCATCCCGTTCTATCTGCAGCAGTTTCATGGGTCTGAGAAGCACTGCTGTGGCGTTAGAGCAAAAATGACTAAAAGTGTTTCACTAGCTGTAATAATGTATTTCAAGCAACCTATAGGCTTTGTGGTAAAAAATCTTCTCCACATATGGCACATGTGTGCCACGTCCAAAAAAGCACTCCACTTGCTCAAAGAAAAGCGTTTTGGCACTTATGGAACACATTTAGTGTGATCTGCTTTTTGCTTGGCTCACACAACCATTGTTCAAAAAATCACTTTATTCGCTCTCAAATGCATTGTGAGCAAAGGATGATACGGCGCGTCATTGTTAACCAGCGGAAGGTGCCAGGAGGCTCATTCCAAGTGTGCCTGACGCAGCTTCTCATCCCGTTCTATCTGCAACAGTTTCGTGTGGCTGAGAAGCACTGCTGTGGAGTTACAGCTAAAATGAGAAAATGTGTTTCTCTCGCTGTGATAATGTATTTCAAGCAACCTATAGGCTTTGTGGTACAAATTTTCTCCATATATGGCACATGTGTGCCACGTCCCAAAAAGCACTCCACTCGCTCAGAGAAGAGCGTTTTGGCACTTATGGAACACATTTAGTGTGATGTGCTTTATTGCTTGGCGCACACCACCATTGTTGGAAAATGCACTTTATTCACTCTCAATAGCATTATGAGCAAAGGACAATACGGCGTGTCATTGTGAGCCAGCGGAAGGTGCCAGGAGGCTCAATCCAAGTGTGCCTGGCGCAGCTTCGCATCCCGTTCTATCTGCAACAGTTCCATTGGTCTGAGAAGCACTACTGTGGAGTTAGAGCAAAAATGAGAAAACGTGTTTCACTCGCTGTTATAATGTATTTCAAGCAACCTATAGGCTTTGTGGTAAAAATCTTCTCCGTATATTGCACATGTGTGCCACGTCCAAAAAGGCACTCCACTTGCTCAGAGAAGAGCGTTTTGGCACTTATGGAACACATTTAGTATGATGTGCTTTATTGCTTGGTGCACACAACCATTGTTCGAAAATGCACTTTATTCACTCTCAATAACATTATGAGCAAAGGATAATACGGCGTGTCGTTGTGAGCCAGCTGAAGGTGCCAGGAGGCTCCATCCAAGTGTGCCTGATGCAGCTTCGCATCCCGTTCTATCTGCAACAGTTTCATGGGTCTGAGAAGCACTGCTGTGGAGTTAGAGCAAAAATGAGAAAACGTGTTTCACTCGCTGTTATAATGTATTTCAAGCGACCTATAGGCTTTGTGGTAAAAATCTTCTCCGTATATGGCACATGTGTGCCACGTCCAAAAAGGCACTCCACTTGCTCAGCGAAGAGCGTTTTGGCACTTATGGAACACATTTAGTGTGATCTGCTTTTTGCTTGGCTCACACAACCATTGTTCAAAAAATCACTTTATTCGCTCTCAAATGCATTGTGAGCAAAGGATGATACGGCGCGTCATTGTTAACCAGCGGAAGGTGCCAGGAGGCTCATTCCAAGTGTGCCTGACGCAGCTTCTCATCCCGTTCTATCTGCAACAGTTTCGTGTGGCTGAGAAGCACTGCTGTGGAGTTACAGCTAAAATGAGAAAATGTGTTTCTCTCGCTGTGATAATGTATTTCAAGCAACCTATAGGCTTTGTGGTACAAATTTTCTCCATATATGGCACATGTGTGCCACGTCCCAAAAAGCACTCCACTCGCTCAGAGAAGAGCGTTTTGGCACTTATGGAACACATTTAGTGTGATGTGCTTTATTGCTTGGCGCACACCACCATTGTTGGAAAATGCACTTTATTCACTCTCAATAGCATTATGAGCAAAGGACAATACGGCGTGTCATTGTGAGCCAGCGGAAGGTGCCAGGAGGCTCAATCCAAGTGTGCCTGGCGCAGCTTCGCATCCCGTTCTATCTGCAACAGTTCCATTGGTCTGAGAAGCACTACTGTGGAGTTAGAGCAAAAATGAGAAAACGTGTTTCACTCGCTGTTATAATGTATTTCAAGCAACCTATAGGCTTTGTGGTAAAAATCTTCTCCGTATATTGCACATGTGTGCCACGTCCAAAAAGGCACTCCACTTGCTCAGAGAAGAGCGTTTTGGCACTTATGGAACACATTTAGTATGATGTGCTTTATTGCTTGGTGCACACAACCATTGTTCGAAAATGCACTTTATTCACTCTCAATAACATTATGAGCAAAGGATAATACGGCGTGTCGTTGTGAGCCAGCTGAAGGTGCCAGGAGGCTCCATCCAAGTGTGCCTGATGCAGCTTCGCATCCCGTTCTATCTGCAACAGTTTCATGGGTCTGAGAAGCACTGCTGTGGAGTTAGAGCAAAAATGAGAAAACGTGTTTCACTCGCTGTTATAATGTATTTCAAGCGACCTATAGGCTTTGTGGTAAAAATCTTCTCCGTATATGGCACATGTGTGCCACGTCCAAAAAGGCACTCCACTTGCTCAGCGAAGAGCGTTTTGGCACTTATGGAACACATTTAGTGTGATGTGCTTTATTGCTTGGCGCACACAACCATTGTTCGAAAATGCACTTTATTCACTCTCAATAGCATTATGAGGAAAGGATAATACGGCGTGTCATTGTGAGCCAGCTGAAAGTGCCAGGAGGCTCAATCCAAGTGTGCCTGATGCGGCTTCGCATCCCGTTCTATCTGCAACAGTTTCATGGGTCTGAGAAGCACTGCTGTGGCGTTAGAGCAAAAATGACAAAAAGTGTTTCACTAGCTGTAATAATGTATTTCAAGCAACCTATAGGCTTTGTGGTAAAAAATCTTCTCCACATATGGCACATGTGTGCCACGTCCAAAAAAGCACTCCACTTGCTCAAAGAAAAGCGTTTTGGCACTTATGGAACACATTTAGTGTGATCTGCTTTATTGCTTGGCTCACACAACCATTGTTCAAAAAAATCACTTTATTCGCTCTCAAATGCATTGTGAGCAAAGGATGATACGGCGCGTCATTGTTAACCAGCGGAAGGTGCCAGGAGGCTCATTCCAAGTGTGCCTGACGCAGCTTCTCATCCCGTTCTATCTGCAACAGTTTCGTGTGGCTGAGAAGCACTGCTGTGGAGTTACAGCTAAAATGAGAAAATGTGTTTCTCTCGCTGTGATAATGTATTTCAAGCAACCTATAGGCTTTGTGGTAAAAATTTTCTCCATATATGGCACATGTGTGCCACGTCCCAAAAAGCACTCCACTCGCTCAGAGAAGAGCGTTTTGGCACTTATGGAACACATTTAGTGTGATGTGCTTTATTGCTTGGCGCACACCACCATTGTTGGAAAATGCACTTTATTCACTCTCAATAGCATTATGAGCAAAGGACAATACGGCGTGTCATTGTGAGCCAGCGGAAGGTGCCAGGAGGCTCAATCCAAGTGTGCCTGGCGCAGCTTCGCATCCCGTTCTATCTGCAACAGTTCCATTGGTCTGAGAAGCACTACTGTGGAGTTAGAGCAAAAATGAGAAAACGTGTTTCACTCGCTGTTATAATGTATTTCAAGCAACCTATAGGCTTTGTGGTAAAAATCTTCTCCGTATATGGCACATGTGTGCCACGTCCAAAAAGGCACTCCACTTGCTCAGCGAAGAGCGTTTTGGCACTTATGGAACACATTTAGTGTGATGTGCTTTATTGCTTGGCGCACACAACCATTGTTCGAAAATGCACTTTATTCACTCTCAATAGCATTATGAGGAAAGGATAATACGGCGTGTCATTGTGAGCCAGCTGAAAGTGCCAGGAGGCTCAATCCAAGTGTGCCTGATGCGGCTTCGCATCCCGTTCTATCTGCAACAGTTTCATGGGTCTGAGAAGCACTGCTGTGGCGTTAGAGCAAAAATGACAAAAAGTGTTTCACTAGCTGTAATAATGTATTTCAAGCAACCTATAGGCTTTGTGGTAAAAAATCTTCTCCACATATGGCACATGTGTGCCACGTCCAAAAAAGCACTCCACTTGCTCAAAGAAAAGCGTTTTGGCACTTATGGAACACATTTAGTGTGATCTGCTTTTTGCTTGGCTCACACAACCATTGTTCAAAAAATCACTTTATTCGCTCTCAAATGCATTGTGAGCAAAGGATGATACGGCGCGTCATTGTTAACCAGCGGAAGGTGCCAGGAGGCTCATTCCAAGTGTGCCTGACGCAGCTTCTCATCCCGTTCTATCTGCAACAGTTTCGTGTGGCTGAGAAGCACTGCTGTGGAGTTACAGCTAAAATGAGAAAATGTGTTTCTCTCGCTGTAATAATGTATTTCAAGCAACCTATAGGCTTTGTGGTAAAAATTTTCTCCATATATGGCACATGTGTGCCACGTCCCAAAAAGCACTCCACTCGCTCAGAGAAGAGCGTTTTGGCACTTATGGAACACATTTAGTGTGATGTGCTTTATTGCTTGGCGCACACCACCATTGTTGGAAAATGCACTTTATTCACTCTCAATAGCATTATGAGCAAAGGACAATACGGCGTGTCATTGTGAGCCAGCGGAAGGTGCCAGGAGGCTCAATCCAAGTGTGCCTGGCGCAGCTTCGCATCCCGTTCTATCTGCAACAGTTCCATTGGTCTGAGAAGCACTGCTGTGGAGTTAGAGCAAAAATGAGAAAACGTGTTTCACTCGCTGTTATAATGTATTTCAAGCGACCTATAGGCTTTGTGGTAAAAATCTTCTCCGTATATGGCACATGTGTGCCACGTCCAAAAAGGCACTCCACTTGCTCAGCGAAGAGCGTTTTGGCACTTATGGAACACATTTAGTGTGATGTGCTTTATTGCTTGGCGCACACAACCATTGTTCGAAAATGCACTTTATTCACTCTCAATAGCATTATGAGGAAAGGATAATACGGCGTGTCATTGTGAGCCAGCTGAAAGTGCCAGGAGGCTCAATCCAAGTGTGCCTGATGCGGCTTTGCATCCCGTTCTATCTGCAGCAGTTTCATGGGTCTGAGAAGCACTGCTGTGGCGTTAGAGCAAAAATGACTAAAAGTGTTTCACTAGCTGTAATAATGTATTTCAAGCAACCTATAGGCTTTGTGGTAAAAAATCTTCTCCACATATGGCACATGTGTGCCACGTCCAAAAAAGCACTCCACTTGCTCAAAGAAAAGCGTTTTGGCACTTATGGAACACATTTAGTGTGATCTGCTTTTTGCTTGGCTCACACAACCATTGTTCAAAAAATCACTTTATTCGCTCTCAAATGCATTGTGAGCAAAGGATGATACGGCGCGTCATTGTTAACCAGCGGAAGGTGCCAGGAGGCTCATTCCAAGTGTGCCTGACGCAGCTTCTCATCCCGTTCTATCTGCAACAGTTTCGTGTGGCTGAGAAGCACTGCTGTGGAGTTACAGCTAAAATGAGAAAATGTGTTTCTCTCGCTGTGATAATGTATTTCAAGCAACCTATAGGCTTTGTGGTACAAATTTTCTCCATATATGGCACATGTGTGCCACGTCCCAAAAAGCACTCCACTCGCTCAGAGAAGAGCGTTTTGGCACTTATGGAACACATTTAGTGTGATGTGCTTTATTGCTTGGCGCACACCACCATTGTTGGAAAATGCACTTTATTCACTCTCAATAGCATTATGAGCAAAGGACAATACGGCGTGTCATTGTGAGCCAGCGGAAGGTGCCAGGAGGCTCAATCCAAGTGTGCCTGGCGCAGCTTCGCATCCCGTTCTATCTGCAACAGTTCCATTGGTCTGAGAAGCACTACTGTGGAGTTAGAGCAAAAATGAGAAAACGTGTTTCACTCGCTGTTATAATGTATTTCAAGCAACCTATAGGCTTTGTGGTAAAAATCTTCTCCGTATATTGCACATGTGTGCCACGTCCAAAAAGGCACTCCACTTGCTCAGAGAAGAGCGTTTTGGCACTTATGGAACACATTTAGTATGATGTGCTTTATTGCTTGGTGCACACAACCATTGTTCGAAAATGCACTTTATTCACTCTCAATAACATTATGAGCAAAGGATAATACGGCGTGTCGTTGTGAGCCAGCTGAAGGTGCCAGGAGGCTCCATCCAAGTGTGCCTGATGCAGCTTCGCATCCCGTTCTATCTGCAACAGTTTCATGGGTCTGAGAAGCACTGCTGTGGAGTTAGAGCAAAAATGAGAAAACGTGTTTCACTCGCTGTTATAATGTATTTCAAGCGACCTATAGGCTTTGTGGTAAAAATCTTCTCCGTATATGGCACATGTGTGCCACGTCCAAAAAGGCACTCCACTTGCTCAGCGAAGAGCGTTTTGGCACTTATGGAATACATTTAGTGTGATGTGCTTTATTGCTTGGCGCACACAACCATTGTTCGAAAATGCACTTTATTCACTCTCAATAGCATTATGAGGAAAGGATAATACGGCGTGTCATTGTGAGCCAGCTGAAAGTGCCAGGAGGCTCAATCCAAGTGTGCCTGATGCGGCTTCGCATCCCGTTCTATCTGCAACAGTTTCATGGGTCTGAGAAGCACTGCTGTGGCGTTAGAGCAAAAATGACAAAAAGTGTTTCACTAGCTGTAATAATGTATTTCAAGCAACCTATAGGCTTTGTGGTAAAAAATCTTCTCCACATATGGCACATGTGTGCCACGTCCAAAAAAGCACTCCACTTGCTCAAAGAAAAGCGTTTTGGCACTTATGGAACACATTTAGTGTGATCTGCTTTATTGCTTGGCTCACACAACCATTGTTCAAAAAAATCACTTTATTCGCTCTCAAATGCATTGTGAGCAAAGGATGATACGGCGCGTCATTGTTAACCAGCGGAAGGTGCCAGGAGGCTCATTCCAAGTGTGCCTGACGCAGCTTCTCATCCCGTTCTATCTGCAACAGTTTCGTGTGGCTGAGAAGCACTGCTGTGGAGTTACAGCTAAAATGAGAAAATGTGTTTCTCTCGCTGTGATAATGTATTTCAAGCAACCTATAGGCTTTGTGGTAAAAATTTTCTCCATATATGGCACATGTGTGCCACGTCCCAAAAAGCACTCCACTCGCTCAGAGAAGAGCGTTTTGGCACTTATGGAACACATTTAGTGTGATGTGCTTTATTGCTTGGCGCACACCACCATTGTTGGAAAATGCACTTTATTCACTCTCAATAGCATTATGAGCAAAGGACAATACGGCGTGTCATTGTGAGCCAGCGGAAGGTGCCAGGAGGCTCAATCCAAGTGTGCCTGGCGCAGCTTCGCATCCCGTTCTATCTGCAACAGTTCCATTGGTCTGAGAAGCACTACTGTGGAGTTAGAGCAAAAATGAGAAAACGTGTTTCACTCGCTGTTATAATGTATTTCAAGCAACCTATAGGCTTTGTGGTAAAAATCTTCTCCGTATATGGCACATGTGTGCCACGTCCAAAAAGGCACTCCACTTGCTCAGCGAAGAGTGTTTTGGCACTTATGGAACACATTTAGTGTGATGTGCTTTATTGCTTGGCGCACACAACCATTGTTCGAAAATGCACTTTATTCACTCTCAATAGCATTATGAGGAAAGGATAATACGGCGTGTCATTGTGAGCCAGCTGAAAGTGCCAGGAGGCTCAATCCAAGTGTGCCTGATGCGGCTTCGCATCCCGTTCTATCTGCAACAGTTTCATGGGTCTGAGAAGCACTGCTGTGGCGTTAGAGCAAAAATGACAAAAAGTGTTTCACTAGCTGTAATAATGTATTTCAAGCAACCTATAGGCTTTGTGGTAAAAAATCTTCTCCACATATGGCACATGTGTGCCACGTCCAAAAAAGCACTCCACTTGCTCAAAGAAAAGCGTTTTGGCACTTATGGAACACATTTAGTGTGATCTGCTTTTTGCTTGGCTCACACAACCATTGTTCAAAAAATCACTTTATTCGCTCTCAAATGCATTGTGAGCAAAGGATGATACGGCGCGTCATTGTTAACCAGCGGAAGGTGCCAGGAGGCTCATTCCAAGTGTGCCTGACGCAGCTTCTCATCCCGTTCTATCTGCAACAGTTTCGTGTGGCTGAGAAGCACTGCTGTGGAGTTACAGCTAAAATGAGAAAATGTGTTTCTCTCGCTGTGATAATGTATTTCAAGCAACCTATAGGCTTTGTGGTACAAATTTTCTCCATATATGGCACATGTGTGCCACGTCCCAAAAAGCACTCCACTCGCTCAGAGAAGAGCGTTTTGGCACTTATGGAACACATTTAGTGTGATGTGCTTTATTGCTTGGCGCACACCACCATTGTTGGAAAATGCACTTTATTCACTCTCAATAGCATTATGAGCAAAGGACAATACGGCGTGTCATTGTGAGCCAGCGGAAGGTGCCAGGAGGCTCAATCCAAGTGTGCCTGGCGCAGCTTCGCATCCCGTTCTATCTGCAACAGTTCCATTGGTCTGAGAAGCACTACTGTGGAGTTAGAGCAAAAATGAGAAAACGTGTTTCACTCGCTGTTATAATGTATTTCAAGCAACCTATAGGCTTTGTGGTAAAAATCTTCTCCGTATATTGCACATGTGTGCCACGTCCAAAAAGGCACTCCACTTGCTCAGAGAAGAGCGTTTTGGCACTTATGGAACACATTTAGTATGATGTGCTTTATTGCTTGGTGCACACAACCATTGTTCGAAAATGCACTTTATTCACTCTCAATAACATTATGAGCAAAGGATAATACGGCGTGTCGTTGTGAGCCAGCTGAAGGTGCCAGGAGGCTCCATCCAAGTGTGCCTGATGCAGCTTCGCATCCCGTTCTATCTGCAACAGTTTCATGGGTCTGAGAAGCACTGCTGTGGAGTTAGAGCAAAAATGAGAAAACGTGTTTCACTCGCTGTTATAATGTATTTCAAGCGACCTATAGGCTTTGTGGTAAAAATCTTCTCCGTATATGGCACATGTGTGCCACGTCCAAAAAGGCACTCCACTTGCTCAGCGAAGAGCGTTTTGGCACTTATGGAACACATTTAGTGTGATGTGCTTTATTGCTTGGCGCACACAACCATTGTTCGAAAATGCACTTTATTCACTCTCAATAGCATTATGAGGAAAGGATAATACGGCGTGTCATTGTGAGCCAGCTGAAAGTGCCAGGAGGCTCAATCCAAGTGTGCCTGATGCGGCTTCGCATCCCGTTCTATCTGCAACAGTTTCATGGGTCTGAGAAGCACTGCTGTGGCGTTAGAGCAAAAATGACAAAAAGTGTTTCACTAGCTGTAATAATGTATTTCAAGCAACCTATAGGCTTTGTGGTAAAAAATCTTCTCCACATATGGCACATGTGTGCCACGTCCAAAAAAGCACTCCACTTGCTCAAAGAAAAGCGTTTTGGCACTTATGGAACACATTTAGTGTGATCTGCTTTATTGCTTGGCTCACACAACCATTGTTCAAAAAAATCACTTTATTCGCTCTCAAATGCATTGTGAGCAAAGGATGATACGGCGCGTCATTGTTAACCAGCGGAAGGTGCCAGGAGGCTCATTCCAAGTGTGCCTGACGCAGCTTCTCATCCCGTTCTATCTGCAACAGTTTCGTGTGGCTGAGAAGCACTGCTGTGGAGTTACAGCTAAAATGAGAAAATGTGTTTCTCTCGCTGTGATAATGTATTTCAAGCAACCTATAGGCTTTGTGGTAAAAATTTTCTCCATATATGGCACATGTGTGCCACGTCCCAAAAAGCACTCCACTCGCTCAGAGAAGAGCGTTTTGGCACTTATGGAACACATTTAGTGTGATGTGCTTTATTGCTTGGCGCACACCACCATTGTTGGAAAATGCACTTTATTCACTCTCAATAGCATTATGAGCAAAGGACAATACGGCGTGTCATTGTGAGCCAGCGGAAGGTGCCAGGAGGCTCAATCCAAGTGTGCCTGGCGCAGCTTCGCATCCCGTTCTATCTGCAACAGTTCCATTGGTCTGAGAAGCACTACTGTGGAGTTAGAGCAAAAATGAGAAAACGTGTTTCACTCGCTGTTATAATGTATTTCAAGCAACCTATAGGCTTTGTGGTAAAAATCTTCTCCGTATATGGCACATGTGTGCCACGTCCAAAAAGGCACTCCACTTGCTCAGCGAAGAGCGTTTTGGCACTTATGGAACACATTTAGTGTGATGTGCTTTATTGCTTGGCGCACACAACCATTGTTCGAAAATGCACTTTATTCACTCTCAATAGCATTATGAGGAAAGGATAATACGGCGTGTCATTGTGAGCCAGCTGAAAGTGCCAGGAGGCTCAATCCAAGTGTGCCTGATGCGGCTTCGCATCCCGTTCTATCTGCAACAGTTTCATGGGTCTGAGAAGCACTGCTGTGGCGTTAGAGCAAAAATGACAAAAAGTGTTTCACTAGCTGTAATAATGTATTTCAAGCAACCTATAGGCTTTGTGGTAAAAAATCTTCTCCACATATGGCACATGTGTGCCACGTCCAAAAAAGCACTCCACTTGCTCAAAGAAAAGCGTTTTGGCACTTATGGAACACATTTAGTGTGATCTGCTTTTTGCTTGGCTCACACAACCATTGTTCAAAAAATCACTTTATTCGCTCTCAAATGCATTGTGAGCAAAGGATGATACGGCGCGTCATTGTTAACCAGCGGAAGGTGCCAGGAGGCTCATTCCAAGTGTGCCTGACGCAGCTTCTCATCCCGTTCTATCTGCAACAGTTTCGTGTGGCTGAGAAGCACTGCTGTGGAGTTACAGCTAAAATGAGAAAATGTGTTTCTCTCGCTGTGATAATGTATTTCAAGCAACCTATAGGCTTTGTGGTAAAAATTTTCTCCATATATGGCACATGTGTGCCACGTCCCAAAAAGCACTCCACTCGCTCAGAGAAGAGCGTTTTGGCACTTATGGAACACATTTAGTGTGATGTGCTTTATTGCTTGGCGCACACCACCATTGTTGGAAAATGCACTTTATTCACTCTCAATAGCATTATGAGCAAAGGACAATACGGCGTGTCATTGTGAGCCAGCGGAAGGTGCCAGGAGGCTCAATCCAAGTGTGCCTGGCGCAGCTTCGCATCCCGTTCTATCTGCAACAGTTCCATTGGTCTGAGAAGCACTACTGTGGAGTTAGAGCAAAAATGAGAAAACGTGTTTCACTCGCTGTTATAATGTATTTCAAGCAACCTATAGGCTTTGTGGTAAAAATCTTCTCCGTATATTGCACATGTGTGCCACGTCCAAAAAGGCACTCCACTTGCTCAGAGAAGAGCGTTTTGGCACTTATGGAACACATTTAGTATGATGTGCTTTATTGCTTGGTGCACACAACCATTGTTCGAAAATGCACTTTATTCACTCTCAATAACATTATGAGCAAAGGATAATACGGCGTGTCGTTGTGAGCCAGCTGAAGGTGCCAGGAGGCTCCATCCAAGTGTGCCTGATGCAGCTTCGCATCCCGTTCTATCTGCAACAGTTTCATGGGTCTGAGAAGCACTGCTGTGGAGTTAGAGCAAAAATGAGAAAACGTGTTTCACTCGCTGTTATAATGTATTTCAAGCGACCTATAGGCTTTGTGGTAAAAATCTTCTCCGTATATGGCACATGTGTGCCACGTCCAAAAAGGCACTCCACTTGCTCAGCGAAGAGCGTTTTGGCACTTATGGAACACATTTAGTGTGATGTGCTTTATTGCTTGGCGCACACAACCATTGTTCGAAAATGCACTTTATTCACTCTCAATAGCATTATGAGGAAAGGATAATACGGCGTGTCATTGTGAGCCAGCTGAAAGTGCCAGGAGGCTCAATCCAAGTGTGCCTGATGCGGCTTCGCATCCCGTTCTATCTGCAACAGTTTCATGGGTCTGAGAAGCACTGCTGTGGCGTTAGAGCAAAAATGACAAAAAGTGTTTCACTAGCTGTAATAATGTATTTCAAGCAACCTATAGGCTTTGTGGTAAAAAATCTTCTCCACATATGGCACATGTGTGCCACGTCCAAAAAAGCACTCCACTTGCTCAAAGAAAAGCGTTTTGGCACTTATGGAACACATTTAGTGTGATCTGCTTTTTGCTTGGCTCACACAACCATTGTTCAAAAAATCACTTTATTCGCTCTCAAATGCATTGTGAGCAAAGGATGATACGGCGCGTCATTGTTAACCAGCGGAAGGTGCCAGGAGGCTCATTCCAAGTGTGCCTGACGCAGCTTCTCATCCCGTTCTATCTGCAACAGTTTCGTGTGGCTGAGAAGCACTGCTGTGGAGTTACAGCTAAAATGAGAAAATGTGTTTCTCTCGCTGTAATAATGTATTTCAAGCAACCTATAGGCTTTGTGGTAAAAATTTTCTCCATATATGGCACATGTGTGCCACGTCCCAAAAAGCACTCCACTCGCTCAGAGAAGAGCGTTTTGGCACTTATGGAACACATTTAGTGTGATGTGCTTTATTGCTTGGCGCACACCACCATTGTTGGAAAATGCACTTTATTCACTCTCAATAGCATTATGAGCAAAGGACAATACGGCGTGTCATTGTGAGCCAGCGGAAGGTGCCAGGAGGCTCAATCCAAGTGTGCCTGGCGCAGCTTCGCATCCCGTTCTATCTGCAACAGTTCCATTGGTCTGAGAAGCACTGCTGTGGAGTTAGAGCAAAAATGAGAAAACGTGTTTCACTCGCTGTTATAATGTATTTCAAGCGACCTATAGGCTTTGTGGTAAAAATCTTCTCCGTATATGGCACATGTGTGCCACGTCCAAAAAGGCACTCCACTTGCTCAGCGAAGAGCGTTTTGGCACTTATGGAACACATTTAGTGTGATGTGCTTTATTGCTTGGCGCACACAACCATTGTTCGAAAATGCACTTTATTCACTCTCAATAGCATTATGAGGAAAGGATAATACGGCGTGTCATTGTGAGCCAGCTGAAAGTGCCAGGAGGCTCAATCCAAGTGTGCCTGATGCGGCTTTGCATCCCGTTCTATCTGTAGCAGTTTCATGGGTCTGAGAAGCACTGCTGTGGCGTTAGAGCAAAAATGACTAAAAGTGTTTCACTAGCTGTAATAATGTATTTCAAGCAACCTATAGGCTTTGTGGTAAAAAATCTTCTCCACATATGGCACATGTGTGCCACGTCCAAAAAAGCACTCCACTTGCTCAAAGAAAAGCGTTTTGGCACTTATGGAACACATTTAGTGTGATCTGCTTTTTGCTTGGCTCACACAACCATTGTTCAAAAAATCACTTTATTCGCTCTCAAATGCATTGTGAGCAAAGGATGATACGGCGCGTCATTGTTAACCAGCGGAAGGTGCCAGGAGGCTCATTCCAAGTGTGCCTGACGCAGCTTCTCATCCCGTTCTATCTGCAACAGTTTCGTGTGGCTGAGAAGCACTGCTGTGGAGTTACAGCTAAAATGAGAAAATGTGTTTCTCTCGCTGTAATAATGTATTTCAAGCAACCTATAGGCTTTGTGGTACAAATTTTCTCCATATATGGCACATGTGTGCCACGTCCCAAAAAGCACTCCACTCGCTCAGAGAAGAGCGTTTTGGCACTTATGGAACACATTTAGTGTGATGTGCTTTATTGCTTGGCGCACACCACCATTGTTGGAAAATGCACTTTATTCACTCTCAATAGCATTATGAGCAAAGGACAATACGGCGTGTCATTGTGAGCCAGCGGAAGGTGCCAGGAGGCTCAATCCAAGTGTGCCTGGCGCAGCTTCGCATCCCGTTCTATCTGCAACAGTTCCATTGGTCTGAGAAGCACTACTGTGGAGTTAGAGCAAAAATGAGAAAACGTGTTTCACTCGCTGTTATAATGTATTTCAAGCAACCTATAGGCTTTGTGGTAAAAATCTTCTCCGTATATTGCACATGTGTGCCACGTCCAAAAAGGCACTCCACTTGCTCAGAGAAGAGCGTTTTGGCACTTATGGAACACATTTAGTATGATGTGCTTTATTGCTTGGTGCACACAACCATTGTTCGAAAATGCACTTTATTCACTCTCAATAACATTATGAGCAAAGGATAATACGGCGTGTCGTTGTGAGCCAGCTGAAGGTGCCAGGAGGCTCCATCCAAGTGTGCCTGATGCAGCTTCGCATCCCGTTCTATCTGCAACAGTTTCATGGGTCTGAGAAGCACTGCTGTGGAGTTAGAGCAAAAATGAGAAAACGTGTTTCACTCGCTGTTATAATGTATTTCAAGCGACCTATAGGCTTTGTGGTAAAAATCTTCTCCGTATATGGCACATGTGTGCCACGTCCAAAAAGGCACTCCACTTGCTCAGCGAAGAGCGTTTTGGCACTTATGGAACACATTTAGTGTGATGTGCTTTATTGCTTGGCGCACACAACCATTGTTCGAAAATGCACTTTATTCACTCTCAATAGCATTATGAGGAAAGGATAATACGGCGTGTCATTGTGAGCCAGCTGAAAGTGCCAGGAGGCTCAATCCAAGTGTGCCTGATGCGGCTTCGCATCCCGTTCTATCTGCAACAGTTTCATGGGTCTGAGAAGCACTGCTGTGGCGTTAGAGCAAAAATGACAAAAAGTGTTTCACTAGCTGTAATAATGTATTTCAAGCAACCTATAGGCTTTGTGGTAAAAAATCTTCTCCACATATGGCACATGTGTGCCACGTCCAAAAAAGCACTCCACTTGCTCAAAGAAAAGCGTTTTGGCACTTATGGAACACATTTAGTGTGATCTGCTTTATTGCTTGGCTCACACAACCATTGTTCAAAAAAATCACTTTATTCGCTCTCAAATGCATTGTGAGCAAAGGATGATACGGCGCGTCATTGTTAACCAGCGGAAGGTGCCAGGAGGCTCATTCCAAGTGTGCCTGACGCAGCTTCTCATCCCGTTCTATCTGCAACAGTTTCGTGTGGCTGAGAAGCACTGCTGTGGAGTTACAGCTAAAATGAGAAAATGTGTTTCTCTCGCTGTGATAATGTATTTCAAGCAACCTATAGGCTTTGTGGTAAAAATTTTCTCCATATATGGCACATGTGTGCCACGTCCCAAAAAGCACTCCACTCGCTCAGAGAAGAGCGTTTTGGCACTTATGGAACACATTTAGTGTGATGTGCTTTATTGCTTGGCGCACACCACCATTGTTGGAAAATGCACTTTATTCACTCTCAATAGCATTATGAGCAAAGGACAATACGGCGTGTCATTGTGAGCCAGCGGAAGGTGCCAGGAGGCTCAATCCAAGTGTGCCTGGCGCAGCTTCGCATCCCGTTCTATCTGCAACAGTTCCATTGGTCTGAGAAGCACTACTGTGGAGTTAGAGCAAAAATGAGAAAACGTGTTTCACTCGCTGTTATAATGTATTTCAAGCAACCTATAGGCTTTGTGGTAAAAATCTTCTCCGTATATGGCACATGTGTGCCACGTCCAAAAAGGCACTCCACTTGCTCAGCGAAGAGCGTTTTGGCACTTATGGAACACATTTAGTGTGATGTGCTTTATTGCTTGGCGCACACAACCATTGTTCGAAAATGCACTTTATTCACTCTCAATAGCATTATGAGGAAAGGATAATACGGCGTGTCATTGTGAGCCAGCTGAAAGTGCCAGGAGGCTCAATCCAAGTGTGCCTGATGCGGCTTCGCATCCCGTTCTATCTGCAACAGTTTCATGGGTCTGAGAAGCACTGCTGTGGCGTTAGAGCAAAAATGACAAAAAGTGTTTCACTAGCTGTAATAATGTATTTCAAGCAACCTATAGGCTTTGTGGTAAAAAATCTTCTCCACATATGGCACATGTGTGCCACGTCCAAAAAAGCACTCCACTTGCTCAAAGAAAAGCGTTTTGGCACTTATGGAACACATTTAGTGTGATCTGCTTTTTGCTTGGCTCACACAACCATTGTTCAAAAAATCACTTTATTCGCTCTCAAATGCATTGTGAGCAAAGGATGATACGGCGCGTCATTGTTAACCAGCGGAAGGTGCCAGGAGGCTCATTCCAAGTGTGCCTGACGCAGCTTCTCATCCCGTTCTATCTGCAACAGTTTCGTGTGGCTGAGAAGCACTGCTGTGGAGTTACAGCTAAAATGAGAAAATGTGTTTCTCTCGCTGTAATAATGTATTTCAAGCAACCTATAGGCTTTGTGGTAAAAATTTTCTCCATATATGGCACATGTGTGCCACGTCCCAAAAAGCACTCCACTCGCTCAGAGAAGAGCGTTTTGGCACTTATGGAACACATTTAGTGTGATGTGCTTTATTGCTTGGCGCACACCACCATTGTTGGAAAATGCACTTTATTCACTCTCAATAGCATTATGAGCAAAGGACAATACGGCGTGTCATTGTGAGCCAGCGGAAGGTGCCAGGAGGCTCAATCCAAGTGTGCCTGGCGCAGCTTCGCATCCCGTTCTATCTGCAACAGTTCCATTGGTCTGAGAAGCACTGCTGTGGAGTTAGAGCAAAAATGAGAAAACGTGTTTCACTCGCTGTTATAATGTATTTCAAGCGACCTATAGGCTTTGTGGTAAAAATCTTCTCCGTATATGGCACATGTGTGCCACGTCCAAAAAGGCACTCCACTTGCTCAGCGAAGAGCGTTTTGGCACTTATGGAACACATTTAGTGTGATGTGCTTTATTGCTTGGCGCACACAACCATTGTTCGAAAATGCACTTTATTCACTCTCAATAGCATTATGAGGAAAGGATAATACGGCGTGTCATTGTGAGCCAGCTGAAAGTGCCAGGAGGCTCAATCCAAGTGTGCCTGATGCGGCTTTGCATCCCGTTCTATCTGCAGCAGTTTCATGGGTCTGAGAAGCACTGCTGTGGCGTTAGAGCAAAAATGACTAAAAGTGTTTCACTAGCTGTAATAATGTATTTCAAGCAACCTATAGGCTTTGTGGTAAAAAATCTTCTCCACATATGGCACATGTGTGCCACGTCCAAAAAAGCACTCCACTTGCTCAAAGAAAAGCGTTTTGGCACTTATGGAACACATTTAGTGTGATCTGCTTTTTGCTTGGCTCACACAACCATTGTTCAAAAAATCACTTTATTCGCTCTCAAATGCATTGTGAGCAAAGGATGATACGGCGCGTCATTGTTAACCAGCGGAAGGTGCCAGGAGGCTCATTCCAAGTGTGCCTGACGCAGCTTCTCATCCCGTTCTATCTGCAACAGTTTCGTGTGGCTGAGAAGCACTGCTGTGGAGTTACAGCTAAAATGAGAAAATGTGTTTCTCTCGCTGTGATAATGTATTTCAAGCAACCTATAGGCTTTGTGGTACAAATTTTCTCCATATATGGCACATGTGTGCCACGTCCCAAAAAGCACTCCACTCGCTCAGAGAAGAGCGTTTTGGCACTTATGGAACACATTTAGTGTGATGTGCTTTATTGCTTGGCGCACACCACCATTGTTGGAAAATGCACTTTATTCACTCTCAATAGCATTATGAGCAAAGGACAATACGGCGTGTCATTGTGAGCCAGCGGAAGGTGCCAGGAGGCTCAATCCAAGTGTGCCTGGCGCAGCTTCGCATCCCGTTCTATCTGCAACAGTTCCATTGGTCTGAGAAGCACTACTGTGGAGTTAGAGCAAAAATGAGAAAACGTGTTTCACTCGCTGTTATAATGTATTTCAAGCAACCTATAGGCTTTGTGGTAAAAATCTTCTCCGTATATTGCACATGTGTGCCACGTCCAAAAAGGCACTCCACTTGCTCAGAGAAGAGCGTTTTGGCACTTATGGAACACATTTAGTATGATGTGCTTTATTGCTTGGTGCACACAACCATTGTTCGAAAATGCACTTTATTCACTCTCAATAACATTATGAGCAAAGGATAATACGGCGTGTCGTTGTGAGCCAGCTGAAGGTGCCAGGAGGCTCCATCCAAGTGTGCCTGATGCAGCTTCGCATCCCGTTCTATCTGCAACAGTTTCATGGGTCTGAGAAGCACTGCTGTGGAGTTAGAGCAAAAATGAGAAAACGTGTTTCACTCGCTGTTATAATGTATTTCAAGCGACCTATAGGCTTTGTGGTAAAAATCTTCTCCGTATATGGCACATGTGTGCCACGTCCAAAAAGGCACTCCACTTGCTCAGCGAAGAGCGTTTTGGCACTTATGGAACACATTTAGTGTGATCTGCTTTTTGCTTGGCTCACACAACCATTGTTCAAAAAATCACTTTATTCGCTCTCAAATGCATTGTGAGCAAAGGATGATACGGCGCGTCATTGTTAACCAGCGGAAGGTGCCAGGAGGCTCATTCCAAGTGTGCCTGACGCAGCTTCTCATCCCGTTCTATCTGCAACAGTTTCGTGTGGCTGAGAAGCACTGCTGTGGAGTTACAGCTAAAATGAGAAAATGTGTTTCTCTCGCTGTGATAATGTATTTCAAGCAACCTATAGGCTTTGTGGTACAAATTTTCTCCATATATGGCACATGTGTGCCACGTCCCAAAAAGCACTCCACTCGCTCAGAGAAGAGCGTTTTGGCACTTATGGAACACATTTAGTGTGATGTGCTTTATTGCTTGGCGCACACCACCATTGTTGGAAAATGCACTTTATTCACTCTCAATAGCATTATGAGCAAAGGACAATACGGCGTGTCATTGTGAGCCAGCGGAAGGTGCCAGGAGGCTCAATCCAAGTGTGCCTGGCGCAGCTTCGCATCCCGTTCTATCTGCAACAGTTCCATTGGTCTGAGAAGCACTACTGTGGAGTTAGAGCAAAAATGAGAAAACGTGTTTCACTCGCTGTTATAATGTATTTCAAGCAACCTATAGGCTTTGTGGTAAAAATCTTCTCCGTATATTGCACATGTGTGCCACGTCCAAAAAGGCACTCCACTTGCTCAGAGAAGAGCGTTTTGGCACTTATGGAACACATTTAGTATGATGTGCTTTATTGCTTGGTGCACACAACCATTGTTCGAAAATGCACTTTATTCACTCTCAATAACATTATGAGCAAAGGATAATACGGCGTGTCGTTGTGAGCCAGCTGAAGGTGCCAGGAGGCTCCATCCAAGTGTGCCTGATGCAGCTTCGCATCCCGTTCTATCTGCAACAGTTTCATGGGTCTGAGAAGCACTGCTGTGGAGTTAGAGCAAAAATGAGAAAACGTGTTTCACTCGCTGTTATAATGTATTTCAAGCGACCTATAGGCTTTGTGGTAAAAATCTTCTCCGTATATGGCACATGTGTGCCACGTCCAAAAAGGCACTCCACTTGCTCAGCAAAGAGCGTTTTGGCACTTATGGAACACATTTAGTGTGATGTGCTTTATTGCTTGGCGCACACAACCATTGTTCGAAAATGCACTTTATTCACTCTCAATAGCATTATGAGGAAAGGATAATACGGCGTGTCATTGTGAGCCAGCTGAAAGTGCCAGGAGGCTCAATCCAAGTGTGCCTGATGCGGCTTCGCATCCCGTTCTATCTGCAACAGTTTCATGGGTCTGAGAAGCACTGCTGTGGCGTTAGAGCAAAAATGACAAAAAGTGTTTCACTAGCTGTAATAATGTATTTCAAGCAACCTATAGGCTTTGTGGTAAAAAATCTTCTCCACATATGGCACATGTGTGCCACGTCCAAAAAAGCACTCCACTTGCTCAAAGAAAAGCGTTTTGGCACTTATGGAACACATTTAGTGTGATCTGCTTTATTGCTTGGCTCACACAACCATTGTTCAAAAAAATCACTTTATTCGCTCTCAAATGCATTGTGAGCAAAGGATGATACGGCGCGTCATTGTTAACCAGCGGAAGGTGCCAGGAGGCTCATTCCAAGTGTGCCTGACGCAGCTTCTCATCCCGTTCTATCTGCAACAGTTTCGTGTGGCTGAGAAGCACTGCTGTGGAGTTACAGCTAAAATGAGAAAATGTGTTTCTCTCGCTGTGATAATGTATTTCAAGCAACCTATAGGCTTTGTGGTAAAAATTTTCTCCATATATGGCACATGTGTGCCACGTCCCAAAAAGCACTCCACTCGCTCAGAGAAGAGCGTTTTGGCACTTATGGAACACATTTAGTGTGATGTGCTTTATTGCTTGGCGCACACCACCATTGTTGGAAAATGCACTTTATTCACTCTCAATAGCATTATGAGCAAAGGACAATACGGCGTGTCATTGTGAGCCAGCGGAAGGTGCCAGGAGGCTCAATCCAAGTGTGCCTGGCGCAGCTTCGCATCCCGTTCTATCTGCAACAGTTCCATTGGTCTGAGAAGCACTACTGTGGAGTTAGAGCAAAAATGAGAAAACGTGTTTCACTCGCTGTTATAATGTATTTCAAGCAACCTATAGGCTTTGTGGTAAAAATCTTCTCCGTATATTGCACATGTGTGCCACGTCCAAAAAGGCACTCCACTTGCTCAGAGAAGAGCGTTTTGGCACTTATGGAACACATTTAGTATGATGTGCTTTATTGCTTGGTGCACACAACCATTGTTCGAAAATGCACTTTATTCACTCTCAATAACATTATGAGCAAAGGATAATACGGCGTGTCGTTGTGAGCCAGCTGAAGGTGCCAGGAGGCTCCATCCAAGTGTGCCTGATGCAGCTTCGCATCCCGTTCTATCTGCAACAGTTTCATGGGTCTGAGAAGCACTGCTGTGGAGTTAGAGCAAAAATGAGAAAACGTGTTTCACTCGCTGTTATAATGTATTTCAAGCGACCTATAGGCTTTGTGGTAAAAATCTTCTCCGTATATGGCACATGTGTGCCACGTCCAAAAAGGCACTCCACTTGCTCAGCGAAGAGCGTTTTGGCACTTATGGAACACATTTAGTGTGATGTGCTTTATTGCTTGGCGCACACAACCATTGTTCGAAAATGCACTTTATTCACTCTCAATAGCATTATGAGGAAAGGATAATACGGCGTGTCATTGTGAGCCAGCTGAAAGTGCCAGGAGGCTCAATCCAAGTGTGCCTGATGCGGCTTCGCATCCCGTTCTATCTGCAACAGTTTCATGGGTCTGAGAAGCACTGCTGTGGCGTTAGAGCAAAAATGACAAAAAGTGTTTCACTAGCTGTAATAATGTATTTCAAGCAACCTATAGGCTTTGTGGTAAAAAATCTTCTCCACATATGGCACATGTGTGCCACGTCCAAAAAAGCACTCCACTTGCTCAAAGAAAAGCGTTTTGGCACTTATGGAACACATTTAGTGTGATCTGCTTTATTGCTTGGCTCACACAACCATTGTTCAAAAAAATCACTTTATTCGCTCTCAAATGCATTGTGAGCAAAGGATGATACGGCGCGTCATTGTTAACCAGCGGAAGGTGCCAGGAGGCTCATTCCAAGTGTGCCTGACGCAGCTTCTCATCCCGTTCTATCTGCAACAGTTTCGTGTGGCTGAGAAGCACTGCTGTGGAGTTACAGCTAAAATGAGAAAATGTGTTTCTCTCGCTGTGATAATGTATTTCAAGCAACCTATAGGCTTTGTGGTAAAAATTTTCTCCATATATGGCACATGTGTGCCACGTCCCAAAAAGCACTCCACTCGCTCAGAGAAGAGCGTTTTGGCACTTATGGAACACATTTAGTGTGATGTGCTTTATTGCTTGGCGCACACCACCATTGTTGGAAAATGCACTTTATTCACTCTCAATAGCATTATGAGCAAAGGACAATACGGCGTGTCATTGTGAGCCAGCGGAAGGTGCCAGGAGGCTCAATCCAAGTGTGCCTGGCGCAGCTTCGCATCCCGTTCTATCTGCAACAGTTCCATTGGTCTGAGAAGCACTACTGTGGAGTTAGAGCAAAAATGAGAAAACGTGTTTCACTCGCTGTTATAATGTATTTCAAGCAACCTATAGGCTTTGTGGTAAAAATCTTCTCCGTATATGGCACATGTGTGCCACGTCCAAAAAGGCACTCCACTTGCTCAGCGAAGAGCGTTTTGGCACTTATGGAACACATTTAGTGTGATGTGCTTTATTGCTTGGCGCACACAACCATTGTTCGAAAATGCACTTTATTCACTCTCAATAGCATTATGAGGAAAGGATAATACGGCGTGTCATTGTGAGCCAGCTGAAAGTGCCAGGAGGCTCAATCCAAGTGTGCCTGATGCGGCTTCGCATCCCGTTCTATCTGCAACAGTTTCATGGGTCTGAGAAGCACTGCTGTGGCGTTAGAGCAAAAATGACAAAAAGTGTTTCACTAGCTGTAATAATGTATTTCAAGCAACCTATAGGCTTTGTGGTAAAAAATCTTCTCCACATATGGCACATGTGTGCCACGTCCAAAAAAGCACTCCACTTGCTCAAAGAAAAGCGTTTTGGCACTTATGGAACACATTTAGTGTGATCTGCTTTTTGCTTGGCTCACACAACCATTGTTCAAAAAATCACTTTATTCGCTCTCAAATGCATTGTGAGCAAAGGATGATACGGCGCGTCATTGTTAACCAGCGGAAGGTGCCAGGAGGCTCATTCCAAGTGTGCCTGACGCAGCTTCTCATCCCGTTCTATCTGCAACAGTTTCGTGTGGCTGAGAAGCACTGCTGTGGAGTTACAGCTAAAATGAGAAAATGTGTTTCTCTCGCTGTAATAATGTATTTCAAGCAACCTATAGGCTTTGTGGTAAAAATTTTCTCCATATATGGCACATGTGTGCCACGTCCCAAAAAGCACTCCACTCGCTCAGAGAAGAGCGTTTTGGCACTTATGGAACACATTTAGTGTGATGTGCTTTATTGCTTGGCGCACACCACCATTGTTGGAAAATGCACTTTATTCACTCTCAATAGCATTATGAGCAAAGGACAATACGGCGTGTCATTGTGAGCCAGCGGAAGGTGCCAGGAGGCTCAATCCAAGTGTGCCTGGCGCAGCTTCGCATCCCGTTCTATCTGCAACAGTTCCATTGGTCTGAGAAGCACTGCTGTGGAGTTAGAGCAAAAATGAGAAAACGTGTTTCACTCGCTGTTATAATGTATTTCAAGCGACCTATAGGCTTTGTGGTAAAAATCTTCTCCGTATATGGCACATGTGTGCCACGTCCAAAAAGGCACTCCACTTGCTCAGCGAAGAGCGTTTTGGCACTTATGGAACACATTTAGTGTGATGTGCTTTATTGCTTGGCGCACACAACCATTGTTCGAAAATGCACTTTATTCACTCTCAATAGCATTATGAGGAAAGGATAATACGGCGTGTCATTGTGAGCCAGCTGAAAGTGCCAGGAGGCTCAATCCAAGTGTGCCTGATGCGGCTTTGCATCCCGTTCTATCTGCAGCAGTTTCATGGGTCTGAGAAGCACTGCTGTGGCGTTAGAGCAAAAATGACTAAAAGTGTTTCACTAGCTGTAATAATGTATTTCAAGCAACCTATAGGCTTTGTGGTAAAAAATCTTCTCCACATATGGCACATGTGTGCCACGTCCAAAAAAGCACTCCACTTGCTCAAAGAAAAGCGTTTTGGCACTTATGGAACACATTTAGTGTGATCTGCTTTTTGCTTGGCTCACACAACCATTGTTCAAAAAATCACTTTATTCGCTCTCAAATGCATTGTGAGCAAAGGATGATACGGCGCGTCATTGTTAACCAGCGGAAGGTGCCAGGAGGCTCATTCCAAGTGTGCCTGACGCAGCTTCTCATCCCGTTCTATCTGCAACAGTTTCGTGTGGCTGAGAAGCACTGCTGTGGAGTTACAGCTAAAATGAGAAAATGTGTTTCTCTCGCTGTGATAATGTATTTCAAGCAACCTATAGGCTTTGTGGTACAAATTTTCTCCATATATGGCACATGTGTGCCACGTCCCAAAAAGCACTCCACTCGCTCAGAGAAGAGCGTTTTGGCACTTATGGAACACATTTAGTGTGATGTGCTTTATTGCTTGGCGCACACCACCATTGTTGGAAAATGCACTTTATTCACTCTCAATAGCATTATGAGCAAAGGACAATACGGCGTGTCATTGTGAGCCAGCGGAAGGTGCCAGGAGGCTCAATCCAAGTGTGCCTGGCGCAGCTTCGCATCCCGTTCTATCTGCAACAGTTCCATTGGTCTGAGAAGCACTACTGTGGAGTTAGAGCAAAAATGAGAAAACGTGTTTCACTCGCTGTTATAATGTATTTCAAGCAACCTATAGGCTTTGTGGTAAAAATCTTCTCCGTATATTGCACATGTGTGCCACGTCCAAAAAGGCACTCCACTTGCTCAGAGAAGAGCGTTTTGGCACTTATGGAACACATTTAGTATGATGTGCTTTATTGCTTGGTGCACACAACCATTGTTCGAAAATGCACTTTATTCACTCTCAATAACATTATGAGCAAAGGATAATACGGCGTGTCGTTGTGAGCCAGCTGAAGGTGCCAGGAGGCTCCATCCAAGTGTGCCTGATGCAGCTTCGCATCCCGTTCTATCTGCAACAGTTTCATGGGTCTGAGAAGCACTGCTGTGGAGTTAGAGCAAAAATGAGAAAACGTGTTTCACTCGCTGTTATAATGTATTTCAAGCGACCTATAGGCTTTGTGGTAAAAATCTTCTCCGTATATGGCACATGTGTGCCACGTCCAAAAAGGCACTCCACTTGCTCAGCGAAGAGCGTTTTGGCACTTATGGAACACATTTAGTGTGATCTGCTTTTTGCTTGGCTCACACAACCATTGTTCAAAAAATCACTTTATTCGCTCTCAAATGCATTGTGAGCAAAGGATGATACGGCGCGTCATTGTTAACCAGCGGAAGGTGCCAGGAGGCTCATTCCAAGTGTGCCTGACGCAGCTTCTCATCCCGTTCTATCTGCAACAGTTTCGTGTGGCTGAGAAGCACTGCTGTGGAGTTACAGCTAAAATGAGAAAATGTGTTTCTCTCGCTGTGATAATGTATTTCAAGCAACCTATAGGCTTTGTGGTACAAATTTTCTCCATATATGGCACATGTGTGCCACGTCCCAAAAAGCACTCCACTCGCTCAGAGAAGAGCGTTTTGGCACTTATGGAACACATTTAGTGTGATGTGCTTTATTGCTTGGCGCACACCACCATTGTTGGAAAATGCACTTTATTCACTCTCAATAGCATTATGAGCAAAGGACAATACGGCGTGTCATTGTGAGCCAGCGGAAGGTGCCAGGAGGCTCAATCCAAGTGTGCCTGGCGCAGCTTCGCATCCCGTTCTATCTGCAACAGTTCCATTGGTCTGAGAAGCACTACTGTGGAGTTAGAGCAAAAATGAGAAAACGTGTTTCACTCGCTGTTATAATGTATTTCAAGCAACCTATAGGCTTTGTGGTAAAAATCTTCTCCGTATATTGCACATGTGTGCCACGTCCAAAAAGGCACTCCACTTGCTCAGAGAAGAGCGTTTTGGCACTTATGGAACACATTTAGTATGATGTGCTTTATTGCTTGGTGCACACAACCATTGTTCGAAAATGCACTTTATTCACTCTCAATAACATTATGAGCAAAGGATAATACGGCGTGTCGTTGTGAGCCAGCTGAAGGTGCCAGGAGGCTCCATCCAAGTGTGCCTGATGCAGCTTCGCATCCCGTTCTATCTGCAACAGTTTCATGGGTCTGAGAAGCACTGCTGTGGAGTTAGAGCAAAAATGAGAAAACGTGTTTCACTCGCTGTTATAATGTATTTCAAGCGACCTATAGGCTTTGTGGTAAAAATCTTCTCCGTATATGGCACATGTGTGCCACGTCCAAAAAGGCACTCCACTTGCTCAGCGAAGAGCGTTTTGGCACTTATGGAACACATTTAGTGTGATGTGCTTTATTGCTTGGCGCACACAACCATTGTTCGAAAATGCACTTTATTCACTCTCAATAGCATTATGAGGAAAGGATAATACGGCGTGTCATTGTGAGCCAGCTGAAAGTGCCAGGAGGCTCAATCCAAGTGTGCCTGATGCGGCTTCGCATCCCGTTCTATCTGCAACAGTTTCATGGGTCTGAGAAGCACTGCTGTGGCGTTAGAGCAAAAATGACAAAAAGTGTTTCACTAGCTGTAATAATGTATTTCAAGCAACCTATAGGCTTTGTGGTAAAAAATCTTCTCCACATATGGCACATGTGTGCCACGTCCAAAAAAGCACTCCACTTGCTCAAAGAAAAGCGTTTTGGCACTTATGGAACACATTTAGTGTGATCTGCTTTATTGCTTGGCTCACACAACCATTGTTCAAAAAAATCACTTTATTCGCTCTCAAATGCATTGTGAGCAAAGGATGATACGGCGCGTCATTGTTAACCAGCGGAAGGTGCCAGGAGGCTCATTCCAAGTGTGCCTGACGCAGCTTCTCATCCCGTTCTATCTGCAACAGTTTCGTGTGGCTGAGAAGCACTGCTGTGGAGTTACAGCTAAAATGAGAAAATGTGTTTCTCTCGCTGTGATAATGTATTTCAAGCAACCTATAGGCTTTGTGGTAAAAATTTTCTCCATATATGGCACATGTGTGCCACGTCCCAAAAAGCACTCCACTCGCTCAGAGAAGAGCGTTTTGGCACTTATGGAACACATTTAGTGTGATGTGCTTTATTGCTTGGCGCACACCACCATTGTTGGAAAATGCACTTTATTCACTCTCAATAGCATTATGAGCAAAGGACAATACGGCGTGTCATTGTGAGCCAGCGGAAGGTGCCAGGAGGCTCAATCCAAGTGTGCCTGGCGCAGCTTCGCATCCCGTTCTATCTGCAACAGTTCCATTGGTCTGAGAAGCACTACTGTGGAGTTAGAGCAAAAATGAGAAAACGTGTTTCACTCGCTGTTATAATGTATTTCAAGCAACCTATAGGCTTTGTGGTAAAAATCTTCTCCGTATATGGCACATGTGTGCCACGTCCAAAAAGGCACTCCACTTGCTCAGCGAAGAGCGTTTTGGCACTTATGGAACACATTTAGTGTGATGTGCTTTATTGCTTGGCGCACACAACCATTGTTCGAAAATGCACTTTATTCACTCTCAATAGCATTATGAGGAAAGGATAATACGGCGTGTCATTGTGAGCCAGCTGAAAGTGCCAGGAGGCTCAATCCAAGTGTGCCTGATGCGGCTTCGCATCCCGTTCTATCTGCAACAGTTTCATGGGTCTGAGAAGCACTGCTGTGGCGTTAGAGCAAAAATGACAAAAAGTGTTTCACTAGCTGTAATAATGTATTTCAAGCAACCTATAGGCTTTGTGGTAAAAAATCTTCTCCACATATGGCACATGTGTGCCACGTCCAAAAAAGCACTCCACTTGCTCAAAGAAAAGCGTTTTGGCACTTATGGAACACATTTAGTGTGATCTGCTTTTTGCTTGGCTCACACAACCATTGTTCAAAAAATCACTTTATTCGCTCTCAAATGCATTGTGAGCAAAGGATGATACGGCGCGTCATTGTTAACCAGCGGAAGGTGCCAGGAGGCTCATTCCAAGTGTGCCTGACGCAGCTTCTCATCCCGTTCTATCTGCAACAGTTTCGTGTGGCTGAGAAGCACTGCTGTGGAGTTACAGCTAAAATGAGAAAATGTGTTTCTCTCGCTGTAATAATGTATTTCAAGCAACCTATAGGCTTTGTGGTAAAAATTTTCTCCATATATGGCACATGTGTGCCACGTCCCAAAAAGCACTCCACTCGCTCAGAGAAGAGCGTTTTGGCACTTATGGAACACATTTAGTGTGATGTGCTTTATTGCTTGGCGCACACCACCATTGTTGGAAAATGCACTTTATTCACTCTCAATAGCATTATGAGCAAAGGACAATACGGCGTGTCATTGTGAGCCAGCGGAAGGTGCCAGGAGGCTCAATCCAAGTGTGCCTGGCGCAGCTTCGCATCCCGTTCTATCTGCAACAGTTCCATTGGTCTGAGAAGCACTGCTGTGGAGTTAGAGCAAAAATGAGAAAACGTGTTTCACTCGCTGTTATAATGTATTTCAAGCGACCTATAGGCTTTGTGGTAAAAATCTTCTCCGTATATGGCACATGTGTGCCACGTCCAAAAAGGCACTCCACTTGCTCAGCGAAGAGCGTTTTGGCACTTATGGAACACATTTAGTGTGATGTGCTTTATTGCTTGGCGCACACAACCATTGTTCGAAAATGCACTTTATTCACTCTCAATAGCATTATGAGGAAAGGATAATACGGCGTGTCATTGTGAGCCAGCTGAAAGTGCCAGGAGGCTCAATCCAAGTGTGCCTGATGCGGCTTTGCATCCCGTTCTATCTGCAGCAGTTTCATGGGTCTGAGAAGCACTGCTGTGGCGTTAGAGCAAAAATGACTAAAAGTGTTTCACTAGCTGTAATAATGTATTTCAAGCAACCTATAGGCTTTGTGGTAAAAAATCTTCTCCACATATGGCACATGTGTGCCACGTCCAAAAAAGCACTCCACTTGCTCAAAGAAAAGCGTTTTGGCACTTATGGAACACATTTAGTGTGATCTGCTTTTTGCTTGGCTCACACAACCATTGTTCAAAAAATCACTTTATTCGCTCTCAAATGCATTGTGAGCAAAGGATGATACGGCGCGTCATTGTTAACCAGCGGAAGGTGCCAGGAGGCTCATTCCAAGTGTGCCTGACGCAGCTTCTCATCCCGTTCTATCTGCAACAGATTCGTGTGGCTGAGAAGCACTGCTGTGGAGTTACAGCTAAAATGAGAAAATGTGTTTCTCTTGCTGTGATAATGTATTTCAAGCAACCTATAGGCTTTGTGGTACAAATTTTCTCCATATATGGCACATGTGTGCCACGTCCCAAAAAGCACTCCACTCGCTCAGAGAAGAGCGTTTTGGCACTTATGGAACACATTTAGTGTGATGTGCTTTATTGCTTGGCGCACACCACCATTGTTGGAAAATGCACTTTATTCACTCTCAATAGCATTATGAGCAAAGGACAATACGGCGTGTCATTGTGAGCCAGCGGAAGGTGCCAGGAGGCTCAATCCAAGTGTGCCTGGCGCAGCTTCGCATCCCGTTCTATCTGCAACAGTTCCATTGGTCTGAGAAGCACTACTGTGGAGTTAGAGCAAAAATGAGAAAACGTGTTTCACTCGCTGTTATAATGTATTTCAAGCAACCTATAGGCTTTGTGGTAAAAATCTTCTCCGTATATTGCACATGTGTGCCACGTCCAAAAAGGCACTCCACTTGCTCAGAGAAGAGCGTTTTGGCACTTATGGAACACATTTAGTATGATGTGCTTTATTGCTTGGTGCACACAACCATTGTTCGAAAATGCACTTTATTCACTCTCAATAACATTATGAGCAAAGGATAATACGGCGTGTCGTTGTGAGCCAGCTGAAGGTGCCAGGAGGCTCCATCCAAGTGTGCCTGATGCAGCTTCGCATCCCGTTCTATCTGCAACAGTTTCATGGGTCTGAGAAGCACTGCTGTGGAGTTAGAGCAAAAATGAGAAAACGTGTTTCACTCGCTGTTATAATGTATTTCAAGCGACCTATAGGCTTTGTGGTAAAAATCTTCTCCGTATATGGCACATGTGTGCCACGTCCAAAAAGGCACTCCACTTGCTCAGCGAAGAGCGTTTTGGCACTTATGGAACACATTTAGTGTGATGTGCTTTATTGCTTGGCGCACACAACCATTGTTCGAAAATGCACTTTATTCACTCTCAATAGCATTATGAGGAAAGGATAATACGGCGTGTCATTGTGAGCCAGCTGAAAGTGCCAGGAGGCTCAATCCAAGTGTGCCTGATGCGGCTTCGCATCCCGTTCTATCTGCAACAGTTTCATGGGTCTGAGAAGCACTGCTGTGGCGTTAGAGCAAAAATGACAAAAAGTGTTTCACTAGCTGTAATAATGTATTTCAAGCAACCTATAGGCTTTGTGGTAAAAAATCTTCTCCACATATGGCACATGTGTGCCACGTCCAAAAAAGCACTCCACTTGCTCAAAGAAAAGCGTTTTGGCACTTATGGAACACATTTAGTGTGATCTGCTTTATTGCTTGGCTCACACAACCATTGTTCAAAAAAATCACTTTATTCGCTCTCAAATGCATTGTGAGCAAAGGATGATACGGCGCGTCATTGTTAACCAGCGGAAGGTGCCAGGAGGCTCATTCCAAGTGTGCCTGACGCAGCTTCTCATCCCGTTCTATCTGCAACAGTTTCGTGTGGCTGAGAAGCACTGCTGTGGAGTTACAGCTAAAATGAGAAAATGTGTTTCTCTCGCTGTGATAATGTATTTCAAGCAACCTATAGGCTTTGTGGTAAAAATTTTCTCCATATATGGCACATGTGTGCCACGTCCCAAAAAGCACTCCACTCGCTCAGAGAAGAGCGTTTTGGCACTTATGGAACACATTTAGTGTGATGTGCTTTATTGCTTGGCGCACACCACCATTGTTGGAAAATGCACTTTATTCACTCTCAATAGCATTATGAGCAAAGGACAATACGGCGTGTCATTGTGAGCCAGCGGAAGGTGCCAGGAGGCTCAATCCAAGTGTGCCTGGCGCAGCTTCGCATCCCGTTCTATCTGCAACAGTTCCATTGGTCTGAGAAGCACTACTGTGGAGTTAGAGCAAAAATGAGAAAACGTGTTTCACTCGCTGTTATAATGTATTTCAAGCAACCTATAGGCTTTGTGGTAAAAATCTTCTCCGTATATTGCACATGTGTGCCACGTCCAAAAAGGCACTCCACTTGCTCAGAGAAGAGCGTTTTGGCACTTATGGAACACATTTAGTATGATGTGCTTTATTGCTTGGTGCACACAACCATTGTTCGAAAATGCACTTTATTCACTCTCAATAACATTATGAGCAAAGGATAATACGGCGTGTCGTTGTGAGCCAGCTGAAGGTGCCAGGAGGCTCCATCCAAGTGTGCCTGATGCAGCTTCGCATCCCGTTCTATCTGCAACAGTTTCATGGGTCTGAGAAGCACTGCTGTGGAGTTAGAGCAAAAATGAGAAAACGTGTTTCACTCGCTGTTATAATGTATTTCAAGCGACCTATAGGCTTTGTGGTAAAAATCTTCTCCGTATATGGCACATGTGTGCCACGTCCAAAAAGGCACTCCACTTGCTCAGCGAAGAGCGTTTTGGCACTTATGGAACACATTTAGTGTGATGTGCTTTATTGCTTGGCGCACACAACCATTGTTCGAAAATGCACTTTATTCACTCTCAATAGCATTATGAGGAAAGGATAATACGGCGTGTCATTGTGAGCCAGCTGAAAGTGCCAGGAGGCTCAATCCAAGTGTGCCTGATGCGGCTTCGCATCCCGTTCTATCTGCAACAGTTTCATGGGTCTGAGAAGCACTGCTGTGGCGTTAGAGCAAAAATGACAAAAAGTGTTTCACTAGCTGTAATAATGTATTTCAAGCAACCTATAGGCTTTGTGGTAAAAAATCTTCTCCACATATGGCACATGTGTGCCACGTCCAAAAAAGCACTCCACTTGCTCAAAGAAAAGCGTTTTGGCACTTATGGAACACATTTAGTGTGATCTGCTTTATTGCTTGGCTCACACAACCATTGTTCAAAAAAATCACTTTATTCGCTCTCAAATGCATTGTGAGCAAAGGATGATACGGCGCGTCATTGTTAACCAGCGGAAGGTGCCAGGAGGCTCATTCCAAGTGTGCCTGACGCAGCTTCTCATCCCGTTCTATCTGCAACAGTTTCGTGTGGCTGAGAAGCACTGCTGTGGAGTTACAGCTAAAATGAGAAAATGTGTTTCTCTCGCTGTGATAATGTATTTCAAGCAACCTATAGGCTTTGTGGTAAAAATTTTCTCCATATATGGCACATGTGTGCCACGTCCCAAAAAGCACTCCACTCGCTCAGAGAAGAGCGTTTTGGCACTTATGGAACACATTTAGTGTGATGTGCTTTATTGCTTGGCGCACACCACCATTGTTGGAAAATGCACTTTATTCACTCTCAATAGCATTATGAGCAAAGGACAATACGGCGTGTCATTGTGAGCCAGCGGAAGGTGCCAGGAGGCTCAATCCAAGTGTGCCTGGCGCAGCTTCGCATCCCGTTCTATCTGCAACAGTTCCATTGGTCTGAGAAGCACTACTGTGGAGTTAGAGCAAAAATGAGAAAACGTGTTTCACTCGCTGTTATAATGTATTTCAAGCAACCTATAGGCTTTGTGGTAAAAATCTTCTCCGTATATGGCACATGTGTGCCACGTCCAAAAAGGCACTCCACTTGCTCAGCGAAGAGCGTTTTGGCACTTATGGAACACATTTAGTGTGATGTGCTTTATTGCTTGGCGCACACAACCATTGTTCGAAAATGCACTTTATTCACTCTCAATAGCATTATGAGGAAAGGATAATACGGCGTGTCATTGTGAGCCAGCTGAAAGTGCCAGGAGGCTCAATCCAAGTGTGCCTGATGCGGCTTCGCATCCCGTTCTATCTGCAACAGTTTCATGGGTCTGAGAAGCACTGCTGTGGCGTTAGAGCAAAAATGACAAAAAGTGTTTCACTAGCTGTAATAATGTATTTCAAGCAACCTATAGGCTTTGTGGTAAAAAATCTTCTCCACATATGGCACATGTGTGCCACGTCCAAAAAAGCACTCCACTTGCTCAAAGAAAAGCGTTTTGGCACTTATGGAACACATTTAGTGTGATCTGCTTTTTGCTTGGCTCACACAACCATTGTTCAAAAAATCACTTTATTCGCTCTCAAATGCATTGTGAGCAAAGGATGATACGGCGCGTCATTGTTAACCAGCGGAAGGTGCCAGGAGGCTCATTCCAAGTGTGCCTGACGCAGCTTCTCATCCCGTTCTATCTGCAACAGTTTCGTGTGGCTGAGAAGCACTGCTGTGGAGTTACAGCTAAAATGAGAAAATGTGTTTCTCTCGCTGTAATAATGTATTTCAAGCAACCTATAGGCTTTGTGGTAAAAATTTTCTCCATATATGGCACATGTGTGCCACGTCCCAAAAAGCACTCCACTCGCTCAGAGAAGAGCGTTTTGGCACTTATGGAACACATTTAGTGTGATGTGCTTTATTGCTTGGCGCACACCACCATTGTTGGAAAATGCACTTTATTCACTCTCAATAGCATTATGAGCAAAGGACAATACGGCGTGTCATTGTGAGCCAGCGGAAGGTGCCAGGAGGCTCAATCCAAGTGTGCCTGGCGCAGCTTCGCATCCCGTTCTATCTGCAACAGTTCCATTGGTCTGAGAAGCACTGCTGTGGAGTTAGAGCAAAAATGAGAAAACGTGTTTCACTCGCTGTTATAATGTATTTCAAGCGACCTATAGGCTTTGTGGTAAAAATCTTCTCCGTATATGGCACATGTGTGCCACGTCCAAAAAGGCACTCCACTTGCTCAGCGAAGAGCGTTTTGGCACTTATGGAACACATTTAGTGTGATGTGCTTTATTGCTTGGCGCACACAACCATTGTTCGAAAATGCACTTTATTCACTCTCAATAGCATTATGAGGAAAGGATAATACGGCGTGTCATTGTGAGCCAGCTGAAAGTGCCAGGAGGCTCAATCCAAGTGTGCCTGATGCGGCTTTGCATCCCGTTCTATCTGCAGCAGTTTCATGGGTCTGAGAAGCACTGCTGTGGCGTTAGAGCAAAAATGACTAAAAGTGTTTCACTAGCTGTAATAATGTATTTCAAGCAACCTATAGGCTTTGTGGTAAAAAATCTTCTCCACATATGGCACATGTGTGCCACGTCCAAAAAAGCACTCCACTTGCTCAAAGAAAAGCGTTTTGGCACTTATGGAACACATTTAGTGTGATCTGCTTTTTGCTTGGCTCACACAACCATTGTTCAAAAAATCACTTTATTCGCTCTCAAATGCATTGTGAGCAAAGGATGATACGGCGCGTCATTGTTAACCAGCGGAAGGTGCCAGGAGGCTCATTCCAAGTGTGCCTGACGCAGCTTCTCATCCCGTTCTATCTGCAACAGTTTCGTGTGGCTGAGAAGCACTGCTGTGGAGTTACAGCTAAAATGAGAAAATGTGTTTCTCTCGCTGTGATAATGTATTTCAAGCAACCTATAGGCTTTGTGGTACAAATTTTCTCCATATATGGCACATGTGTGCCACGTCCCAAAAAGCACTCCACTCGCTCAGAGAAGAGCGTTTTGGCACTTATGGAACACATTTAGTGTGATGTGCTTTATTGCTTGGCGCACACCACCATTGTTGGAAAATGCACTTTATTCACTCTCAATAGCATTATGAGCAAAGGACAATACGGCGTGTCATTGTGAGCCAGCGGAAGGTGCCAGGAGGCTCAATCCAAGTGTGCCTGGCGCAGCTTCGCATCCCGTTCTATCTGCAACAGTTCCATTGGTCTGAGAAGCACTACTGTGGAGTTAGAGCAAAAATGAGAAAACGTGTTTCACTCGCTGTTATAATGTATTTCAAGCAACCTATAGGCTTTGTGGTAAAAATCTTCTCCGTATATTGCACATGTGTGCCACGTCCAAAAAGGCACTCCACTTGCTCAGAGAAGAGCGTTTTGGCACTTATGGAACACATTTAGTATGATGTGCTTTATTGCTTGGTGCACACAACCATTGTTCGAAAATGCACTTTATTCACTCTCAATAACATTATGAGCAAAGGATAATACGGCGTGTCGTTGTGAGCCAGCTGAAGGTGCCAGGAGGCTCCATCCAAGTGTGCCTGATGCAGCTTCGCATCCCGTTCTATCTGCAACAGTTTCATGGGTCTGAGAAGCACTGCTGTGGAGTTAGAGCAAAAATGAGAAAACGTGTTTCACTCGCTGTTATAATGTATTTCAAGCGACCTATAGGCTTTGTGGTAAAAATCTTCTCCGTATATGGCACATGTGTGCCACGTCCAAAAAGGCACTCCACTTGCTCAGCGAAGAGCGTTTTGGCACTTATGGAACACATTTAGTGTGATGTGCTTTATTGCTTGGCGCACACAACCATTGTTCGAAAATGCACTTTATTCACTCTCAATAGCATTATGAGGAAAGGATAATACGGCGTGTCATTGTGAGCCAGCTGAAAGTGCCAGGAGGCTCAATCCAAGTGTGCCTGATGCGGCTTCGCATCCCGTTCTATCTGCAACAGTTTCATGGGTCTGAGAAGCACTGCTGTGGCGTTAGAGCAAAAATGACAAAAAGTGTTTCACTAGCTGTAATAATGTATTTCAAGCAACCTATAGGCTTTGTGGTAAAAAATCTTCTCCACATATGGCACATGTGTGCCACGTCCAAAAAAGCACTCCACTTGCTCAAAGAAAAGCGTTTTGGCACTTATGGAACACATTTAGTGTGATCTGCTTTATTGCTTGGCTCACACAACCATTGTTCAAAAAAATCACTTTATTCGCTCTCAAATGCATTGTGAGCAAAGGATGATACGGCGCGTCATTGTTAACCAGCGGAAGGTGCCAGGAGGCTCATTCCAAGTGTGCCTGACGCAGCTTCTCATCCCGTTCTATCTGCAACAGTTTCGTGTGGCTGAGAAGCACTGCTGTGGAGTTACAGCTAAAATGAGAAAATGTGTTTCTCTCGCTGTGATAATGTATTTCAAGCAACCTATAGGCTTTGTGGTAAAAATTTTCTCCATATATGGCACATGTGTGCCACGTCCCAAAAAGCACTCCACTCGCTCAGAGAAGAGCGTTTTGGCACTTATGGAACACATTTAGTGTGATGTGCTTTATTGCTTGGCGCACACCACCATTGTTGGAAAATGCACTTTATTCACTCTCAATAGCATTATGAGCAAAGGACAATACGGCGTGTCATTGTGAGCCAGCGGAAGGTGCCAGGAGGCTCAATCCAAGTGTGCCTGGCGCAGCTTCGCATCCCGTTCTATCTGCAACAGTTCCATTGGTCTGAGAAGCACTACTGTGGAGTTAGAGCAAAAATGAGAAAACGTGTTTCACTCGCTGTTATAATGTATTTCAAGCAACCTATAGGCTTTGTGGTAAAAATCTTCTCCGTATATTGCACATGTGTGCCACGTCCAAAAAGGCACTCCACTTGCTCAGAGAAGAGCGTTTTGGCACTTATGGAACACATTTAGTATGATGTGCTTTATTGCTTGGTGCACACAACCATTGTTCGAAAATGCACTTTATTCACTCTCAATAACATTATGAGCAAAGGATAATACGGCGTGTCGTTGTGAGCCAGCTGAAGGTGCCAGGAGGCTCCATCCAAGTGTGCCTGATGCAGCTTCGCATCCCGTTCTATCTGCAACAGTTTCATGGGTCTGAGAAGCACTGCTGTGGAGTTAGAGCAAAAATGAGAAAACGTGTTTCACTCGCTGTTATAATGTATTTCAAGCGACCTATAGGCTTTGTGGTAAAAATCTTCTCCGTATATGGCACATGTGTGCCACGTCCAAAAAGGCACTCCACTTGCTCAGCGAAGAGCGTTTTGGCACTTATGGAACACATTTAGTGTGATGTGCTTTATTGCTTGGCGCACACAACCATTGTTCGAAAATGCACTTTATTCACTCTCAATAGCATTATGAGGAAAGGATAATACGGCGTGTCATTGTGAGCCAGCTGAAAGTGCCAGGAGGCTCAATCCAAGTGTGCCTGATGCGGCTTCGCATCCCGTTCTATCTGCAACAGTTTCATGGGTCTGAGAAGCACTGCTGTGGCGTTAGAGCAAAAATGACAAAAAGTGTTTCACTAGCTGTAATAATGTATTTCAAGCAACCTATAGGCTTTGTGGTAAAAAATCTTCTCCACATATGGCACATGTGTGCCACGTCCAAAAAAGCACTCCACTTGCTCAAAGAAAAGCGTTTTGGCACTTATGGAACACATTTAGTGTGATCTGCTTTATTGCTTGGCTCACACAACCATTGTTCAAAAAAATCACTTTATTCGCTCTCAAATGCATTGTGAGCAAAGGATGATACGGCGCGTCATTGTTAACCAGCGGAAGGTGCCAGGAGGCTCATTCCAAGTGTGCCTGACGCAGCTTCTCATCCCGTTCTATCTGCAACAGTTTCGTGTGGCTGAGAAGCACTGCTGTGGAGTTACAGCTAAAATGAGAAAATGTGTTTCTCTCGCTGTGATAATGTATTTCAAGCAACCTATAGGCTTTGTGGTAAAAATTTTCTCCATATATGGCACATGTGTGCCACGTCCCAAAAAGCACTCCACTCGCTCAGAGAAGAGCGTTTTGGCACTTATGGAACACATTTAGTGTGATGTGCTTTATTGCTTGGCGCACACCACCATTGTTGGAAAATGCACTTTATTCACTCTCAATAGCATTATGAGCAAAGGACAATACGGCGTGTCATTGTGAGCCAGCGGAAGGTGCCAGGAGGCTCAATCCAAGTGTGCCTGGCGCAGCTTCGCATCCCGTTCTATCTGCAACAGTTCCATTGGTCTGAGAAGCACTACTGTGGAGTTAGAGCAAAAATGAGAAAACGTGTTTCACTCGCTGTTATAATGTATTTCAAGCAACCTATAGGCTTTGTGGTAAAAATCTTCTCCGTATATGGCACATGTGTGCCACGTCCAAAAAGGCACTCCACTTGCTCAGCGAAGAGCGTTTTGGCACTTATGGAACACATTTAGTGTGATGTGCTTTATTGCTTGGCGCACACAACCATTGTTCGAAAATGCACTTTATTCACTCTCAATAGCATTATGAGGAAAGGATAATACGGCGTGTCATTGTGAGCCAGCTGAAAGTGCCAGGAGGCTCAATCCAAGTGTGCCTGATGCGGCTTCGCATCCCGTTCTATCTGCAACAGTTTCATGGGTCTGAGAAGCACTGCTGTGGCGTTAGAGCAAAAATGAGAAAACGTGTTTCACTCGCTGTTATAATGTATTTCAAGCGACCTATAGGCTTTGTGGTAAAAATCTTCTCCGTATATGGCACATGTGTGCCACGTCCAAAAAGGCACTCCACTTGCTCAGCGAAGAGCGTTTTGGCACTTATGGAACACATTTAGTGTGATGTGCTTTATTGCTTGGCGCACACAACCATTGTTCGAAAATGCACTTTATTCACTCTCAATAGCATTATGAGGAAAGGATAATACGGCGTGTCATTGTGAGCCAGCTGAAAGTGCCAGGAGGCTCAATCCAAGTGTGCCTGATGCGGCTTCGCATCCCGTTCTATCTGCAACAGTTTCATGGGTCTGAGAAGCACTGCTGTGGCGTTAGAGCAAAAATGACAAAAAGTGTTTCACTAGCTGTAATAATGTATTTCAAGCAACCTATAGGCTTTGTGGTAAAAAATCTTCTCCACATATGGCACATGTGTGCCACGTCCAAAAAAGCACTCCACTTGCTCAAAGAAAAGCGTTTTGGCACTTATGGAACACATTTAGTGTGATCTGCTTTATTGCTTGGCTCACACAACCATTGTTCAAAAAAATCACTTTATTCGCTCTCAAATGCATTGTGAGCAAAGGATGATATGGCGCGTCATTGTTAACCAGCGGAAGGTGCCAGGAGGCTCATTCCAAGTGTGCCTGACGCAACTTCTCATCCCGTTCTATCTGCAACAGTTTCGTGTGGCTGAGAAGCACTGCTGTGGAGTTACAGCTAAAATGAGAAAATGTGTTTCTCTCGCTGTGATAATGTATTTCAAGCAACCTATAGGCTTTGTGGTAAAAATTTTCTCCATATATGGCACATGTGTGCCACGTCCCAAAAAGCACTCCACTCGCTCAGAGAAGAGCGTTTTGGCACTTATGGAACACATTTAGTGTGATGTGCTTTATTGCTTGGCGCACACCACCATTGTTGGAAAATGCACTTTATTCACTCTCAATAGCATTATGAGCAAAGGACAATACGGCGTGTCATTGTGAGCCAGCGGAAGGTGCCAGGAGGCTCAATCCAAGTGTGCCTGGCGCAGCTTCGCATCCCGTTCTATCTGCAACAGTTCCATTGGTCTGAGAAGCACTACTGTGGAGTTAGAGCAAAAATGAGAAAACGTGTTTCACTCGCTGTTATAATGTATTTCAAGCAACCTATAGGCTTTGTGGTAAAAATCTTCTCCGTATATGGCACATGTGTGCCACGTCCAAAAAGGCACTCCACTTGCTCAGCGAAGAGCGTTTTGGCACTTATGGAACACATTTAGTGTGATGTGCTTTATTGCTTGGCGCACACAACCATTGTTCGAAAATGCACTTTATTCACTCTCAATAGCATTATGAGGAAAGGATAATACGGCGTGTCATTGTGAGCCAGCTGAAAGTGCCAGGAGGCTCAATCCAAGTGTGCCTGATGCGGCTTCGCATCCCGTTCTATCTGCAACAGTTTCATGGGTCTGAGAAGCACTGCTGTGGCGTTAGAGCAAAAATGACAAAAAGTGTTTCACTAGCTGTAATAATGTATTTCAAGCAACCTATAGGCTTTGTGGTAAAAAATCTTCTCCACATATGGCACATGTGTGCCACGTCCAAAAAAGCACTCCACTTGCTCAAAGAAAAGCGTTTTGGCACTTATGGAACACATTTAGTGTGATCTGCTTTTTGCTTGGCTCACACAACCATTGTTCAAAAAATCACTTTATTCGCTCTCAAATGCATTGTGAGCAAAGGATGATACGGCGCGTCATTGTTAACCAGCGGAAGGTGCCAGGAGGCTCATTCCAAGTGTGCCTGACGCAGCTTCTCATCCCGTTCTATCTGCAACAGTTTCGTGTGGCTGAGAAGCACTGCTGTGGAGTTACAGCTAAAATGAGAAAATGTGTTTCTCTCGCTGTAATAATGTATTTCAAGCAACCTATAGGCTTTGTGGTAAAAATTTTCTCCATATATGGCACATGTGTGCCACGTCCCAAAAAGCACTCCACTCGCTCAGAGAAGAGCGTTTTGGCACTTATGGAACACATTTAGTGTGATGTGCTTTATTGCTTGGCGCACACCACCATTGTTGGAAAATGCACTTTATTCACTCTCAATAGCATTATGAGCAAAGGACAATACGGCGTGTCATTGTGAGCCAGCGGAAGGTGCCAGGAGGCTCAATCCAAGTGTGCCTGGCGCAGCTTCGCATCCCGTTCTATCTGCAACAGTTCCATTGGTCTGAGAAGCACTGCTGTGGAGTTAGAGCAAAAATGAGAAAACGTGTTTCACTCGCTGTTATAATGTATTTCAAGCGACCTATAGGCTTTGTGGTAAAAATCTTCTCCGTATATGGCACATGTGTGCCACGTCCAAAAAGGCACTCCACTTGCTCAGCGAAGAGCGTTTTGGCACTTATGGAACACATTTAGTGTGATGTGCTTTATTGCTTGGCGCACACAACCATTGTTCGAAAATGCACTTTATTCACTCTCAATAGCATTATGAGGAAAGGATAATACGGCGTGTCATTGTGAGCCAGCTGAAAGTGCCAGGAGGCTCAATCCAAGTGTGCCTGATGCGGCTTCGCATCCCGTTCTATCTGCAGCAGTTTCATGGGTCTGAGAAGCACTGCTGTGGCGTTAGAGCAAAAATGACTAAAAGTGTTTCACTAGCTGTAATAATGTATTTCAAGCAACCTATAGGCTTTGTGGTAAAAAATCTTCTCCACATATGGCACATGTGTGCCACGTCCAAAAAAGCACTCCACTTGCTCAAAGAAAAGCGTTTTGGCACTTATGGAACACATTTAGTGTGATCTGCTTTTTGCTTGGCTCACACAACCATTGTTCAAAAAATCACTTTATTCGCTCTCAAATGCATTGTAAGCAAAGGATGATACGGCGCGTCATTGTTAACCAGCGGAAGGTGCCAGGAGGCTCATTCCAAGTGTGCCTGACGCAGCTTCTCATCCCGTTCTATCTGCAACAGTTTCGTGTGGCTGAGAAGCACTGCTGTGGAGTTACAGCTAAAATGAGAAAATGTGTTTCTCTCGCTGTGATAATGTATTTCAAGCAACCTATAGGCTTTGTGGTACAAATTTTCTCCATATATGGCACATGTGTGCCACGTCCCAAAAAGCACTCCACTCGCTCAGAGAAGAGCGTTTTGGCACTTATGGAACACATTTAGTGTGATGTGCTTTATTGCTTGGCGCACACCACCATTGTTGGAAAATGCACTTTATTCACTCTCAATAGCATTATGAGCAAAGGACAATACGGCGTGTCATTGTGAGCCAGCGGAAGGTGCCAGGAGGCTCAATCCAAGTGTGCCTGGCGCAGCTTCGCATCCCGTTCTATCTGCAACAGTTCCATTGGTCTGAGAAGCACTACTGTGGAGTTAGAGCAAAAATGAGAAAACGTGTTTCACTCGCTGTTATAATGTATTTCAAGCAACCTATAGGCTTTGTGGTAAAAATCTTCTCCGTATATTGCACATGTGTGCCACGTCCAAAAAGGCACTCCACTTGCTCAGAGAAGAGCGTTTTGGCACTTATGGAACACATTTAGTATGATGTGCTTTATTGCTTGGTGCACACAACCATTGTTCGAAAATGCACTTTATTCACTCTCAATAACATTATGAGCAAAGGATAATACGGCGTGTCGTTGTGAGCCAGCTGAAGGTGCCAGGAGGCTCCATCCAAGTGTGCCTGATGCAGCTTCGCATCCCGTTCTATCTGCAACAGTTTCATGGGTCTGAGAAGCACTGCTGTGGAGTTAGAGCAAAAATGAGAAAACGTGTTTCACTCGCTGTTATAATGTATTTCAAGCGACCTATAGGCTTTGTGGTAAAAATCTTCTCCGTATATGGCACATGTGTGCCACGTCCAAAAAGGCACTCCACTTGCTCAGCGAAGAGCGTTTTGGCACTTATGGAACACATTTAGTGTGATGTGCTTTATTGCTTGGCGCACACAACCATTGTTCGAAAATGCACTTTATTCACTCTCAATAGCATTATGAGGAAAGGATAATACGGCGTGTCATTGTGAGCCAGCTGAAAGTGCCAGGAGGCTCAATCCAAGTGTGCCTGATGCGGCTTCGCATCCCGTTCTATCTGCAACAGTTTCATGGGTCTGAGAAGCACTGCTGTGGCGTTAGAGCAAAAATGACAAAAAGTGTTTCACTAGCTGTAATAATGTATTTCAAGCAACCTATAGGCTTTGTGGTAAAAAATCTTCTCCACATATGGCACATGTGTGCCACGTCCAAAAAAGCACTCCACTTGCTCAAAGAAAAGCGTTTTGGCACTTATGGAACACATTTAGTGTGATCTGCTTTATTGCTTGGCTCACACAACCATTGTTCAAAAAAATCACTTTATTCGCTCTCAAATGCATTGTGAGCAAAGGATGATACGGCGCGTCATTGTTAACCAGCGGAAGGTGCCAGGAGGCTCATTCCAAGTGTGCCTGACGCAGCTTCTCATCCCGTTCTATCTGCAACAGTTTCGTGTGGCTGAGAAGCACTGCTGTGGAGTTACAGCTAAAATGAGAAAATGTGTTTCTCTCGCTGTGATAATGTATTTCAAGCAACCTATAGGCTTTGTGGTAAAAATTTTCTCCATATATGGCACATGTGTGCCACGTCCCAAAAAGCACTCCACTCGCTCAGAGAAGAGCGTTTTGGCACTTATGGAACACATTTAGTGTGATGTGCTTTATTGCTTGGCGCACACCACCATTGTTGGAAAATGCACTTTATTCACTCTCAATAGCATTATGAGCAAAGGACAATACGGCGTGTCATTGTGAGCCAGCTGAAAGTGCCAGGAGGCTCAATCCAAGTGTGCCTGATGCGGCTTCGCATCCCGTTCTATCTGCAACAGTTTCATTGGTCTGAGAAGCACTACTGTGGAGTTAGAGCAAAAATGAGAAAACGTGTTTCACTCGCTGTTATAATGTATTTCAAGCAACCTATAGGCTTTGTGGTAAAAATCTTCTCCGTATATTGCACATGTGTGCCACGTCCAAAAAGGCACTCCACTTGCTCAGAGAAGAGCGTTTTGGCACTTATGGAACACATTTAGTATGATGTGCTTTATTGCTTGGTGCACACAACCATTGTTCGAAAATGCACTTTATTCACTCTCAATAACATTATGAGCAAAGGATAATACGGCGTGTCGTTGTGAGCCAGCTGAAGGTGCCAGGAGGCTCCATCCAAGTGTGCCTGATGCAGCTTCGCATCCCGTTCTATCTGCAACAGTTTCATGGGTCTGAGAAGCACTGCTGTGGAGTTAGAGCAAAAATGAGAAAACGTGTTTCACTCGCTGTTATAATGTATTTCAAGCGACCTATAGGCTTTGTGGTAAAAATCTTCTCCGTATATGGCACATGTGTGCCACGTCCAAAAAGGCACTCCACTTGCTCAGCGAAGAGCGTTTTGGCACTTATGGAACACATTTAGTGTGATGTGCTTTATTGCTTGGCGCACACAACCATTGTTCGAAAATGCACTTTATTCACTCTCAATAGCATTATGAGGAAAGGATAATACGGCGTGTCATTGTGAGCCAGCTGAAAGTGCCAGGAGGCTCAATCCAAGTGTGCCTGATGCGGCTTCGCATCCCGTTCTATCTGCAACAGTTTCATGGGTCTGAGAAGCACTGCTGTGGCGTTAGAGCAAAAATGACAAAAAGTGTTTCACTAGCTGTAATAATGTATTTCAAGCAACCTATAGGCTTTGTGGTAAAAAATCTTCTCCACATATGGCACATGTGTGCCACGTCCAAAAAAGCACTCCACTTGCTCAAAGAAAAGCGTTTTGGCACTTATGGAACACATTTAGTGTGATCTGCTTTATTGCTTGGCTCACACAACCATTGTTCAAAAAAATCACTTTATTCGCTCTCAAATGCATTGTGAGCAAAGGATGATACGGCGCGTCATTGTTAACCAGCGGAAGGTGCCAGGAGGCTCATTCCAAGTGTGCCTGACGCAGCTTCTCATCCCGTTCTATCTGCAACAGTTTCGTGTGGCTGAGAAGCACTGCTTAGGAGTTACAGCTAAAATGAGAAAATGTGTTTCTCTCGCTGTGATAATGTATTTCAAGCAACCTATAGGCTTTGTGGTAAAAATTTTCTCCATATATGGCACATGTGTGCCACGTCCCAAAAAGCACTCCACTCGCTCAGAGAAGAGCGTTTTGGCACTTATGGAACACATTTAGTGTGATGTGCTTTATTGCTTGGCGCACAACACCATTGTTGGAAAATGCACTTTATTCACTCTCAATAGCATTATGAGCAAAGGACAATACGGCGTGTCATTGTGAGCCAGCGGAAGGTGCCAGGAGGCTCAATCCAAGTGTGCCTGGCGCAGCTTCGCATCCCGTTCTATCTGCAACAGTTCCATTGGTCTGAGAAGCACTACTGTGGAGTTAGAGCAAAAATGAGAAAACGTGTTTCACTCGCTGTTATAATGTATTTCAAGCAACCTATAGGCTTTGTGGTAAAAATCTTCTCCGTATATTGCACATGTGTGCCACGTCCAAAAAGGCACTCCACTTGCTCAGAGAAGAGCGTTTTGGCACTTATGGAACACATTTAGTATGATGTGCTTTATTGCTTGGTGCACACAACCATTGTTCGAAAATGCACTTTATTCACTCTCAATAACATTATGAGCAAAGGATAATACGGCGTGTCGTTGTGAGCCAGCTGAAGGTGCCAGGAGGCTCCATCCAAGTGTGCCTGATGCAGCTTCGCATCCCGTTCTATCTGCAACAGTTTCATGGGTCTGAGAAGCACTGCTGTGGAGATAGAGCAAAAATGAGAAAACGTGTTTCACTCGCTGTTATAATGTATTTCAAGCGACCTATAGGCTTTGTGGTAAAAATCTTCTCCGTATATGGCACATGTGTGCCACGTCCAAAAAGGCACTCCACTTGCTCAGCGAAGAGCGTTTTGGCACTTATGGAACACATTTAGTGTGATGTGCTTTATTGCTTGGCGCACACAACCATTGTTCGAAAATGCACTTTATTCACTCTCAATAGCATTATGAGGAAAGGATAATACGGCGTGTCATTGTGAGCCAGCTGAAAGTGCCAGGAGGCTCAATCCAAGTGTGCCTGATGCGGCTTCGCATCCCGTTCTATCTGCAACAGTTTCATTGGTCTGAGAAGCACTACTGTGGAGTTAGAGCAAAAATGAGAAAATGTGTTTCTCTCGCTGTAATAATGTATTTCAAGCAACCTATAGGCTTTGTGGTAAAAATTTTCTCCATATATGGCACATGTGTGCCACGTCCCAAAAAGCACTCCACTCGCTCAGAGAAGAGCGTTTTGGCACTTATGGAACACATTTAGTGTGATGTGCTTTATTGCTTGGCGCACACCACCATTGTTGGAAAATGCACTTTATTCACTCTCAATAGCATTATGAGCAAAGGACAATACGGCGTGTCATTGTGAGCCAGCGGAAGGTGCCAGGAGGCTCAATCCAAGTGTGCCTGGCGCAGCTTCGCATCCCGTTCTATCTGCAACAGTTCCATTGGTCTGAGAAGCACTGCTGTGGAGTTAGAGCAAAAATGAGAAAACGTGTTTCACTCGCTGTTATAATGTATTTCAAGCGACCTATAGGCTTTGTGGTAAAAATCTTCTCCGTATATGGCACATGTGTGCCACGTCCAAAAAGGCACTCCACTTGCTCAGCGAAGAGCGTTTTGGCACTTATGGAACACATTTAGTGTGATGTGCTTTATTGCTTGGCGCACACAACCATTGTTCGAAAATGCACTTTATTCACTCTCAATAGCATTATGAGGAAAGGATAATACGGCGTGTCATTGTGAGCCAGCTGAAAGTGCCAGGAGGCTCAATCCAAGTGTGCCTGATGCGGCTTCGCATCCCGTTCTATCTGCAGCAGTTTCATGGGTCTGAGAAGCACTGCTGTGGCGTTAGAGCAAAAATGACAAAAAGTGTTTCACTAGCTGTAATAATGTATTTCAAGCAACCTATAGGCTTTGTGGTAAAAAATCTTCTCCACATATGGCACATGTGTGCCACGTCCAAAAAAGCACTCCACTTGCTCAAAGAAAAGCGTTTTGGCACTTATGGAACACATTTAGTGTGATCTGCTTTTTGCTTGGCTCACACAACCATTGTTCAAAAAATCACTTTATTCGCTCTCAAATGCATTGTGAGCAAAGGATGATACGGCGCGTCATTGTTAACCAGCGGAAGGTGCCAGGAGGCTCATTCCAAGTGTGCCTGACGCAGCTTCTCATCCCGTTCTATCTGCAACAGTTTCGTGTGGCTGAGAAGCACTGCTGTGGAGTTACAGCTAAAATGAGAAAATGTGTTTCTCTCGCTGTGATAATGTATTTCAAGCAACCTATAGGCTTTGTGGTAAAAATTTTCTCCATATATGGCACATGTGTGCCACGTCCCAAAAAGCACTCCACTCGCTCAGAGAAGAGCGTTTTGGCACTTATGGAACACATTTAGTGTGATGTGCTTTATTGCTTGGCGCACACCACCATTGTTGGAAAATGCACTTTATTCACTCTCAATAGCATTATGAGCAAAGGACAATACGGCGTGTCATTGTGAGCCAGCGGAAGGTGCCAGGAGGCTCAATCCAAGTGTGCCTGGCGCAGCTTCGCATCCCGTTCTATCTGCAACAGTTCCATTGGTCTGAGAAGCACTACTGTGGAGTTAGAGCAAAAATGAGAAAACGTGTTTCACTCGCTGTTATAATGTATTTCAAGCAACCTATAGGCTTTGTGGTAAAAATCTTCTCCGTATATTGCACATGTGTGCCACGTCCAAAAAGGCACTCCACTTGCTCAGAGAAGAGCGTTTTGGCACTTATGGAACACATTTAGTATGATGTGCTTTATTGCTTGGTGCACACAACCATTGTTCGAAAATGCACTTTATTCACTCTCAATAACATTATGAGCAAAGGATAATACGGCGTGTCGTTGTGAGCCAGCTGAAGGTGCCAGGAGGCTCCATCCAAGTGTGCCTGATGCAGCTTCGCATCCCGTTCTATCTGCAACAGTTTCATGGGTCTGAGAAGCACTGCTGTGGAGTTAGAGCAAAAATGAGAAAACGTGTTTCACTCGCTGTTATAATGTATTTCAAGCGACCTATAGGCTTTGTGGTAAAAATCTTCTCCGTATATGGCACATGTGTGCCACGTCCAAAAAGGCACTCCACTTGCTCAGCGAAGAGCGTTTTGGCACTTATGGAACACATTTAGTGTGATGTGCTTTATTGCTTGGCGCACACAACCATTGTTCGAAAATGCACTTTATTCACTCTCAATAGCATTATGAGGAAAGGATAATACGGCGTGTCATTGTGAGCCAGCTGAAAGTGCCAGGAGGCTCAATCCAAGTGTGCCTGATGCGGCTTCGCATCCCGTTCTATCTGCAACAGTTTCATGGGTCTGAGAAGCACTGCTGTGGCGTTAGAGCAAAAATGACAAAAAGTGTTTCACTAGCTGTAATAATGTATTTCAAGCAACCTATAGGCTTTGTGGTAAAAAATCTTCTCCACATATGGCACATGTGTGCCACGTCCAAAAAAGCACTCCACTTGCTCAAAGAAAAGCGTTTTGGCACTTATGGAACACATTTAGTGTGATCTGCTTTATTGCTTGGCTCACACAACCATTGTTCAAAAAAATCACTTTATTCGCTCTCAAATGCATTGTGAGCAAAGGATGATACGGCGCGTCATTGTTAACCAGCGGAAGGTGCCAGGAGGCTCATTCCAAGTGTGCCTGACGCAGCTTCTCATCCCGTTCTATCTGCAACAGTTTCGTGTGGCTGAGAAGCACTGCTGTGGAGTTACAGCTAAAATGAGAAAATGTGTTTCTCTCGCTGTGATAATGTATTTCAAGCAACCTATAGGCTTTGTGGTAAAAATTTTCTCCATATATGGCACATGTGTGCCACGTCCCAAAAAGCACTCCACTCGCTCAGAGAAGAGCGTTTTGGCACTTATGGAACACATTTAGTGTGATGTGCTTTATTGCTTGGCGCACACCACCATTGTTGGAAAATGCACTTTATTCACTCTCAATAGCATTATGAGCAAAGGACAATACGGCGTGTCATTGTGAGCCAGCGGAAGGTGCCAGGAGGCTCAATCCAAGTGTGCCTGGCGCAGCTTCGCATCCCGTTCTATCTGCAACAGTTCCATTGGTCTGAGAAGCACTACTGTGGAGTTAGAGCAAAAATGAGAAAACGTGTTTCACTCGCTGTTATAATGTATTTCAAGCAACCTATAGGCTTTGTGGTAAAAATCTTCTCCGTATATTGCACATGTGTGCCACGTCCAAAAAGGCACTCCACTTGCTCAGAGAAGAGCGTTTTGGCACTTATGGAACACATTTAGTATGATGTGCTTTATTGCTTGGTGCACACAACCATTGTTCGAAAATGCACTTTATTCACTCTCAATAACATTATGAGCAAAGGATAATACGGCGTGTCGTTGTGAGCCAGCTGAAAGTGCCAGGAGGCTCAATCCAAGTGTGCCTGATGCGGCTTCGCATCCCGTTCTATCTGCAACAGTTTCATTGGTCTGAGAAGCACTACTGTGGAGTTAGAGCAAAAATGAGAAAACGTGTTTCACTCGCTGTTATAATGTATTTCAAGCAACCTATAGGCTTTGTGGTAAAAATCTTCTCCGTATATTGCACATGTGTGCCACGTCCAAAAAGGCACTCCACTTGCTCAGAGAAGAGCGTTTTGGCACTTATGGAACACATTTAGTATGATGTGCTTTATTGCTTGGTGCACACAACCATTGTTCGAAAATGCACTTTATTCACTCTCAATAACATTATGAGCAAAGGATAATACGGCGTGTCGTTGTGAGCCAGCTGAAGGTGCCAGGAGGCTCCATCCAAGTGTGCCTGATGCAGCTTCGCATCCCGTTCTATCTGCAACAGTTTCATGGGTCTGAGAAGCACTGCTGTGGAGTTAGAGCAAAAATGAGAAAACGTGTTTCACTCGCTGTTATAATGTATTTCAAGCGACCTATAGGCTTTGTGGTAAAAATCTTCTCCGTATATGGCACATGTGTGCCACGTCCAAAAAGGCACTCCACTTGCTCAGCGAAGAGCGTTTTGGCACTTATGGAACACATTTAGTGTGATGTGCTTTATTGCTTGGCGCACACAACCATTGTTCGAAAATGCACTTTATTCACTCTCAATAGCATTATGAGGAAAGGATAATACGGCGTGTCATTGTGAGCCAGCTGAAAGTGCCAGGAGGCTCAATCCAAGTGTGCCTGATGCGGCTTCGCATCCCGTTCTATCTGCAACAGTTTCATGGGTCTGAGAAGCACTGCTGTGGCGTTAGAGCAAAAATGACAAAAAGTGTTTCACTAGCTGTAATAATGTATTTCAAGCAACCTATAGGCTTTGTGGTAAAAAATCTTCTCCACATATGGCACATGTGTGCCACGTCCAAAAAAGCACTCCACTTGCTCAAAGAAAAGCGTTTTGGCACTTATGGAACACATGTAGTGTGATCTGCTTTATTGCTTGGCTCACACAACCATTGTTCAAAAAAATCACTTTATTCGCTCTCAAATGCATTGTGAGCAAAGGATGATACGGCGCGTCATTGTTAACCAGCGGAAGGTGCCAGGAGGCTCATTCCAAGTGTGCCTGACGCAGCTTCTCATCCCGTTCTATCTGCAACAGTTTCGTGTGGCTGAGAAGCACTGCTTAGGAGTTACAGCTAAAATGAGAAAATGTGTTTCTCTCGCTGTGATAATGTATTTCAAGCAACCTATAGGCTTTGTGGTAAAAATTTTCTCCATATATGGCACATGTGTGCCACGTCCCAAAAAGCACTCCACTCGCTCAGAGAAGAGCGTTTTGGCACTTATGGAACACATTTAGTGTGATGTGCTTTATTGCTTGGCGCACAACACCATTGTTGGAAAATGCACTTTATTCACTCTCAATAGCATTATGAGCAAAGGACAATACGGCGTGTCATTGTGAGCCAGCGGAAGGTGCCAGGAGGCTCAATCCAAGTGTGCCTGGCGCAGCTTCGCATCCCGTTCTATCTGCAACAGTTCCATTGGTCTGAGAAGCACTACTGTGGAGTTAGAGCAAAAATGAGAAAACGTGTTTCACTCGCTGTTATAATGTATTTCAAGCAACCTATAGGCTTTGTGGTAAAAATCTTCTCCGTATATTGCACATGTGTGCCACGTCCAAAAAGGCACTCCACTTGCTCAGAGAAGAGCGTTTTGGCACTTATGGAACACATTTAGTATGATGTGCTTTATTGCTTGGTGCACACAACCATTGTTCGAAAATGCACTTTATTCACTCTCAATAACATTATGAGCAAAGGATAATACGGCGTGTCGTTGTGAGCCAGCTGAAGGTGCCAGGAGGCTCCATCCAAGTGTGCCTGATGCAGCTTCGCATCCCGTTCTATCTGCAACAGTTTCATGGGTCTGAGAAGCACTGCTGTGGAGTTAGAGCAAAAATGAGAAAACGTGTTTCACTCGCTGTTATAATGTATTTCAAGCGACCTATAGGCTTTGTGGTAAAAATCTTCTCCGTATATGGCACATGTGTGCCACGTCCAAAAAGGCACTCCACTTGCTCAGCGAAGAGCGTTTTGGCACTTATGGAACACATTTAGTGTGATGTGCTTTATTGCTTGGCGCACACAACCATTGTTCGAAAATGCACTTTATTCACTCTCAATAGCATTATGAGGAAAGGATAATACGGCGTGTCATTGTGAGCCAGCTGAAAGTGCCAGGAGGCTCAATCCAAGTGTGCCTGATGCGGCTTCGCATCCCGTTCTATCTGCAACAGTTTCATTGGTCTGAGAAGCACTACTGTGGAGTTAGAGCAAAAATGAGAAAATGTGTTTCTCTCGCTGTAATAATGTATTTCAAGCAACCTATAGGCTTTGTGGTAAAAATTTTCTCCATATATGGCACATGTGTGCCACGTCCCAAAAAGCACTCCACTCGCTCAGAGAAGAGCGTTTTGGCACTTATGGAACACATTTAGTGTGATGTGCTTTATTGCTTGGCGCACACCACCATTGTTGGAAAATGCACTTTATTCACTCTCAATAGCATTATGAGCAAAGGACAATACGGCGTGTCATTGTGAGCCAGCGGAAGGTGCCAGGAGGCTCAATCCAAGTGTGCCTGGCGCAGCTTCGCATCCCGTTCTATCTGCAACAGTTCCATTGGTCTGAGAAGCACTGCTGTGGAGTTAGAGCAAAAATGAGAAAACGTGTTTCACTCGCTGTTATAATGTATTTCAAGCGACCTATAGGCTTTGTGGTAAAAATCTTCTCCGTATATGGCACATGTGTGCCACGTCCAAAAAGGCACTCCACTTGCTCAGCGAAGAGCGTTTTGGCACTTATGGAACACATTTAGTGTGATGTGCTTTATTGCTTGGCGCACACAACCATTGTTCGAAAATGCACTTTATTCACTCTCAATAGCATTATGAGGAAAGGATAATACGGCGTGTCATTGTGAGCCAGCTGAAAGTGCCAGGAGGCTCAATCCAAGTGTGCCTGATGCGGCTTCGCATCCCGTTCTATCTGCAACAGTTTCATGGGTCTGAGAAGCACTGCTGTGGCGTTAGAGCAAAAATGACAAAAAGTGTTTCACTAGCTGTAATAATGTATTTCAAGCAACCTATAGGCTTTGTGGTAAAAAATCTTCTCCACATATGGCACATGTGTGCCACGTCCAAAAAAGCACTCCACTTGCTCAAAGAAAAGCGTTTTGGCACTTATGGAACACATTTAGTGTGATCTGCTTTATTGCTTGGCTCACACAACCATTGTTCAAAAAAATCACTTTATTCGCTCTCAAATGCATTGTGAGCAAAGGATGATACGGCGCGTCATTGTTAACCAGCGGAAGGTGCCAGGAGGCTCATTCCAAGTGTGCCTGACGCAGCTTCTCATCCCGTTCTATCTGCAACAGTTTCGTGTGGCTGAGAAGCACTGCTGTGGAGTTACAGCTAAAATGAGAAAATGTGTTTCTCTCGCTGTGATAATGTATTTCAAGCAACCTATAGGCTTTGTGGTAAAAATTTTCTCCATATATGGCACATGTGTGCCACGTCCCAAAAAGCACTCCACTCGCTCAGAGAAGAGCGTTTTGGCACTTATGGAACACATTTAGTGTGATGTGCTTTATTGCTTGGCGCACACCACCATTGTTGGAAAATGCACTTTATTCACTCTCAATAGCATTATGAGCAAAGGACAATACGGCGTGTCATTGTGAGCCAGCGGAAGGTGCCAGGAGGCTCAATCCAAGTGTGCCTGGCGCAGCTTCGCATCCCGTTCTATCTGCAACAGTTCCATTGGTCTGAGAAGCACTACTGTGGAGTTAGAGCAAAAATGAGAAAACGTGTTTCACTCGCTGTTATAATGTATTTCAAGCAACCTATAGGCTTTGTGGTAAAAATCTTCTCCGTATATTGCACATGTGTGCCACGTCCAAAAAGGCACTCCACTTGCTCAGAGAAGAGCGTTTTGGCACTTATGGAACACATTTAGTATGATGTGCTTTATTGCTTGGTGCACACAACCATTGTTCGAAAATGCACTTTATTCACTCTCAATAACATTATGAGCAAAGGATAATACGGCGTGTCGTTGTGAGCCAGCTGAAGGTGCCAGGAGGCTCCATCCAAGTGTGCCTGATGCAGCTTCGCATCCCGTTCTATCTGCAACAGTTTCATGGGTCTGAGAAGCACTGCTGTGGAGTTAGAGCAAAAATGAGAAAACGTGTTTCACTCGCTGTTATAATGTATTTCAAGCGACCTATAGGCTTTGTGGTAAAAATCTTCTCCGTATATGGCACATGTGTGCCACGTCCAAAAAGGCACTCCACTTGCTCAGCGAAGAGCGTTTTGGCACTTATGGAACACATTTAGTGTGATGTGCTTTATTGCTTGGCGCACACAACCATTGTTCGAAAATGCACTTTATTCACTCTCAATAGCATTATGAGGAAAGGATAATACGGCGTGTCATTGTGAGCCAGCTGAAAGTGCCAGGAGGCTCAATCCAAGTGTGCCTGATGCGGCTTCGCATCCCGTTCTATCTGCAACAGTTTCATGGGTCTGAGAAGCACTGCTGTGGCGTTAGAGCAAAAATGACAAAAAGTGTTTCACTAGGTGTAATAATGTATTTCAAGCAACCTATAGGCTTTGTGGGAAAAAATCTTCTCCACATATGGCACATGTGTGCCACGTCCAAAAAAGCACTCCACTTGCTCAAAGAAAAGCGTTTTGGCACTTATGGAACACATTTAGTGTGATCTGCTTTTTGCTTGGCTCACACAACCATTGTTCAAAAAATCACTTTATTCGCTCTCAAATGCATTGTGAGCAAAGGATGATACGGCGCGTCATTGTTAACCAGCGGAAGGTGCCAGGAGGCTCATTCCAAGTGTGCCTGACGCAGCTTCTCATCCCGTTCTATCTGCAACAGTTTCGTGTGGCTGAGAAGCACTGCTGTGGAGTTACAGCTAAAATGAGAAAATGTGTTTCTCTCGCTGTAATAATGTATTTCAAGCAACCTATAGGGTTTGTGGTAAAAATTTTCTCCATATATGGCACATGTGTGCCACGTCCCAAAAAGCACTCCACTCGCTCAGAGAAGAGCGTTTTGGCACTTATGGAACACATTTAGTGTGATGTGCTTTATTGCTTGGCGCACACCACCATTGTTGGAAAATGCACTTTATTCACTCTCAATAGCATTATGAGCAAAGGACAATACGGCGTGTCATTGTGAGCCAGCGGAAGGTGCCAGGAGGCTCAATCTAAGTGTGCCTGGCGCAGCTTCGCATCCCGTTCTATCTGCAACAGTTCCATTGGTCTGAGAAGCACTGCTGTGGAGTTAGAGCAAAAATGAGAAAACGTGTTTCACTCGCTGTTATAATGTATTTCAAGCGACCTATAGGCTTTGTGGTAAAAATCTTCTCCGTATATGGCACATGTGTGCCACGTCCAAAAAGGCACTCCACTTGCTCAGCGAAGAGCGTTTTGGCACTTATGGAACACATTTAGTGTGATGTGCTTTATTGCTTGGCGCACACAACCTTTGTTCGAAAATGCACTTTATTCACTCTCAATAGCGTTATGAGGAAAGGATAATACGGCGTGTCATTGTGAGCCAGCTGAAAGTGCCAGGAGGCTCAATCCAAGTGTGCCTGATGCGGCTTCGCATCCCGTTCTATCTGCAACAGTTTCATGGGTCTGAGAAGCACTGCTGTGGCGTTAGAGCAAAAATGACAAAAAGTGTTTCACTAGCTGTAATAATGTATTTCAAGCAACCTATAGGCTTTGTGGTAAAAAATCTTCTCCACATATGGCACATGTGTGCCACGTCCAAAAAAGCACTCCACTTGCTCAAAGAAAAGCGTTTTGGCACTTATGGAACACATTTAGTGTGATCTGCTTTATTGCTTGGCTCACACAACCATTGTTCAAAAAAATCACTTTATTCGCTCTCAAATGCATTGTGAGCAAAGGATGATACGGCGCGTCATTGTTAACCAGCGGAAGGTGCCAGGAGGCTCATTCCAAGTGTGCCTGACGCAGCTTCTCATCCCGTTCTATCTGCAACAGTTTCGTGTGGCTGAGAAGCACTGCTGTGGAGTTACAGCTAAAATGAGAAAATGTGTTTCTCTCGCTGTGATAATGTATTTCAAGCAACCTATAGGCTTTGTGGTAAAAATTTTCTCCATATATGGCACATGTGTGCCACGTCCCAAAAAGCACTCCACTCGCTCAGAGAAGAGCGTTTTGGCACTTATGGAACACATTTAGTGTGATGTGCTTTATTGCTTGGCGCACACCACCATTGTTGGAAAATGCACTTTATTCACTCTCAATAGCATTATGAGCAAAGGACAATACGGCGTGTCATTGTGAGCCAGCGGAAGGTGCCAGGAGGCTCAATCCAAGTGTGCCTGGCGCAGCTTCGCATCCCGTTCTATCTGCAACAGTTCCATTGGTCTGAGAAGCACTGCTGTGGAGTTAGAGCAAAAATGAGAAAACGTGTTTCACTCGCTGTTATAATGTATTTCAAGCGACCTATAGGCTTTGTGGTAAAAATCTTCTCCGTATATGGCACATGTGTGCCACGTCCAAAAAGGCACTCCACTTGCTCAGCGAAGAGCGTTTTGGCACTTATGGAACACATTTAGTGTGATGTGCTTTATTGCTTGGCGCACGCAACCTTTGTTCGAAAATGCACTTTATTCACTCTCAATAGCGTTATGAGGAAAGGATAATACGGCGTGTCATTGTGAGCCAGCTGAAAGTGCCAGGAGGCTCAATCCAAGTGTGCCTGATGCGGCTTCGCATCCCGTTCTATCTGCAACAGTTTCATGGGTCTGAGAAGCACTGCTGTGGCGTTAGAGCAAAAATGACAAAAAGTGTTTCACTAGCTGTAATAATGTATTTCAAGCAACCTATAGGCTTTGTGGTAAAAAATCTTCTCCACATATGGCACATGTGTGCCACGTCCAAAAAAGCACTCCACTTGCTCAAAGAAAAGCGTTTTGGCACTTATGGAACACATTTAGTGTGATCTGCTTTATTGCTTGGCTCACACAACCATTGTTCAAAAAAATCACTTTATTCGCTCTCAAATGCATTGTGAGCAAAGGATGATACGGCGCGTCATTGTTAACCAGCGGAAGGTGCCAGGAGGCTCATTCCAAGTGTGCCTGACGCAGCTTCTCATCCCGTTCTATCTGCAACAGTTTCGTGTGGCTGAGAAGCACTGCTGTGGAGTTACAGCTAAAATGAGAAAATGTGTTTCTCTCGCTGTGATAATGTATTTCAAGCAACCTATAGGCTTTGTGGTAAAAATTTTCTCCATATATGGCACATGTGTGCCACGTCCCAAAAAGCACTCCACTCGCTCAGAGAAGAGCGTTTTGGCACTTATGGAACACATTTAGTGTGATGTGCTTTATTGCTTGGCGCACACCACCATTGTTGGAAAATGCACTTTATTCACTCTCAATAGCTTATGAGCAAAGGACAATACGGCGTGTCATTGTGAGCCAGCGGAAGGTGCCAGGAGGCTCAATCCAAGTGTGCCTGGCGCAGCTTCGCATCCCGTTCTATCTGCAACAGTTCCATTGGTCTGAGAAGCACTGCTGTGGAGTTAGAGCAAAAATGAGAAAACGTGTTTCACTCGCTGTTATAATGTATTTCAAGCGACCTATAGGCTTTGTGGTAAAAATCTTCTCCGTATATGGCACATGTGTGCCACGTCCAAAAAGGCACTCCACTTGCTCAGCGAAGAGCGTTTTGGCACTTATGGAACACATTTAGTGTGATGTGCTTTATTGCTTGGCGCACACAACCATTGTTCGAAAATGCACTTTATTCACTCTCAATAGCATTATGAGGAAAGGATAATACGGCGTGTCATTGTGAGCCAGCTGAAAGTGCCAGGAGGCTCAATCCAAGTGTGCCTGATGCGGCTTCGCATCCCGTTCTATCTGCAACAGTTTCATGGGTCTGAGAAGCACTGCTGTGGCGTTAGAGAAAAAATGACAAAAAGTGTTTCACTAGCTGTAATAATGTATTTCAAGCAACCTATAGGCTTTGTGGTAAAAAATCTTCTCCACATATGGCACATGTGTGCCACGTCCAAAAAAGCACTCCACTTGCTCAAAGAAAAGCGTTTTGGCACTTATGGAACACATTTAGTGTGATCTGCTTTATTGCTTGGCTCACACAACCATTGTTCAAAAAAATCACTTTATTCGCTCTCAAATGCATTGTGAGCAAAGGATGATACGGCGCGTCATTGTTAACCAGCGGAAGGTGCCAGGAGGCTCATTCCAAGTGTGCCTGACGCAGCTTCTCATCCCGTTCTATCTGCAACAGTTTCGTGTGGCTGAGAAGCACTGCTTAGGAGTTACAGCTAAAATGAGAAAATGTGTTTCTCTCGCTGTGATAATGTATTTCAAGCAACCTATAGGCTTTGTGGTAAAAATTTTCTCCATATATGGCACATGTGTGCCACGTCCCAAAAAGCACTCCACTCGCTCAGAGAAGAGCGTTTTGGCACTTATGGAACACATTTAGTGTGATGTGCTTTATTGCTTGGCGCACAACACCATTGTTGGAAAATGCACTTTATTCACTCTCAATAGCATTATGAGCAAAGGACAATACGGCGTGTCATTGTGAGCCAGCGGAAGGTGCCAGGAGGCTCAATCCAAGTGTGCCTGGCGCAGCTTCGCATCCCGTTCTATCTGCAACAGTTCCATTGGTCTGAGAAGCACTACTGTGGAGTTAGAGCAAAAATGAGAAAACGTGTTTCACTCGCTGTTATAATGTATTTCAAGCAACCTATAGGCTTTGTGGTAAAAATCTTCTCCGTATATTGCACATGTGTGCCACGTCCAAAAAGGCACTCCACTTGCTCAGAGAAGAGCGTTTTGGCACTTATGGAACACATTTAGTATGATGTGCTTTATTGCTTGGTGCACACAACCATTGTTCGAAAATGCACTTTATTCACTCTCAATAACATTATGAGCAAAGGATAATACGGCGTGTCGTTGTGAGCCAGCTGAAGGTGCCAGGAGGCTCCATCCAAGTGTGCCTGATGCAGCTTCGCATCCCGTTCTATCTGCAACAGTTTCATGGGTCTGAGAAGCACTGCTGTGGAGTTAGAGCAAAAATGAGAAAACGTGTTTCACTCGCTGTTATAATGTATTTCAAGCGACATATAGGCTTTGTGGTAAAAATCTTCTCCGTATATGGCACATGTGTGCCACGTCCAAAAAGGCACTCCACTTGCTCAGCGAAGAGCGTTTTGGCACTTATGGAACACATTTAGTGTGATGTGCTTTATTGCTTGGCGCACACAACCATTGTTCGAAAATGCACTTTATTCACTCTCAATAGCATTATGAGGAAAGGATAATACGGCGTGTCATTGTGAGCCAGCTGAAAGTGCCAGGAGGCTCAATCCAAGTGTGCCTGATGCGGCTTCGCATCCCGTTCTATCTGCAACAGTTTCATGGGTCTGAGAAGCACTGCTGTGGCGTTAGAGCAAAAATGACAAAAAGTGTTTCACTAGCTGTAATAATGTATTTCAAGCAACCTATAGGCTTTGTGGTAAAAAATCTTCTCCACATATGGCACATGTGTGCCACGTCCAAAAAAGCACTCCACTTGCTCAAAGAAAAGCGTTTTGGCACTTATGGAACACATTTAGTGTGATCTGCTTTATTGCTTGGCTCACACAACCATTGTTCAAAAAAATCACTTTATTCGCTCTCAAATGCATTGTGAGCAAAGGATGATACGGCGCGTCATTGTTAACCAGCGGAAGGTGCCAGGAGGCTCATTCCAAGTGTGCCTGACGCAGCTTCTCATCCCGTTCTATCTGCAACAGTTTCGTGTGGCTGAGAAGCACTGCTTAGGAGTTACAGCTAAAATGAGAAAATGTGTTTCTCTCGCTGTGATAATGTATTTCAAGCAACCTATAGGCTTTGTGGTAAAAATTTTCTCCATATATGGCACATGTGTGCCACGTCCCAAAAAGCACTCCACTCGCTCAGAGAAGAGCGTTTTGGCACTTATGGAACACATTTAGTGTGATGTGCTTTATTGCTTGGCGCACACCACCATTGTTGGAAAATGCACTTTATTCACTCTCAATAGCATTATGAGCAAAGGACAATACGGCGTGTCATTGTGAGCCAGCGGAAGGTGCCAGGAGGCTCAATCCAAGTGTGCCTGGCGCAGCTTCGCATCCCGTTCTATCTGCAACAGTTCCATTGGTCTGAGAAGCACTACTGTGGAGTTAGAGCAAAAATGAGAAAACGTGTTTCACTCGCTGTTATAATGTATTTCAAGCAACCTATAGGCTTTGTGGTAAAAATCTTCTCCGTATATTGCACATGTGTGCCACGTCCAAAAAGGCACTCCACTTGCTCAGAGAAGAGCGTTTTGGCACTTATGGAACACATTTAGTATGATGTGCTTTATTGCTTGGTGCACACAACCATTGTTCGAAAATGCACTTTATTCACTCTCAATAACATTATGAGCAAAGGATAATACGGCGTGTCGTTGTGAGCCAGCTGAAGGTGCCAGGAGGCTCCATCCAAGTGTGCCTGATGCAGCTTCGCATCCCGTTCTATCTGCAACAGTTTCATGGGTCTGAGAAGCACTGCTGTGGAGTTAGAGCAAAAATGAGAAAACGTGTTTCACTCGCTGTTATAATGTATTTCAAGCGACCTATAGGCTTTGTGGTAAAAATCTTCTCCGTATATGGCACATGTGTGCCACGTCCAAAAAGGCACTCCACTTGCTCAGCGAAGAGCGTTTTGGCACTTATGGAACACATTTAGTGTGATGTGCTTTATTGCTTGGCGCACACAACCATTGTTCGAAAATGCACTTTATTCACTCTCAATAGCATTATGAGGAAAGGATAATACGGCGTGTCATTGTGAGCCAGCTGAAAGTGCCAGGAGGCTCAATCCAAGTGTGCCTAATGCGGCTTCGCATCCCGTTCTATCTGCAACAGTTTCATTGGTCTGAGAAGCACTACTGTGGAGTTAGAGCAAAAATGAGAAAACGTGTTTCACTCGCTGTTATAATGTATTTCAAGCAACCTATAGGCTTTGTGGTAAAAATCTTCTCCGTATATTGCACATGTGTGCCACGTCCAAAAAGGCACTCCACTTGCTCAGAGAAGAGCGTTTTGGCACTTATGGAACACATTTAGTATGATGTGCTTTATTGCTTGGTGCACACAACCATTGTTCGAAAATGCACTTTATTCACTCTCAATAACATTATGAGCAAAGGATAATACGGCGTGTCGTTGTGAGCCAGCTGAAGGTGCCAGGAGGCTCCATCCAAGTGTGCCTGATGCAGCTTCGCATCCCGTTCTATCTGCAACAGTTTCATGGGTCTGAGAAGCACTGCTGTGGAGTTAGAGCAAAAATGAGAAAACGTGTTTCACTCGCTGTTATAATGTATTTCAAGCGACCTATAGGCTTTGTGGTAAAAATCTTCTCCGTATATGGCACATGTGTGCCACGTCCAAAAAGGCACTCCACTTGCTCAGCGAAGAGCGTTTTGGCACTTATGGAACACATTTAGTGTGATGTGCTTTATTGCTTGGCGCACACAACCATTGTTCGAAAATGCACTTTATTCACTCTCAATAGCATTATGAGGAAAGGATAATACGGCGTGTCATTGTGAGCCAGCTGAAAGTGCCAGGAGGCTCAATCCAAGTGTGCCTGATGCGGCTTCGCATCCCGTTCTATCTGCAACAGTTTCATGGGTCTGAGAAGCACTGCTGTGGCGTTAGAGCAAAAATGACAAAAAGTGTTTCACTAGCTGTAATAATGTATTTCAAGCAACCTATAGGCTTTGTGGTAAAAAATCTTCTCCACATATGGCACATGTGTGCCACGTCCAAAAAAGCACTCCACTTGCTCAAAGAAAAGCGTTTTGGCACTTATGGAACACATTTAGTGTGATCTGCTTTATTGCTTGGCTCACACAACCATTGTTCAAAAAAATCACTTTATTCGCTCTCAAATGCATTGTGAGCAAAGGATGATACGGCGCGTCATTGTTAACCAGCGGAAGGTGCCAGGAGGCTCATTCCAAGTGTGCCTGACGCAGCTTCTCATCCCGTTCTATCTGCAACAGTTTCGTGTGGCTGAGAAGCACTGCTGTGGAGTTACAGCTAAAATGAGAAAATGTGTTTCTCTCGCTGTGATAATGTATTTCAAGCAACCTATAGGCTTTGTGGTAAAAATTTTCTCCATATATGACACATGTGTGCCACGTCCCAAAAAGCACTCCACTCGCTCAGAGAAGAGCGTTTTGGCACTTATGGAACACATTTAGTGTGATGTGCTTTATTGCTTGGCGCACACCACCATTGTTGGAAAATGCACTTTATTCACACTCAATAGCATTATGAGCAAAGGACAATACGGCGTGTCATTGTGAGCCAGCGGAAGGTGCCAGGAGGCTCAATCCAAGTGTGCCTGGCGCAGCTTCGCATCCCGTTCTATCTGCAACAGTTCCATTGGTCTGAGAAGCACTACTGTGGAGTTAGAGCAAAAATGAGAAAACGTGTTTCACTCGCTGTTATAATGTATTTCAAGCAACCTATAGGCTTTGTGGTAAAAATCTTCTCCGTATATTGCACATGTGTGCCACGTCCAAAAAGGCACTCCACTTGCTCAGCGAAGAGCGTTTTGGCACTTATGGAACACATTTAGTGTGATGTGCTTTATTGCTTGGCGCACACAACCATTGTTCGAAAATGCACTTTATTCACTCTCAATAGCATTATGAGGAAAGGATAATACGGCGTGTCATTGTGAGCCAGCTGAAAGTGCCAGGAGGCTCAATCCAAGTGTGCCTGATGCGGCTTCGCATCCCGTTCTATCTGCAACAGTTTCATGGGTCTGAGAAGCACTGCTGTGGCGTTAGAGCAAAAATGACAAAAAGTGTTTCACTAGCTGTAATAATGTATTTCAAGCAACCTATAGGCTTTGTGGTAAAAAATCTTCTCCACATATGGCACATGTGTGCCACGTCCAAAAAAGCACTCCACTTGCTCAAAGAAAAGCGTTTTGGCACTTATGGAACACATTTAGTGTGATCTGCTTTATTGCTTGGCTCACACAACCATTGTTCAAAAAAATCACTTTATTCGCTCTCAAATGCATTGTGAGCAAAGGATGATACGGCGCGTCATTGTTAACCAGCGGAAGGTGCCAGGAGGCTCATTCCAAGTGTGCCTGACGCAGCTTCTCATCCCGTTCTATCTGCAACAGTTTCGTGTGGCTGAGAAGCACTGCTGTGGAGTTACAGCTAAAATGAGAAAATGTGTTTCTCTCGCTGTGATAATGTATTTCAAGCAACCTATAGGCTTTGTGGTAAAAATTTTCTCCATATATGGCACATGTGTGCCACGTCCCAAAAAGCACTCCACTCGCTCAGAGAAGAGCGTTTTGGCACTTATGGAACACATTTAGTGTGATGTGCTTTATTGCTTGGCGCACACCACCATTGTTGGAAAATGCACTTTATTCACTCTCAATAGCATTATGAGCAAAGGACAATACGGCGTGTCATTGTGAGCCAGCGGAAGGTGCCAGGAGGCTCAATCCAAGTGTGCCTGGCGCAGCTTCGCATCCCGTTCTATCTGCAACAGTTCCATTGGTCTGAGAAGCACTACTGTGGAGTTAGAGCAAAAATGAGAAAACGTGTTTCACTCGCTGTTATAATGTATTTCAAGCAACCTATAGGCTTTGTGGTAAAAATCTTCTCCGTATATTGCACATGTGTGCCACGTCCAAAAAGGCACTCCACTTGCTCAGAGAAGAGCGTTTTGGCACTTATGGAACACATTTAGTATGATGTGCTTTATTGCTTGGTGCACACAACCATTGTTCGAAAATGCACTTTATTCACTCTCAATAACATTATGAGCAAAGGATAATACGGCGTGTCGTTGTGAGCCAGCTGAAGGTGCCAGGAGGCTCCATCCAAGTGTGCCTGATGCAGCTTCGCATCCCGTTCTATCTGCAACAGTTTCATGGGTCTGAGAAGCACTGCTGTGGAGTTAGAGCAAAAATGAGAAAACGTGTTTCACTCGCTGTTATAATGTATTTCAAGCGACCTATAGGCTTTGTGGTAAAAATCTTCTCCGTATATGGCACATGTGTGCCACGTCCAAAAAGGCACTCCACTTGCTCAGCGAAGAGCGTTTTGGCACTTATGGAACACATTTAGTGTGATGTGCTTTATTGCTTGGCGCACACAACCATTGTTCGAAAATGCACTTTATTCACTCTCAATAGCATTATGAGGAAAGGATAATACGGCGTGTCATTGTGAGCCAGCTGAAAGTGCCAGGAGGCTCAATCCAAGTGTGCCTGATGCGGCTTCGCATCCCGTTCTATCTGCAACAGTTTCATGGGTCTGAGAAGCACTGCTGTGGCGTTAGAGCAAAAATGACAAAAAGTGTTTCACTAGCTGTAATAATGTATTTCAAGCAACCTATAGGCTTTGTGGTAAAAAATCTTCTCCACATATGGCACATGTGTGCCACGTCCAAAAAAGCACTCCACTTGCTCAAAGAAAAGCGTTTTGGCACTTATGGAACACATTTAGTGTGATCTGCTTTATTGCTTGGCTCACACAACCATTGTTCAAAAAAATCACTTTATTCGCTCTCAAATGCATTGTGAGCAAAGGATGATACGGCGCGTCATTGTTAACCAGCGGAAGGTGCCAGGAGGCTCATTCCAAGTGTGCCTGACGCAGCTTCTCATCCCGTTCTATCTGCAACAGTTTCGTGTGGCTGAGAAGCACTGCTGTGGAGTTACAGCTAAAATGAGAAAATGTGTTTCTCTCGCTGTGATAATGTATTTCAAGCAACCTATAGGCTTTGTGGTAAAAATTTTCTCCATATATGGCACATGTGTGCCACGTCCCAAAAAGCACTCCACTCGCTCAGAGAAGAGCGTTTTGGCACTTATGGAACACATTTAGTGTGATGTGCTTTATTGCTTGGCGCACACCACCATTGTTGGAAAATGCACTTTATTCACTCTCAATAGCATTATGAGCAAAGGACAATACGGCGTGTCATTGTGAGCCAGCGGAAGGTGCCAGGAGGCTCAATCCAAGTGTGCCTGGCGCAGCTTCGCATCCCGTTCTATCTGCAACAGTTCCATTGGTCTGAGAAGCACTACTGTGGAGTTAGAGCAAAAATGAGAAAACGTGTTTCACTCGCTGTTATAATGTATTTCAAGCAACCTATAGGCTTTGTGGTAAAAATCTTCTCCGTATATTGCACATGTGTGCCACGTCCAAAAAGGCACTCCACTTGCTCAGAGAAGAGCGTTTTGGCACTTATGGAACACATTTAGTATGATGTGCTTTATTGCTTGGTGCACACAACCATTGTTCGAAAATGCACTTTATTCACTCTCAATAACATTATGAGCAAAGGATAATACGGCGTGTCGTTGTGAGCCAGCTGAAGGTGCCAGGAGGCTCCATCCAAGTGTGCCTGATGCAGCTTCGCATCCCGTTCTATCTGCAACAGTTTCATGGGTCTGAGAAGCACTGCTGTGGAGTTAGAGCAAAAATGAGAAAACGTGTTTCACTCGCTGTTATAATGTATTTCAAGCGACCTATAGGCTTTGTGGTAAAAATCTTCTCCGTATATGGCACATGTGTGCCACGTCCAAAAAGGCACTCCACTTGCTCAGCGAAGAGCGTTTTGGCACTTATGGAACACATTTAGTGTGATGTGCTTTATTGCTTGGCGCACACAACCATTGTTCGAAAATGCACTTTATTCACTCTCAATAGCATTATGAGGAAAGGATAATACGGCGTGTCATTGTGAGCCAGCTGAAAGTGCCAGGAGGCTCAATCCAAGTGTGCCTGATGCGGCTTCGCATCCCGTTCTATCTGCAACAGTTTCATGGGTCTGAGAAGCACTGCTGTGGCGTTAGAGCAAAAATGACAAAAAGTGTTTCACTAGCTGTAATAATGTATTTCAAGCAACCTATAGGCTTTGTGGTAAAAAATCTTCTCCACATATGGCACATGTGTGCCACGTCCAAAAAAGCACTCCACTTGCTCAAAGAAAAGCGCTTTGGCACTTATGGAACACATTTAGTGTGATCTGCTTTTTGCTTGGCTCACACAACCATTGTTCAAAAAATCACTTTATTCGCTCTCAAATGCATTGTGAGCAAAGGATGATACCGCGCGTCATTGTTAACCAGCGGAAGGTGCAGGAGGCTCATTCCAAGTGTGCCTGACGCAGCTTCTCATCCCGTTCTATCTGCAACAGTTTCGTGTGGCTGAGAAGCACTGCTGTGGAGTTACAGCTAAAATGAGAAAATGTGTTTCTCTCGCTGTGATAATGTATTTCAAGCAACCTATAGGCTTTGTGGTAAAAATTTTCTCCATATATGGCACATGTGTGCCACGTCCCAAAAAGCAGTCCACTCGCTCAGAGAAGAGCGTTTTGGCACTTATGGAACACATTTAGTGTGATGTGCTTTATTGCTTGGCGCACACCACCATTGTTGGAAAATGCACTTTATTCACTCTCAATAGCATTATGAGCAAAGGACAATACGGCGTGTCATTGTGAGCCAGCGGAAGGTGCCAGGAGGCTCAATCCAAGTGTGCCTGGCGCAGCTTCGCATCCCGTTCTATCTGCAACAGTTCCATTGGTCTGAGAAGCACTACTGTGGAGTTAGAGCAAAAATGAGAAAACGTGTTTCACTCGCTGTTATAATGTATTTCAAGCAACCTATAGGCTTTGTGGTAAAAATCTTCTCCGTATATTGCACATGTGTGCCACGTCCAAAAAGGCACTCCACTTGCTCAGAGAAGAGCGTTTTGGCACTTATGGAACACATTTAGTATGATGTGCTTTATTGCTTGGTGCACACAACCATTGTTCGAAAAAGCACTTTATTCACTCTCAATAACATTATGAGCAAAGGATAATACGGCGTGTCGTTGTGAGCCAGCTGAAGGTGCCAGGAGGCTCCATCCAAGTGTGCCTGATGCAGCTTCGCATCCCGTTCTATCTGCAACAGTTTCATGGGTCTGAGAAGCACTGCTGTGGAGTTAGAGCAAAAATGAGAAAACGTGTTTCACTCGCTGTTATAATGTATTTCAAGCAACCTATAGGCTTTGTGGTAAAAATCTTCTCCGTATATGGCACATGTGTGCCACGTCCAAAAAGGCACTCCACTTGCTCAGCGAAGAGCGTTTTGGCACTTATGGAACACATTTAGTGTGATGTGCTTTATTGCTTGGCGCACACAACCATTGTTCGAAAATGCACTTTATTCACTCTCAATAGCATTATGAGGAAAGGATAATACGGCGTGTCATTGTGAGCCAGCTGAAAGTGCCAGGAGGCTCAATCCAAGTGTGCCTGATGCGGCTTCGCATCCCGTTCTATCTGCAACAGTTTCATGGGTCTGAGAAGCACTGCTGTGGCGTTAGAGCAAAAATGACAAAAAGTGTTTCACTAGCTGTAATAATGTATTTCAAGCAACCTATAGGCTTTGTGGTAAAAAATCTTCTCCACATATGGCACATGTGTGCCACGTCCAAAAAAGCACTCCACTTGCTCAAAGAAAAGCGTTTTGGCACTTATGGAACACATTTAGTGTGATCTGCTTTTTGCTTGGCTCACACAACCATTGTTCAAAAAATCACTTTATTCGCTCTCAAATGCATTGTGAGCAAAGGATGATACGGCGCGTCATTGTTAACCAGCGGAAGGTGCCAGGAGGCTCATTCCAAGTGTGCCTGACGCAGCTTCTCATCCCGTTCTATCTGCAACAGTTTTGTGTGGCTGAGAAGCACTGCTGTGGAGTTACAGCTAAAATGAGAAAATGTGTTTCTCTCGCTGTGATAATGTATTTCAAGCAACCTATAGGCTTTGTGGTAAAAATTTTCTCCATATATGGCACATGTGTGCCACGTCCCAAAAAGCACTCCACTCGCTCAGAGAAGAGCGTTTTGGCACTTATGGAACACATTTAGTGTGATGTGCTTTATTGCTTGGCGCACACCACCATTGTTGGAAAATGCACTTTATTCACTCTCAATAGCATTATGAGCAAAGGACAATACGGCGTGTCATTGTGAGCCAGCGGAAGGTGCCAGGAGGCTCAATCCAAGTGTGCCTGGCGCAGCTTCGCATCCCGTTCTATCTGCAACAGTTCCATTGGTCTGAGAAGCACTACTGTGGAGTTAGAGCAAAAATGAGAAAACGTGTTTCACTCGCTGTTATAATGTATTTCAAGCAACCTATAGGCTTTGTGGTAAAAATCTTCTCCGTATATTGCACATGTGTGCCACGTCCAAAAAGGCACTCCACTTGCTCAGAGAAGAGCGTTTTGGCACTTATGGAACACATTTAGTATGATGTGCTTTATTGCTTGGTGCACACAACCATTGTTCGAAAATGCACTTTATTCACTCTCAATAACATTATGAGCAAAGGATAATACGGCGTGTCGTTGTGAGCCAGCTGAAGGTGCCAGGAGGCTCCATCCAAGTGTGCCTGATGCAGCTTCGCATCCCGTTCTATCTGCAACAGTTTCATGGGTCTGAGAAGCACTGCTGTGGAGTTAGAGCAAAAATGAGAAAACGTGTTTCACTCGCTGTTATAATGTATTTCAAGCGACCTATAGGCTTTGTGGTAAAAATCTTCTCCGTATATGGCACATGTGTGCCACGTCCAAAAAGGCACTCCACTTGCTCAGCGAAGAGCGTTTTGGCACTTATGGAACACATTTAGTGTGATGTGCTTTATTGCTTGGCGCACACAACCATTGTTCGAAAATGCACTTTATTCACTCTCAATAGCATTATGAGGAAAGGATAATACGGCGTGTCATTGTGAGCCAGCTGAAAGTGCCAGGAGGCTCAATCCAAGTGTGCCTGATGCGGCTTCGCATCCCGTTCTATCTGCAACAGTTTCATGGGTCTGAGAAGCACTGCTGTGGCGTTAGAGCAAAAATGACAAAAAGTGTTTCACTAGCTGTAATAATGTATTTCAAGCAACCTATAGGCTTTGTGGTAAAAAATCTTCTCCACATATGGCACATGTGTGCCACGTCCAAAAAAGCACTCCACTTGCTCAAAGAAAAGCGCTTTGGCACTTATGGAACACATTTAGTGTGATCTGCTTTTTGCTTGGCTCACACAACCATTGTTCAAAAAATCACTTTATTCGCTCTCAAATGCATTGTGAGCAAAGGATGATACCGCGCGTCATTGTTAACCAGCGGAAGGTGCAGGAGGCTCATTCCAAGTGTGCCTGACGCAGCTTCTCATCCCGTTCTATCTGCAACAGTTTCGTGTGGCTGAGAAGCACTGCTGTGGAGTTACAGCTAAAATGAGAAAATGTGTTTCTCTCGCTGTGATAATGTATTTCAAGCAACCTATAGGCTTTGTGGTAAAAATTTTCTCCATATATGGCACATGTGTGCCACGTCCCAAAAAGCAGTCCACTCGCTCAGAGAAGAGCGTTTTGGCACTTATGGAACACATTTAGTGTGATGTGCTTTATTGCTTGGCGCACACCACCATTGTTGGAAAATGCACTTTATTCACTCTCAATAGCATTATGAGCAAAGGACAATACGGCGTGTCATTGTGAGCCAGCGGAAGGTGCCAGGAGGCTCAATCCAAGTGTGCCTGGCGCAGCTTCGCATCCCGTTCTATCTGCAACAGTTCCATTGGTCTGAGAAGCACTACTGTGGAGTTAGAGCAAAAATGAGAAAACGTGTTTCACTCGCTGTTATAATGTATTTCAAGCAACCTATAGGCTTTGTGGTAAAAATCTTCTCCGTATATTGCACATGTGTGCCACGTCCAAAAAGGCACTCCACTTGCTCAGAGAAGAGCGTTTTGGCACTTATGGAACACATTTAGTATGATGTGCTTTATTGCTTGGTGCACACAACCATTGTTCGAAAAAGCACTTTATTCACTCTCAATAACATTATGAGCAAAGGATAATACGGCGTGTCGTTGTGAGCCAGCTGAAGGTGCCAGGAGGCTCCATCCAAGTGTGCCTGATGCAGCTTCGCATCCCGTTCTATCTGCAACAGTTTCATGGGTCTGAGAAGCACTGCTGTGGAGTTAGAGCAAAAATGAGAAAACGTGTTTCACTCGCTGTTATAATGTATTTCAAGCAACCTATAGGCTTTGTGGTAAAAATCTTCTCCGTATATGGCACATGTGTGCCACGTCCAAAAAGGCACTCCACTTGCTCAGCGAAGAGCGTTTTGGCACTTATGGAACACATTTAGTGTGATGTGCTTTATTGCTTGGCGCACACAACCATTGTTCGAAAATGCACTTTATTCACTCTCAATAGCATTATGAGGAAAGGATAATACGGCGTGTCATTGTGAGCCAGCTGAAAGTGCCAGGAGGCTCAATCCAAGTGTGCCTGATGCGGCTTCGCATCCCGTTCTATCTGCAACAGTTTCATGGGTCTGAGAAGCACTGCTGTGGCGTTAGAGCAAAAATGACAAAAAGTGTTTCACTAGCTGTAATAATGTATTTCAAGCAACCTATAGGCTTTGTGGTAAAAAATCTTCTCCACATATGGCACATGTGTGCCACGTCCAAAAAAGCACTCCACTTGCTCAAAGAAAAGCGTTTTGGCACTTATGGAACACATTTAGTGTGATCTGCTTTTTGCTTGGCTCACACAACCATTGTTCAAAAAATCACTTTATTCGCTCTCAAATGCATTGTGAGCAAAGGATGATACGGCGCGTCATTGTTAACCAGCGGAAGGTGCCAGGAGGCTCATTCCAAGTGTGCCTGACGCAGCTTCTCATCCCGTTCTATCTGCAACAGTTTTGTGTGGCTGAGAAGCACTGCTGTGGAGTTACAGCTAAAATGAGAAAATGTGTTTCTCTCGCTGTGATAATGTATTTCAAGCAACCTATAGGCTTTGTGGTAAAAATTTTCTCCATATATGGCACATGTGTGCCACGTCCCAAAAAGCACTCCACTCGCTCAGAGAAGAGCGTTTTGGCACTTATGGAACACATTTAGTGTGATGTGCTTTATTGCTTGGCGCACACCACCATTGTTGGAAAATGCACTTTATTCACTCTCAATAGCATTATGAGCAAAGGACAATACGGCGTGTCATTGTGAGCCAGCGGAAGGTGCCAGGAGGCTCAATCCAAGTGTGCCTGGCGCAGCTTCGCATCCCGTTCTATCTGCAACAGTTCCATTGGTCTGAGAAGCACTACTGTGGAGTTAGAGCAAAAATGAGAAAACGTGTTTCACTCGCTGTTATAATGTATTTCAAGCAACCTATAGGCTTTGTGGTAAAAATCTTCTCCGTATATTGCACATGTGTGCCACGTCCAAAAAGGCACTCCACTTGCTCAGCGAAGAGCGTTTTGGCACTTATGGAACACATTTAGTGTGATGTGCTTTATTGCTTGGCGCACACAACCATTGTTCGAAAATGCACTTTATTCACTCTCAATAGCATTATGAGGAAAGGATAATACGGCGTGTCATTGTGAGCCAGCTGAAAGTGCCAGGAGGCTCAATCCAAGTGTGCCTGATGCGGCTTCGCATCCCGTTCTATCTGCAACAGTTTCATGGGTCTGAGAAGCACTGCTGTGGCGTTAGAGCAAAAATGACAAAAAGTGTTTCACTAGCTGTAATAATGTATTTCAAGCAACCTATAGGCTTTGTGGTAAAAAATCTTCTCCACATATGGCACATGTGTGCCACGTCCAAAAAAGCACTCCACTTGCTCAAAGAAAAGCGTTTTGGCACTTATGGAACACATTTAGTGTGATCTGCTTTATTGCTTGGCTCACACAACCATTGTTCAAAAAAATCACTTTATTCGCTCTCAAATGCATTGTGAGCAAAGGATGATACGGCGCGTCATTGTTAACCAGCGGAAGGTGCCAGGAGGCTCATTCCAAGTGTGCCTGACGCAGCTTCTCATCCCGTTCTATCTGCAACAGTTTCGTGTGGCTGAGAAGCACTGCTGTGGCGTTAGAGCAAAAATGACAAAAAGTGTTTCACTAGCTGTAATAATGTATTTCAAGCAACCTATAGGCTTTGTGGTAAAAAAATCTTCTCCACATATGGCACATGTGTGCCACGTCCAAAAAAGCACTCCACTTGCTCAAAGAAAAGCGTTTTGGCACTTATGGAACAAATTTAGTGTGATCTGCTTTTTGCTTGGCTCACACAACCATTGTTCAAAAAATCACTTTATTCGCTCTCAAATGCATTGTGAGCAAAGGATGATACGGCGCGTCATTGTTAACCAGCGGAAGGTGCCAGGAGGCTCATTCCAAGTGTGCCTGACGCAGCTTCTCATCCCGTTCTATCTGCAACAGTTTCGTGTGGCTGAGAAGCACTGCTGTGGAGTTACAGCTAAAATGAGAAAATGTGTTTCTCTCGCTGTAATAATGTATTTCAAGCAACCTATAGGCTTTGTGGTAAAAATTTTCTCCATATATGGCACATGTGTGCCACGTCCCAAAAAGCACTCCACTCGCTCAGAGAAGAGCGTTTTGGCACTTATGGAACACATTTAGTGTGATGTGCTTTATTGCTTGGCGCACACCACCATTGTTGGAAAATGCACTTTATTCACTCTCAATAGCATTATGAGCAAAGGACAATACGGCGTGTCATTGTGAGCCAGCGGAAGGTGCCAGGAGGCTCAATCCAAGTGTGCCTGGCGCAGCTTCGCATCCCGTTCTATCTGCAACAGTTCCATTGGTCTGAGAAGCACTGCTGTGGAGTTAGAGCAAAAATGAGAAAACGTGTTTCACTCGCTGTTATAATGTATTTCAAGCGACCTATAGGCTTTGTGGTAAAAATCTTCTCCGTATATGGCACATGTGTGCCACGTCCAAAAAGGCACTCCACTTGCTCAGCGAAGAGCGTTTTGGCACTTATGGAACACATTTAGTGTGATGTGCTTTATTGCTTGGCGCACACAACCATTGTTCGAAAATGCACTTTATTCACTCTCAATAGCATTATGAGGAAAGGATAATACGGCGTGTCATTGTGAGCCAGCTGAAAGTGCCAGGAGGCTCAATCCAAGTGTGCCTGATGCGGCTTCGCATCCCGTTCTATCTGCAACAGTTTCATGGGTCTGAGAAGCACTGCTGTGGCGTTAGAGCAAAAATGACAAAAAGTGTTTCACTAGCTGTAATAATGTATTTCAAGCAACCTATAGGCTTTGTGGTAAAAAATCTTCTCCACATATGGCACATGTGTGCCACGTCCAAAAAAGCACTCCACTTGCTCAAAGAAAAGCGTTTTGGCACTTATGGAACACATTTAGTGTGATCTGCTTTATTGCTTGGCTCACACAACCATTGTTCAAAAAAATCACTTTATTCGCTCTCAAATGCATTGTGAGCAAAGGATGATACGGCGCGTCATTGTTAACCAGCGGAAGGTGCCAGGAGGCTCATTCCAAGTGTGCCTGACGCAGCTTCTCATCCCGTTCTATCTGCAACAGTTTCGTGTGGCTGAGAAGCACTGCTGTGGCGTTAGAGCAAAAATGACAAAAAGTGTTTCACTAGCTGTAATAATGTATTTCAAGCAACCTATAGGCTTTGTGGTAAAAAAATCTTCTCCACATATGGCACATGTGTGCCACGTCCAAAAAAGCACTCCACTTGCTCAAAGAAAAGCGTTTTGGCACTTATGGAACAAATTTAGTGTGATCTGCTTTTTGCTTGGCTCACACAACCATTGTTCAAAAAATCACTTTATTCGCTCTCAAATGCATTGTGAGCAAAGGATGATACGGCGCGTCATTGTTAACCAGCGGAAGGTGCCAGGAGGCTCATTCCAAGTGTGCCTGACGCAGCTTCTCATCCCGTTCTATCTGCAACAGTTTCGTGTGGCTGAGAAGCACTGCTGTGGAGTTACAGCTAAAATGAGAAAATGTGTTTCTCTCGCTGTAATAATGTATTTCAAGCAACCTATAGGCTTTGTGGTAAAAATTTTCTCCATATATGGCACATGTGTGCCACGTCCCAAAAAGCACTCCACTCGCTCAGAGAAGAGCGTTTTGGCACTTATGGAACACATTTAGTGTGATGTGCTTTATTGCTTGGCGCACACCACCATTGTTGGAAAATGCACTTTATTCACTCTCAATAGCATTATGAGCAAAGGACAATACGGCGTGTCATTGTGAGCCAGCGGAAGGTGCCAGGAGGCTCAATCCAAGTGTGCCTGGCGCAGCTTCGCATCCCGTTCTATCTGCAACAGTTCCATTGGTCTGAGAAGCACTGCTGTGGAGTTAGAGCAAAAATGAGAAAACGTGTTTCACTCGCTGTTATAATGTATTTCAAGCGACCTATAGGCTTTGTGGTAAAAATCTTCTCCGTATATGGCACATGTGTGCCACGTCCAAAAAGGCACTCCACTTGCTCAGCGAAGAGCGTTTTGGCACTTATGGAACACATTTAGTGTGATGTGCTTTATTGCTTGGCGCACACAACCATTGTTCGAAAATGCACTTTATTCACTCTCAATAGCATTATGAGGAAAGGATAATACGGCGTGTCATTGTGAGCCAGCTGAAAGTGCCAGGAGGCTCAATCCAAGTGTGCCTGATGCGGCTTCGCATCCCGTTCTATCTGCAACAGTTTCATGGGTCTGAGAAGCACTGCTGTGGCGTTAGAGCAAAAATGACAAAAAGTGTTTCACTAGCTGTAATAATGTATTTCAAGCAACCTATAGGCTTTGTGGTAAAAAATCTTCTCCACATATGGCACATGTGTGCCACGTCCAAAAAAGCACTCCACTTGCTCAAAGAAAAGCGTTTTGGCACTTATGGAACACATTTAGTGTGATCTGCTTTATTGCTTGGCTCACACAACCATTGTTCAAAAAAATCACTTTATTCGCTCTCAAATGCATTGTGAGCAAAGGATGATACGGCGCGTCATTGTTAACCAGCGGAAGGTGCCAGGAGGCTCATTCCAAGTGTGCCTGACGCAGCTTCTCATCCCGTTCTATCTGCAACAGTTTCGTGTGGCTGAGAAGCACTGCTGTGGAGTTACAGCTAAAATGAGAAAATGTGTTTCTCTCGCTGTGATAATGTATTTCAAGCAACCTATAGGCTTTGTGGTAAAAATTTTCTCCATATATGGCACATGTGTGCCACGTCCCAAAAAGCACTCCACTCGCTCAGAGAAGAGCGTTTTGGCACTTATGGAACACATTTAGTGTGATGTGCTTTATTGCTTGGCGCACAACACCATTGTTGGAAAATGCACTTTATTCACTCTCAATAGCATTATGAGCAAAGGACAATACGGCGTGTCATTGTGAGCCAGCGGAAGGTGCCAGGAGGCTCAATCCAAGTGTGCCTGGCGCAGCTTCGCATCCCGTTCTATCTGCAACAGTTCCATTGGTCTGAGAAGCACTACTGTGGAGTTAGAGCAAAAATGAGAAAACGTGTTTCACTCGCTGTTATAATGTATTTCAAGCAACCTATAGGCTTTGTGGTAAAAATCTTCTCCGTATATTGCACATGTGTGCCACGTCCAAAAAGGCACTCCACTTGCTCAGAGAAGAGCGTTTTGGCACTTATGGAACACATTTAGTATGATGTGCTTTATTGCTTGGTGCACACAACCATTGTTCGAAAATGCACTTTATTCACTCTCAATAACATTATGAGCAAAGGATAATACGGCGTGTCGTTGTGAGCCAGCTGAAGGTGCCAGGAGGCTCCATCCAAGTGTGCCTGATGCAGCTTCGCATCCCGTTCTATCTGCAACAGTTTCATGGGTCTGAGAAGCACTGCTGTGGAGTTAGAGCAAAAATGAGAAAACGTGTTTCACTCGCTGTTATAATGTATTTCAAGCGACCTATAGGCTTTGTGGTAAAAATCTTCTCCGTATATGGCACATGTGTGCCACGTCCAAAAAGGCACTCCACTTGCTCAGCGAAGAGCGTTTTGGCACTTATGGAACACATTTAGTATGATGTGCTTTATTGCTTGGTGCACACAACCATTGTTCGAAAATGCACTTTATTCACTCTCAATAACATTATGAGCAAAGGATAATACGGCGTGTCGTTGTGAGCCAGCTGAAGGTGCCAGGAGGCTCCATCCAAGTGTGCCTGATGCAGCTTCGCATCCCGTTCTATCTGCAACAGTTTCATGGGTCTGAGAAGCACTGCTGTGGAGTTAGAGCAAAAATGAGAAAACGTGTTTCACTCGCTGTTATAATGTATTTCAAGCGACCTATAGGCTTTGTGGTAAAAATCTTCTCCGTATATGGCACATGTGTGCCACGTCCAAAAAGGCACTCCACTTGCTCAGCGAAGAGCGTTTTGGCACTTATGGAACACATTTAGTGTGATGTGCTTTATTGCTTGGCGCACACAACCATTGTTCGAAAATGCACTTTATTCACTCTCAATAGCATTATGAGGAAAGGATAATACGGCGTGTCATTGTGAGCCAGCTGAAAGTGCCAGGAGGCTCAATCCAAGTGTGCCTGATGCGGCTTCGCATCCCGTTCTATCTGCAACAGTTTCATGGGTCTGAGAAGCACTGCTGTGGCGTTAGAGCAAAAATGACAAAAAGTGTTTCACTAGCTGTAATAATGTATTTCAAGCAACCTAATGGCTTTGTGGTAAAAAATCTTCTCCACATATGGCACATGTGTGCCACGTCCAAAAAAGCACTCCACTTGCTCAAAGAAAAGCGTTTTGGCACTTATGGAACACATTTAGTGTGATCTGCTTTATTGCTTGGCTCACACAACCATTGTTCAAAAAAATCACTTTATTCGCTCTCAAATGCATTGTGAGCAAAGGATGATACGGCGCGTCATTGTTAACCAGCGGAAGGTGCCAGGAGGCTCATTCCAAGTGTGCCTGACGCAGCTTCTCATCCCGTTCTATCTGCAACAGTTTCGTGTGGCTGAGAAGCACTGCTGTGGAGTTACAGCTAAAATGAGAAAATGTGTTTCTCTCGCTGTGATAATGTATTTCAAGCAACCTATAGGCTTTGTGGTAAAAATTTTCTCCATATATGGCACATGTGTGCCACGTCCCAAAAAGCACTCCACTCGCTCAGAGAAGAGCGTTTTGGCACTTATGGAACACATTTAGTGTGATGTGCTTTATTGCTTGGCGCACACAACCATTGTTGGAAAATGCACTTTATTCACTCTCAATAGCATTATGAGCAAAGGACAATACGGCGTGTCATTGTGAGCCAGCGGAAGGTGCCAGGAGGCTCAATCCAAGTGTGCCTGGCGCAGCTTCGCATCCCGTTCTATCTGCAACAGTTCCATTGGTCTGAGAAGCACTACTGTGGAGTTAGAGCAAAAATGAGAAAACGTGTTTCACTCGCTGTTATAATGTATTTCAAGCAACCTATAGGCTTTGTGGTAAAAATCTTCTCCGTATATTGCACATGTGTGCCACGTCCAAAAAGGCACTCCACTTGCTCAGAGAAGAGCGTTTTGGCACTTATGGAACACATTTAGTATGATGTGCTTTATTGCTTGGTGCACACAACCATTGTTCGAAAATGCACTTTATTCACTCTCAATAACATTATGAGCAAGGATAATACGGCGTGTCGTTGTGAGCCAGCTGAAGGTGCCAGGAGGCTCCATCCAAGTGTGCCTGATGCAGCTTCGCATCCCGTTCTATCTACAACAGTATCATGGGTCTGAGAAGCACTGCAGTGGAGTTAGAGCAAAAATGAGAAAACGTGTTTCACTCGCTGTTATAATGTATTTCAAGCGACCTATAGGCTTTGTGGTAAAAATCTTCTCCGTATATGGCACATGTGTGCCACGTCCAAAAAGGCACTCCACTTGCTCAGCGAAGAGCGTTTTGGCACTTATGGAACACATTTAGTGTGATGTGCTTTATTGCTTGGCGCACACAACCATTGTTCGAAAATGCACTTTATTCACTCTCAATAGCATTATGAGGAAAGGATAATACGGCGTGTCATTGTGAGCCAGCTGAAAGTGCCAGGAGGCTCAATCCAAGTGTGCCTGATGCGGCTTCGCATCCCGTTCTATCTGCAACAGTTTCATGGGTCTGAGAAGCACTGCTGTGGCGTTAGAGCAAAAATGACAAAAAGTGTTTCACTAGCTGTAATAATGTATTTCAAGCAACCTATAGGCTTTGTGGTAAAAAATCTTCTCCACATATGGCACATGTGTGCCACGTCCAAAAAAGCACTCCACTTGCTCAAAGAAAAGCGTTTTGGCACTTATGGAACACATTTAGTGTGATCTGCTTTTTGCTTGGCTCACACAACCATTGTTCAAAAAATCACTTTATTCGCTCTCAAATGCATTGTGAGCAAAGGATGATACGGCGCGTCATTGTTAACCAGCGGAAGGTGCCAGGAGGCTCATTCCAAGTGTGCCTGACGCAGCTTCTCATCCCGTTCTATCTGCAACAGTTTCGTGTGGCTGAGAAGCACTGCTGTGGAGTTACAGCTAAAATGAGAAAATGTGTTTCTCTCGCTGTAATAATGTATTTCAAGCAACCTATAGGCTTTGTGGTAAAAATTTTCTCCATATATGGCACATGTGTGCCACGTCCCAAAAAGCACTCCACTCGCTCAGAGAAGAGCGTTTTGGCACTTATGGAACACATTTAGTGTGATGTGCTTTATTGCTTGGCGCACACCACCATTGTTGGAAAATGCACTTTATTCACTCTCAATAGCATTATGAGCAAAGGACAATACGGCGTGTCATTGTGAGCCAGCGGAAGGTGCCAGGAGGCTCAATCCAAGTGTGCCTGGCGCAGCTTCGCATCCCGTTCTATCTGCAACAGTTCCATTGGTCTGAGAAGCACTGCTGTGGAGTTAGAGCAAAAATGAGAAAACGTGTTTCACTCGCTGTTATAATGTATTTCAAGCGACCTATAGGCTTTGTGGTAAAAATCTTCTCCGTATATGGCACATGTGTGCCACGTCCAAAAAGGCACTCCACTTGCTCAGCGAAGAGCGTTTTGGCACTTATGGAACACATTTAGTGTGATGTGCTTTATTGCTTGGCGCACACAACCATTGTTCGAAAATGCACTTTATTCACTCTCAATAGCATTATGAGGAAAGGATAATACGGCGTGTCATTGTGAGCCAGCTGAAAGTGCCAGGAGGCTCAATCCAAGTGTGCCTGATGCGGCTTCGCATCCCGTTCTATCTGCAACAGTTTCATGGGTCTGAGAAGCACTGCTGTGGCGTTAGAGCAAAAATGACAAAAAGTGTTTCACTAGCTGTAATAATGTATTTCAAGCAACCTATAGGCTTTGTGGTAAAAAATCTTCTCCACATATGGCACATGTGTGCCACGTCCAAAAAAGCACTCCACTTGCTCAAAGAAAAGCGTTTTGGCACTTATGGAACACATTTAGTGTGATCTGCTTTATTGCTTGGCTCACACAACCATTGTTCAAAAAAATCACTTTATTCGCTCTCAAATGCATTGTGAGCAAAGGATGATACGGCGCGTCATTGTTAACCAGCGGAAGGTGCCAGGAGAATCATTCCAAGTGTGCCTGACGCAGCTTCTCATCCCGTTCTATCTGCAACAGTTTCGTGTGGCTGAGAAGCACTGCTGTGGAGTTACAGCTAAAATGAGAAAATGTGTTTCTCTCGCTGTGATAATGTATTTCAAGCAACCTATAGGCTTTGTGGTAAAAATTTTCTCCATATATGGCACATGTGTGCCACGTCCCAAAAAGCACTCCACTCGCTCAGAGAAGAGCGTTTTGGCACTTATGGAACACATTTAGTGTGATGTGCTTTATTGCTTGGCGCACAACACCATTGTTGGAAAATGCACTTTATTCACTCTCAATAGCATTATGAGCAAAGGACAATACGGCGTGTCATTGTGAGCCAGCGGAAGGTGCCAGGAGGCTCAATCCAAGTGTGCCTGGCGCAGCTTCGCATCCCGTTCTATCTGCAACAGTTCCATTGGTCTGAGAAGCACTACTGTGGAGTTAGAGCAAAAATGAGAAAACGTGTTTCACTCGCTGTTATAATGTATTTCAAGCAACCTATAGGCTTTGTGGTAAAAATCTTCTCCGTATATTGCACATGTGTGCCACGTCCAAAAAGGCACTCCACTTGCTCAGAGAAGAGCGTTTTGGCACTTATGGAACACATTTAGTATGATGTGCTTTATTGCTTGGTGCACAACCATTGTTCGAAAATACACTTTATTCACTCTCAATAACATTATGAGCAAAGGATAATACGGCGTGTCGTTGTGAGCCAGCTGAAGGTGCCAGGAGGCTCCATCCAAGTGTGCCTGATGCAGCTTCGCATCCCGTTCTATCTGCAACAGTTTCATGGGTCTGAGAAGCACTGCTGTGTAGTTAGAGCAAAAATGAGAAAACGTGTTTCACTCGCTGTTATAATGTATTTCAAGCGACCTATAGGCTTTGTGGTAAAAATCTTCTCCGTATATGGCACATGTGTGCCACGTCCAAAAAGGCACTCCACTTGCTCAGCGAAGAGCGTTTTGGCACTTATGGAACACATTTAGTATGATGTGCTTTATTGCTTGGTGCACACAACCATTGTTCGAAAATGCACTTTATTCACTCTCAATAACATTATGAGCAAAGGATAATACGGCGTGTCGTTGTGAGCCAGCTGAAGGTGCCAGGAGGCTCCATCCAAGTGTGCCTGATGCAGCTTCGCATCCCGTTCTATCTGCAACAGTTTCATGGGTCTGAGAAGCACTGCTGTGGAGTTAGAGCAAAAATGAGAAAACGTGTTTCACTCGCTGTTATAATGTATTTCAAGCGACCTATAGGCTTTGTGGTAAAAATCTTCTCCGTATATGGCACATGTGTGCCACGTCCAAAAAGGCACTCCACTTGCTCAGCGAAGAGCGTTTTGGCACTTATGGAACACATTTAGTGTGATGTGCTTTATTGCTTGGCGCACACAACCATTGTTCGAAAATGCACTTTATTCACTCTCAATAGCATTATGAGGAAAGGATAATACGGCGTGTCATTGTGAGCCAGCTGAAAGTGCCAGGAGGCTCAATCCAAGTGTGCCTGATGCGGCTTCGCATCCCGTTCTATCTGCAACAGTTTCATGGGTCTGAGAAGCACTGCTGTGGCGTTAGAGCAAAAATGACAATAAGTGTTTCACTAGCTGTAATAATGTATTTCAAGCAACCTATAGGCTTTGTGGTAAAAAATCTTCTCCACATATGGCACATGTGTGCCACGTCCAAAATAGCACTCCACTTGCTCAAAGAAAAGCGTTTTGGCACTTATGGAACACATTTAGTGTGATCTGCTTTATTGCTTGGCTAACACAACCATTGTTCAAAAAATCACTTTATTCGCTCTCAAATGCATTGTGAGCAAAGGATGATACGGCGCGTCATTGTTAACCAGCGGAAGGTGCCAGGAGGCTCATTCCAAGTGTGCCTGACGCAGCTTCTCATCCCGTTCTATCTGCAACAGTTTCGTGTGGCTGAGAAGCACTGCTGTGGAGTTACAGCTAAAATGAGAAAATGTGTTTCTCTCGCTGTGATAATGTATTTCAAGCAACCTATAGGCTTTGTGGTAAAAATTTTCTCCATATATGGCACATGTGTGCCACGTCCCAAAAAGCACTCCACTTGCTCAGAGAAGAGCGTTTTGGCACTTATGGAACACATTTAGTGTGATGTGCTTTATTGCTTGGTGCACACAACCATTGTTGGAAAATGCACTTTATTCACTCTCAATAGCATTATGAGCAAAGGACAATACGGCGTGTCATTGTGAGCCAGCGGAAGGTGCCAGGAGGCTCAATCCAAGTGTGCCTGGCGCAGCTTCGCATCCCGTTCTATCTGCAACAGTTCCATTGGTCTGAGAAGCACTACTGTGGAGTTAGAGCAAAAATGAGAAAACGTGTTTCACTCGCTGTTATAATGTATTTCAAGCAACCTATAGGCTTTGTGGTAAAAATCTTCTCCGTATATTGCACATGTGTGCCACGTCCAAAAAGGCACTCCACTTGCTCAGAGAAGAGCGTTTTGGCACTTATGGAACACATTTAGTATGATGTGCTTTATTGCTTGGTGCACACAACCATTGTTCGAAAATGCACTTTATTCACTCTCAATAACATTATGAGCAAAGGATAATACGGCGTGTCGTTGTGAGCCAGCTGAAGGTGCCAGGAGGCTCCATCCAAGTGTGCCTGATGCAGCTTCGCATCCCGTTCTATCTGCAACAGTTTCATGGGTCTGAGAAGCACTGCTGTGGAGTTAGAGCAAAAATGAGAAAACGTGTTTCACTCGCTGTTATAATGTATTTCAAGCGACCTATAGGCTTTGTGGTAAAAATCTTCTCCGTATATGGCACATGTGTGCCACGTCCAAAAAGGCACTCCACTTGCTCAGCGAAGAGCGTTTTGGCACTTATGGAACACATTTAGTGTGATGTGCTTTATTGCTTGGCGCACACAACCATTGTTCGAAAATGCACTTTATTCACTCTCAATAGCATTATGAGCAAAGGATCATACGGCGTGTCATTGTGAGCCAGCGGAAGGTGCCAGGAGGCTCTTTGCATGTGTGCCTGGCGCTGCTTCGAGTCCCGTTCGAGCTGCAACAGTTTCCTGTGGCTGAGAATCACTGCTGTGGAGTTAGAGCAAAAATGACAAAAAGTGTTTCACTCGCTGTGTATTTCAAGCAATCTAGGGGCTTTGTGGTAAAAATCTTCTCCATATATGGCACATGTGTGCCACGTCCAAAAAAGCACTCCACTCGCTCAGAGAAGAGCGTTTTGGCACTTATGGAAGACATTTCGTGTGATGTGCTTTATTTGCTTGGCGCACACAACCATTGTTCGAAAATGCACTTTATTCACTCTCAATAGCATTATGAGCAAAGGATAATACGGCGTGTCATTGTGAGCCAGCGGAAGGTGCCAGGAGGCTCTTTTCATGTGTGCCTGGCGCAGCTTCGCATCCCGTTCTAGCTGCAACAGTTTCCTGTGGCTGAGAAGCACTGCTTTGGCGTTAGAGCAAGAATGACAAAGAGTGTTTCACTTGCTTTTATAATGTATTTCAAGCAACCTATAGGCTTTGTGTTAAAAATCTTCTCCACATATGGCACATGTGTGCCACGTCATTCCAAAAAAGCACTCCACTCGCTCAGAGAAGAGCGTTTTGGCACTTATGGAACACATTTAGTGTGATGTGCTTTATTGCTTGGCGCACACAACCATTGTTCGAAAATGCACTTTATTCACTCTCAATAGCATTATGAGCAAAGGATAATACGGCGTGTCATTGTGAGCCAGCGGAAGGTGCCAGGAGGCTCTTTTCATGTGTGCCTGGCGCTGCTTCGAGTCCCGTTCGAGCTGCAACAGTTTCCTGTGGCTGAGAATCACTGCTGTGGAGTTAGAGCAAAAATGACAAAAAGTGTTTCACTCGCTGTGTATTTCAAGCAATCTAGGGGCTTTGTGGTAAAAATCTTCTCCATATATGGCACATGTGTGCCACGTCCAAAAAAGCACTCCACTCGCTCAGAGAAGAGCGTTTTGGCACTTATGGAAGACATTTAGTGTGATGTGCTTTATTTGCTTGGCGCACACAACCATTGTTCGAAAATGCACTTTATTCACTCTCAATAGCATTATGAGCAAAGGATAATACGGCGTGTCATTGTGAGCCAGCGGAAGGTGCCAGGAGCCTCTTTTCAAGTGTGCCTGGCGCATCCCGTTCTAGCTGCAACAGTTTCCTGTCGCTGAGAAGCACTGCTGTGCAGTTAGAGCAAAAATGACAAAAAGTGTTTCACTCGCTGTGTAGTTCAAGTAACCTAGAGGCTTTGTGGTAAAAATCTTCTCCATATATGGCACATGTGTGCCACGTCCAAATAAGTACTCCAGTCGCTCAGAGAAGAGCGTTTTGGCACTTATGGAACACATTTAATGTGATGTATTTTATTTCTTGGCGCACACAACCATTGTTCGTAAATGCACTTTATTCACTCTCAATAGCATTATGAGCAAAGGATAATACGGCGTGTCATTGTGAGCCAGCTGAAAGTGCCAGGAGGATCAATCCAAGTGTGCCTGATGCGGCTTCGCATCCCGTTCTATCTGCAACGGTTTCATGGGTCTGAGAAGCACTGCTTTGGAGTTAGAGCAAAAATGACAAAAAGTGTTTCACTCGCTGTAATAATGTATTTCAAGCAACCTATAGGCTTTGTGGTAAAAAAAATCTTCTCCACATATGGCACATGTGTGCCACGTCCAAAAAAAAATCCACTCGCTCAGAGAAGAGCGTTTTGGCATTTATTGAACACATTTACTGTGATGTGCTTTATTGCTTGGTGCACACAACCATTGTTCGAAAATGCACTTTATTCACTCTCAATAGCATTATGAGCAAAGGATAATACGGCGTGTCATTCTGAGCCAGCGGAAGGTGCCAGGAGGCTCTTTTCAAGTGTGCCTGGCGCAGCTTCGCATCCCGTTCTAGCTGCAACAGTTTCCTGTGGCTGAGAAGCACTGCTTTGGAGTTAGAGCAAAAATGACAAAGAGTGTTTCACTTGCTGTTATAATGTATTTCAAGCAACCTATAGGCTTTGTGGTAAAAAAAATCTTCTCCACATATGGCACATGTGTGCCACGTCCAAAAAAAAATCCACTCGCTCAGAGAAGAGCGTTTTGGCATTTATTGAACACATTTACTGTGATGTGCTTTATTGCTTGGTGCACACAACCATTGTTCGAAAATGCACTTTATTCACTCTCAATAGCATTATGAGCAAAGGATAATACGGCGTGTCATTGTGAGCCAGCGGAAGGTGCCAGGAGGCTCTTTTCAGGTAAGTGTGCCTGGCGCAGCTTCGCATCCCGTTCTAGCTGCAACAGTTTCCTGTGGCTGAGAAGCACTGCTTTGGAGTTAGAGCAAAAATGACAAAGAGTGTTTCACTCGCTGTTATAATGTATTTCAAGCAACCTATAGGCTTTGTGTTAAAAATCTTCTCCACATATGGCACATGTGTGCCACGTCCAAAAAAAAAATCCACTCGCTCAGAGAAGAGCGTTTTGGCACTTATTGAACACATTTACTGTGATGTGCTTTATTGCTTGGTGCACACAACCATTGTTCGAAAATGCACTTTATTCACTCTCAATAGCATTATGAGCAAAGGATAATACGGCGTGTCATTGTGAGCCAGCGGAAAGTGTCAGGAGGCTCAATCCAAGTGTGCCTGATGCGGCTTCGCATCCCGTTCTATCTGCAACAGTTTCATGGGTCTGAGAAGCACTGCTGTGGCGTTAGAGCAAAAATGACAAAAAGTGTTTCACTCGCTGTAATAATGTATTTCAAGCAACCTATAGGCTTTGTGGTAAAAAATCTTCTCCACATATGGCACATGTGTGCCACGTCCAAAAAAGCACTCCACTCGCTCAGAGAAGAGCGTTTTGGCACTTATGGAACACATTTAGTGTGATGTGCTTTATTGCTTGGCGCACACCACCATTGTTGGAAAATGCACTTTATTCACTCTCAATAGCATTATGAGCAAAGGACAATACGGCGTGTCATTGTGAGCCAGCGGAAGGTGCCAGGAGGCTCAATCCAAGTGTGCCTGGCGCAGCTTCGCATCCCGTTCTATCTGCAACAGTTCCATTGGTCTGAGAAGCACTACTGTGGAGTTAGAGCAAAAATGAGAAAACGTGTTTCACTCGCTGTTATAATGTATTTCAAGCAACCTATAGGCTTTGTGGTAAAAATCTTCTCCGTATATTGCACATGTGTGCCACGTCCAAAAAGGCACTCCACTTGCTCAGAGAAGAGCGTTTTGGCACTTATGGAACACATTTAGTATGATGTGCTTTATTGCTTGGTGCACACAACCATTGTTCGAAAATGCACTTTATTCACTCTCAATAACATTATGAGCAAAGGATAATACGGCGTGTCGTTGTGAGCCAGCTGAAGGTGCCAGGAGGCTCCATCCAAGTGTGCCTGATGCAGCTTCGCATCCCGTTCTATCTGCAACAGTTTCATGGGTCTGAGAAGCACTGCTGTGGAGTTAGAGCAAAAATGAGAAAACCTGTTTCACTCGCTGTTATAATGTATTTCAAGCGACCTATAGGCTTTGTGGTAAAAATCTTCTCCGTATATGGCACATGTGTGCCACGTCCAAAAAGGCACTCCATTTGCTCAGCGAAGAGCGTTTTGGCACTTATGGAACACATTTAGTGTGATGTGCTTTATTGCTTGGCGCACACAACCATTGTTCGAAAATGCACTTTATTCACTCTCAATAGCATTATGAGCAAAGAATCATACGGCGTGTCATTGTGAGCCAGCGGAAGGTGCCAGGAGGCTCCTTTCATGTGTGCCTGGCGCTGCTTCGAGTCCCGTTGTAGCTGCAACAGTTTCCTGTGGCTGAGAATCACTGCTGTGGAGTTAGAGCAAAAATGACAAAAAGTGTTTCACTCGCTGTGTATTTCAAGCAATCTAAGGGCTTTGTGGTAAAAATCTTCTCCATATATGGCACATGTATGCCACGTCCAAAAAAGCACTCCACTCGCTCAGAGAAGAGCGTTTTGGCACTTATGGAAGACATTTAGTGTGATGTGCTTTATTTGCTTGGCGCACACAACCATTGTTCGAAAATGCACTTTATTCACTCTCAATAGCATTATGAGCAAAGGATAATACGGCGTGTCATTGTGAGCCAGCGGAAGGTGCCAGGAGGCTCTTTTCAAGTGTGCCTGGCGCATCCCGTTCTAGCTGCAACAGTTTCCTGTCGCTGAGAAGCACTGCTGTGCAGTTAGAGCAAAAATGACAAAAAGTGTTTCACTCGCTGTGTAGTTCAAGCAACCTAGAGGCTTTGTGGTAAAAATCTTCTCCATATATGGCACATGTGTGCCACGTCCAAATAAGTACTCCAGTCGCTCAGAGAAGAGCGTTTTGGCACTTATGGAACACATTTAATGTGATGTATTTTATTTCTTGGCGCACACAACCATTGTTCGTAAATGCACTTTATTCACTCTCAATAGCATTATGAGCAAAGGATAATACGGCGTGTCATTGTGAGCCAGCTGAAAGTGCCAGGAGGATCAATCCAAGTGTGCCTGATGCGGCTTCGCATCCCGTTCTATCTGCAACGGTTTCATGGGTCTGAGAAGCACTGCTTTGGAGTTAGAGCAAAAATGACAAAAAGTGTTTCACTCGCTGTAATAATGTATTTCAAGCAACCTATAGGCTTTGTGGTAAAAAAAATCTTCTCCACATATGGCACATGTGTGCCACGTCCAAAAAAAAATCCACTCGCTCAGAGAAGAGCGTTTTGGCATTTATTGAACACATTTACTGTGATGTGCTTTATTGCTTGGTGCACACAACCATTGTTCGAAAATGCACTTTATTCACTCTCAATAGCATTATGAGCAAAGGATAATACGGCGTGTCATTCTGAGCCAGCGGAAGGTGCCAGGAGGCTCTTTTCAAGTGTGCCTGGCGCAGCTTCGCATCCCGTTCTAGCTGCAACAGTTTCCTGTGGCTGAGAAGCACTGCTTTGGAGTTAGAGCAAAAATGACAAAGAGTGTTTCACTCGCTGTTATAATGTATTTCAAGCAACCTATAGGCTTTGTGGTAAAAAAAATCTTCTCCACATATGGCACATGTGTGCCACGTCCAAAAAAAAATCCACTCGCTCAGAGAAGAGCGTTTTGGCATTTATTGAACACATTTACTGTGATGTGCTTTATTGCTTGGTGCACACAACCATTGTTCGAAAATGCACTTTATTCACTCTCAATAGCATTATGAGCAAAGGATAATACGGCGTGTCATTGTGAGCCAGCGGAAGGTGCCAGGAGGCTCTTTTCAGGTAAGTGTGCCTGGCGCAGCTTCGCATCCCGTTCTAGCTGCAACAGTTTCCTGTGGCTGAGAAGCACTGCTTTGGAGTTAGAGCAAAAATGACAAAGAGTGTTTCACTCGCTGTTATAATGTATTTCAAGCAACCTATAGGCTTTGTGTTAAAAATCTTCTCCACATATGGCACATGTGTGCCACGTCCAAAAAAAAAATCCACTCGCTCAGAGAAGAGCGTTTTGGCACTTATTGAACACATTTACTGTGATGTGCTTTATTGCTTGGTGCACACAACCATTGTTCGAAAATGCACTTTATTCACTCTCAATAGCATTATGAGCAAAGGATAATACGGCGTGTCATTGTGAGCCAGCGGAAAGTGCCAGGAGGCTCAATCCAAGTGTGCCTGATGCGGCTTCGCATCCCGTTCTATCTGCAACAGTTTCTTGGGTCTGAGAAGCACTGCTGTGGCGTTAGAGCAAAAATGACAAAAAGTGTTTCACTCGCTGTAATAATGTATTTCAAGCAACCTATAGGCTTTGTGGTAAAAAAATCTTCTCCACATATGGCACATGTGTGCCACGTCCAAAAATAAATCCACTCGCTCAGAGAAGAGCGTTTTGGCACTTATTGAACACATTTACTGTGATGTGCTTTATTGCTTGGTGCACACAACCATTGTTCGAAAATGCACTTTATTCACTCTCAATAGCATTATGAGCAAAGGATAATACGGCGTGTCATTGTGAGCCAGCGGAAAGTGCCAGGAGGCTCAATCCAAGTGTGCCTGATGCGGCTTCGCATCCCGTTCTATCTGCAACAGTTTCATGGGTCTGAGAAGCACTGCTGTGGCGTTAGAGCAAAAATGACAAAAAGTGTTTCACTCGCTGTAATAATGTATTTCAAGCAACCTATAGGCTTTGTGGTAAAAAATCTTCTCCACATATGGCACATGTGTGCCACGTCCAAAAAAGCACTCCACTCGCTCAGAGAAGAGCGTTTTGGCACTTATGGAACACATTTAGTGTGATGTGCTTTATTGCTTGGCGCACACCACCTTTGTTGGGAAATGCACTTTATTCACTCTCAATAGCATTATGAGCAAAGGACAATACGGCGTGTCATTGTGAGCCAGCGGAAGGTGCCAGGAGGCTCAATCCAAGTGTGCCTGGCGCAGCTTCGCATCCCGTTCTATCTGCAACAGTTCCATTGGTCTGAGAAGCACTGCTGTGGAGTTAGAGCAAAAATGACAAAAAGTGTTTCACTCGCTGTAATAATGTATTTCAAGCAACCTATAGGCTTTGTGGTAAAAAATCTTCTCCACATATGGCACATGTGTGCCACGTCCAAAAAAAATCCACTCGCTCAGAGAAGAGCGTTTTGGCACTTATTGAACACATTTACTGTGATGTGCTTTATTGCTTGGTGCACACAACCATTGTTCGAAAATGCACTTTATTCACTCTCAATAGCATTATGAGCAAAGGATAATACGGCGTGTCATTGTGAGCCAGCTGAAAGTGCCAGGAGGCTCAATCCAAGTGTGCCTGATGCGGCTTCGCATCCCGTTCTATCTGCAACAGTTCCATTGGTCTGAGAAGCACTGCTGTGGCGTTAGAGCAAAAATGAGAAAACGTGTTTCACTCGCTGTTATAATGTATTTCAAGCAACCTATAGGCTTTGTGGTAAAAATCTTCTCCGTATATTGCACATGTGTGCCACGTCCAAAAAGGCACTCCACTTGCTCAGAGAAGAGCGTTTTGGCACTTATGGAACACATTTAGTATGATGTGCTTTATTGCTTGGTGCACACAACCATTGTTCGAAAATGCACTTTATTCACTCTCAATAACATTATGAGCAAAGGATAATACGGCGTGTCGTTGTGAGCCAGCTGAAGGTGCCAGGAGGCTCCATCCAAGTGTGCCTGATGCAGCTTCGCATCCCGTTCTATCTGCAACAGTTTCATGGGTCTGAGAAGCACTGCTGTGGAGTTAGAGCAAAAATGAGAAAACGTGTTTCACTCGCAGTTATAATGTATTTCAAGCGACCTATAGGCTTTGTGGTAAAAATCTTCTCCGTATATGGCACATGTGTGCCACGTCCAAAAAGGCACTCCACTTGCTCAGCGAAGAGCGTTTTGGCACTTATGGAACACATTTAGTGTGATGTGCTTTATTGCTTGGCGCACACAACCATTGTTCGAAAATGCACTTTATTCACTCTCAATAGCATTATGAGCAAAGGATCATACGGCGTGTCATTGTGAGCCAGCGGAAGGTGCCAGGAGGCTCTTTTCATGTGTGCCTGGCGCTGCTTCGAGTCCCGTTCGAGCTGCAACAGTTTCCTGTGGCTGAGAATCACTGCTGTGGAGTTAGAACAAAAATGACAAAAAGTGTTTCACTCGCTGTGTATTTCAAGCAATCTAGGGGCTTTGTGGTAAAAATCTTCTCCATATATGGCACATGTGTGCCACGTCCAAAAAAGCACTCCTCTCGCTCAGAGAAGAGCGTTTTGGCACTTATGGAAGACATTTAGTGTGATGTGCTTTATTTGCTTGGCGCACACAACCATTGTTCGAAAATGCACTTTATTCACTCTCAATAGCATTATGAGCAAAGGATAATACGGCGTGTCATTGTGAGCCAGCGGAAGGTGCCAGGAGGCTCTTTTCATGTGTGCCTGATGCAGCTTCGCATCCCGTTCTATCTGCAACAGTTTCATGGGTCTGAGAAGCACTGCTGTGGAGTTAGAGCAAAAATGAGAAAACGTGTTTCACTCGCTGTTATAATGTATTTCAAGCGACCTATAGGCTTTGTGGTAAAAATCTTCTCCGTATATGGCACATGTGTGCCACGTCCAAAAAGGCACTCCACTCGCTCAGAGAAGAGCGTTTTGGCACTTATGGAAGACATTTAGTGTGATGTGCTTTATTTGCTTGGCGCACACAACCATTGTTCGAAAATGCACTTTATTCACTCTCAATAGCATTATGAGCAAAGGATAATACGGCGTGTCATTGTGAGCCAGCGGAAGGTGCCAGGAGGCTCTTTTCATGTGTGCCTGGCGCAGCTTCGCATCCCGTTCTAGCTGCAACAGTTTCCTGTGGCTGAGAAGCACTGCTTTGGCGTTACAGCAAAAATGACAGAGTGTTTCACTCGCTGTTATAATGTATTTCAAGCAACCTATAGGCTTTGTGTTAAAAATCTTCTCCACATATGGCACATGTGTGCCACGTCATTCCAAAAAAGCACTCCACTCGCTCAGAGAAGAGCGTTTTGGCACTTATGGAACACATTTAGTGTGATGTGCTTTATTGCTTGGCCCACACAACCATTGTTCGAAAATGCACTTTATTCACTCTCAAAAATGAGAAAACGTGTTTCACTCGCTGTTATAATGTATTTCAAGCAACCTATAAGCTTTGTGGTAAAAATCTTCTCCGTATATGGCCCATGTGTGCCACGTCCAAAAAGGCACTCCACTTGCTCAGCGAAGTGCGTTTTGGCACTTATGGAACACATTTAGTGTGATGTGCTTTATTGCTTGGCGCACACAACCATTGTTCGAAAATGCACTTTATTCACTCTCAATAGCATTATGAGCAAAGGATAATACGGCGTGTCATTGTGATCCAGCGGAAGGTGCCAGGAGGCTCTTTTCAAGTGTGCCTGGCGCATCCCGTTCTAGCTGCAACAGTTTCCTGTCGCTGAGAAGCACTGCTGTGCAGTTAGAGCAAAAATGACAAAAAGTGTTTCACTCGCTGTGTAGTTCAAGCAACCTAGAGGCTTTGTGGTAAAAATCTTCTCCATATATGGCACATGTGTGCCACGTCCAAATAAGCACTCCACTCGCTCAGAGAAGAGCGTTTTGGCACTTATGGAACACATTTAATGTGATGTATTTTATTTCTTGGCGCACACAACCATTGTTCGAAAATGCACTTTATTCACTCTCAATAGCATTATGAGCAAAGGATAATACGGCGTGTCATTGTGAGCCAGCTGAAAGTGCCAGGAGGCTCAATCCAAGTGTGCCTGATGCGGCTTCGCATCCCGTTCTATCTGCAACGGTTTCATGGGTCTGAGAAGCACTGCTGTGGAGTTAGAGCAAAAATGACAAAAAGTGTTTCACTCGCTATAATAATGTATTTCAAGCAACCTATAGGCTTTGTGGTAAAAAAAAAAATCTTCTCCACATATGGCACATGTGTGCCACGTCCAAAAAAAAATCCACTCGCTCAGAGAAGAGCGTTTTGGCATTTATTGAACACATTTACTGTGATGTGCTTTATTGCTTGGTGCACACAACCATTGTTCGAAAATGCACTTTATTCACTCTCAATAGCATTATGAGCAAAGGATAATACGGCGTGTCATTGTGAGCCAGCGGAAGGTGCCAGGAGGCTCTTTTCAAGTGTGCCTGGCGCAGCTTCGCATCCCGTTCTAGCTGCAACAGTTTCCTGTGGCTGAGAAGCACTGCTTTGGAGATAGAGCAAAAATGACAAAGAGTGTTTCACTCGCTGTTATAATGTATTTCAAGCAACCTATAGGCTTTGTGTTAAAAATCTTCTCCACATATGGCACATGTGTGCCACGTCCAAAAAAAAATCCACTCGCTCAGAGAAGAGCGTTTTGGCACTTATTGAACACATTTACTGTGATGTGCTTTATTGCTTGGTGCACACAACCATTGTTCGAAAATGCACTTTATTCACTCTCAATAGCATTATGAGCAAAGGATAATACGGCGTGTCATTGTGAGCCAGCGGAAAGTGCCAGGAGGCTCAATCCAAGTGTGCCTGATGCGGCTTCGCATCCCGTTCTATCTGCAACAGTTTCTTGGGTCTGAGAAGCACTGCTGTGGCGTTAGAGCAAAAATGACAAAAAGTGTTTCACTCGCTGTAATAATGTATTTCAAGCAACCTATAAGGCTTTGTGGTAAAAAAATCTTCTCCACATATGGCACATGTGTGCCACGTCCAAAAAAAAATCCACTCGCTCAGAGAAGAGCGTTTTGGCACTTATTGAACACATTTACTGTGATGTGCTTTATTGCTTGGTGCACACAACCATTGTTGGGAAATGCACTTTATTCACTCTCAATAGCATTATGAGCAAAGGATAATAAGGCGTGTCGTTGTGAGCCAGCTGAAGGTGCCAGGAGGCTCAATCCAAGTGTGCCTGATGCAGCTTCGCATCCCGTTCCATCTGCAACAGTTTCATGGGTCTGAGAAGCACTGCTATGGAGTTAGAGCAAAAATGAGAAAACGTGTTTCACTCGCTGTTATAATGTATTTCAAGCGACCTATAGGCTTTGTGGTAAAAATCTTCTCCGTATTTGGCACATGTGTGCCACGTCCAAAAAGGCACTCCACTTGGTCAGGGAAGAGCGTTTTGGCACTTATGGAACACATTTAGTGTGATGTGCTTTATTGCTTGGCGCACAGAATCATTGTTCGAAAATGCACTTTATTCACTCTCAATAGCATCATGAGCAAAGGATAATACGGCGTGTCATTGTGAGCCAGCGGAAGGTGCCAGGAGGCTCTTTTCAAGTGTGCCTGGCGCAGCTTCGCATCCCGTTCTAGCTGCAACAGTTTCCTATGGCTGAGAAGCACTGCTGTGGAGTTAGAGCAAAAATGACAAAAAGTGTTTCACTCGCTGTGTATTTCAAGCAATCTAGAGGCTTTGTGGTAAAAATCTTCTCCATATATGGCACATGTGTGCCACGTCCAAAAAAGCACTCCACTCGCTCAGAGAAGAGCGTTTTGGCACTTATTGAACACATTTACTGTGATGTGCTTTATTGCTTGGTGCACACAACCATTGTTCGAAAATGCACTTTATTCACTCTCAATAGCATTATGAGCAAAGGATAATACGGCGTGTCATTGTGAGCCAGCTGAAAGTGCCAGGAGGCTCAATCCAAGTGTGCCTGATGCGGCTTCGCATCCCGTTCTATCTGCAACAGTTTCATGGGTCTGAGAAGCACTGCTGTGGAGTTAGAGCAAAAATGACAAAAAGTGTTTTACTCGCTGTAATAATGTATTTCAAGCAACCTATAGGCTTTGTGGTAAAAAATCTTCTCCACATATGGCACATGTGTGCCACGTCCAAAAAAGCACTCCACTCGCTCAGAGAAGAGCGTTTTGGCACTTATGGAACACATTTAGTGTGATGTGCTTTATTGCTTGGCGCACACCACCATTGTTGGAAAATGCACTTTATTCACTCTCAATAGCATTATGAGCAAAGGACAATACGGCGTGTCATTGTGAGCCAGCGGAAGGTGCCAGGAGGCTCAATCCAAGTGTGCCTGGCGCAGCTTCGCATCCCGTTCTATCTGCAACAGTTCCATTGGTCTGAGAAGCACTGCTGTGGAGTTAGAGCAAAAATGAGAAAAAGTGTTTCACTCGCTGTTATAATGTATTTCAAGCAACCTATAGGCTTTGTGGTAAAAATCTTCTCCGTATTTGGCACATGTGTGCCACGTCCAAAAAGGCACTCCACTTGCTCAGCGAAGAGCGTTTTGGCACTTATGAAACACATTTAGTGTGATGTGCTTTATTTCTTGGCGCACACAACCATTGTTCGAAAATGCACTTTATTCACTCTCAATAGCATTATGAGCAAAGGATAATACGGCGTGTCATTGTGAGCCAGCGGAAGGTGCCAGGAGGCTCTTTTCATGTGTGCCTGGCGCTGCTTCGAGTCCTGTTCTAGCTGCAACAGTTTCCTGTGGCTGAGAAGCACTGCTGTGGAGTTAGAGCAAAAATGACAAAAACTGTTTCACTCGCTGTGTATTTCAAGCAACCTAGAGGCTTTGTGGTAAAAATCTTCTCCATATATGGCACATGTGTGCCACGTCCAAAAAAGCACTCCACTCGCTCAGAGAAGAGCGTTTTGGCACTTATGGAACACATTTAGTGTGATGTGCTTTATTGCTTGGCGCACACAACCATTGTTCGAAAACGCACTTTATTCTCTCTTAAACACATTATGAGCAAAGGATGATACAGCGGGTCATTTTGAGCCAGCAGAAGGTGCCAGGAGGCTCATTCCAAATGTGCCTGATGCAGCTTCGCATCCCGTTCTATCTGCAACAGTTTCATGTGGCTGAGAAGCACTGCTGTGGAGTTAGAGCAAAAATGAGAAAAAGTGTTTCACTCGCTGTTATAATGTATTTCAAGCAACCTATAGGCTTTGTGGTAAAAATCTTCTCCATATATGGCACATGTGTGCCACGTCTAAAAAAGCACTCCACTCGCTCAGAGAAGAAGGGTTAGGGCAGGGGTGAGCAAACTACGGCCCGAGGGCCACATCAGGCCCGCCAAGTGTTTGAATACGGCCGTTCTTTCCAAAGTATTTCATTTAAAGTCAACATACAAGCTGGCATCATGGTTTGAGACGACATTTTCATGGTTTTATCAATTTCGTTATTTGATGGGATCTGTTGTTTACAAAGTGCTCCTGAAAAAAGGGAAATGAGCACATAATAATAATATTAAATAATAAATGTATTCTTCTTATTATAAATTGATAATGCACTTTACATCAAATAAATGATCTCAAAGTGCACATATAGCAGATTGCATGACACTTTTACAGATACAATAATTTCGTTATTTGATGCGGTCTGTTGTTTACAAAGTGCTCCTGAAAAAAGGGACACAGGCACATAATAATAATAATAATAACAAATAATAATAATAATAATAATAATATAAAATAATAATAACAAATAATATAAAATAATACTAAATTTATTCTTCTTATTATAAATGTATAACGCACTTTACATCATAATAAAAATAATAATATAAAATAATAGTAACAAATAATATCAAATAATAATAAATGTATTCTTATTATTATAAATTTATAACGCACTTTACATCAAATAAATTATCTTAAAGTGCACACATAGCAGATTACAATAATGTCGTTATTTGATGCGGTCTGTTATTTACAAAGTGCTCCTGAAAAAAGGGACACAGGCACATAATAATATTAATAATAATAATAATAACAAATAATAATAATAATATAACATAATAAAAAAATATTCTTATTGTAAATTTATAACACACTTTACATCAAATAAATTATCTCAAAGTGCACATATAGCAGATTGCATGACACTTTTACATATACAATAATTTCGTTATTTGATGTGGTCTGTTATTTACAAAGTGCTCTTGAAAAAAGGGACACAAGCATATAATAATAATACAATTAATAATAAATAATAATAATATAAATAATAATGCATTTATTATTATAAATTTATAATGCACTTTACATCCAATAAATGATCTCAAAGTGCCCATAAAGCAGATTGCATGACACTGTTACAGATACAATTTAGATATTTTAAGATATGCCTTTATTTGTCCCTCAGTGGGGAAATTTCTAATCGTTCAATCATTCCACGTGGCCTCTTACGTGTAAAATATCGAGTCTGGCCCCTCGTCAATTTTGTTAAATCAATGCGGGCCGCCAGTCAAAAAGTTTGCCCACCCCTGGGTTAGGGTTAGGTTTAGGGTTAGGGTTAGGGTTGAGGTTAGGGTTAGGGTTAGGGTTAGGGTTAGGGTTAGGGTAAGGGTTATGGTTAGGTTTAGGGTTATGGTTTTGGCACTTATGGAACACATTTAGTGTGATGTGCTTTATTGTTTGGCACACACAACCATTGTTCGAAAATGCACTTTATTCACGCTCAAACACACTCTGAGCAAAGGATGATACGGCGGGTCATTGTGAGCCAGCGGAAGGTGCCAGGAGGCTCATTCCAATTGTGCCAATTGTGTTCTATCTTCAACAGTTTCTTGGGGCTGAGAAGCACTGCTGTGGAGTTAGAGCAAAAATGAGAAAAAGTGTTTCACTCGCTGTTATAATGATTTCAAGCAACCTATAGGCTTTGTGGTAAAAATCTTCTCCATATATGGCACATGTGTGCCACGTCCAAAAAAGCACTCCACTCGCTCAGAGAAGAAGGGTTAGGGTGAGGGTTGAGGTTAGGGTTAGGTTTAGGGTTAGGGTTTTGGCACTTATGGAACACATTTAGTGTGATGTGCTTTATTTCTTGGCACACAACCATTGTTCGAAAATGCACTTTATTCACTCTCAAACACATTCTGAGCAAGGATGATACGGCGGGTCATTGTGAGCCAGCGGAAGGTGCCAGGAGGCTCATTTCAAGTGTGCCTGACGCAGCCTCGCATCCCATACTATGTACAACAGTTTCACGTGGCTGCGAAGCACCGCTGTGGAGTTAGAGAGAAAATAAGACAAAGTGTTTCACTCGCTGTTATAATGTATTTCAAGCAAGCTATAGGCTTTGTGGTAAAAATTTTCTCCATATATGGCACATGTGTGCCACGTCCAAAAAAGCACTCCACTCGCTCAGGCATCAGAAGAGCGCCTTGGCACTTATGGAACACATTTAGTGTGATGTGCTTTATTGGTCGGATAAATGGGGAAGTGACACGTGATTAGGAAGACATGCTCGTCAGTTTGTGCTCAAAAGCTCCGTTTATCTGCCACGTTCTAAATAAAAGCTTGCTCCATGCTCCATCTTCCCTATGACATGTAAAATTACAACATTACCGTAAAACAGGGTTATAAGGGATGGTGGGGTAATAAGGGACAATTTTCGGGAAAATGTTTTTTGAATGATTTGTTGAATGCTTCTTTGAAAAAAGCGACACAAAGCAACTTCCTGTTTAACATGAAAAGGCAGAATTACGTTTAAAACATTTTCCTGAAAAGTGTCCCTTCTTTCATCGCCGTCCCTGATAACCCCTTTTTACGGTACTCTAATGATATTGTGACTTTTCTCATAAATGTATAACTTTATTGTCAAAATGTGTTAGTTCCGGGTCCCAAGCCTGGGCACTGTAAGGCAGATAATTTGCCTGAATTGGAATACAGGCAGGACAGCGGAGTGACAGCCAATTCACGGCAGAGTGAATTGGACTACAGCCAAGACGGCAGAGTGAAGACGATGCGTGGCACGCCCTTGCAAATTGCGTCTGACGCAACCCAGGAGTGTCCCCGTATAGCAGTCCGGCTGCAACCGGAGAGATACAAAAGTTTCCGCCTCGCACCGAACCACACAAACTGCAAATCCACGAATGTCAGCAATGCATAGCACAATAACATCCCAGAAGCATCAACAATCACCACACCGTCAAATAGTTTATTAATATAAACACAAAATTATACCTTACAAAAATATATGTGGACACTATATTTTCAAGTGTGCCACTGCTTTTTTTTCCAATGTGGCCCTAATACTTGCAAATGCTTTTTATGCCACTGAAAAACAAATTATCCCAATGGTAAATGGAAATCAGATGAATCGAGATAAAAAGTAAATCGAGATAGAAAGTCGAAATTACGAGATAGAAAGTCGAAATTTTAAGATAAGAAAGTCAAAATTACGAGATAGAAGTCGAAATTATGAGATACCAACTGCACATGTGCCGCAGGTGCTGTCTTTTTCAAGTTGTCTTCGTCACTTGGCAAAATGGCTAGACCAGTGATTCCCAAAGTGTGGGCCGCGCCCCCCTGGTGGGCTTGGGTTTCAAGCAGGAGGTGTCAGAAAATTTACCACAGTGATAACTAGCTTGTGGCGGCCAAGCGTTCATAGCGACGTCGCTTTTTGATCCTTCGATGTCAGCTCTTCATTGTGAAGCAGAATTCACCAAGCGTTGGATTGTTCACCCACTAATAGGGAACATGAGCTGGGTTTAGACCGTCATGAGACAGGTTAGTTTTACCCTACTGACGATGTGTCGTTGAAGAATTGGTAACTGCAGGTGGGCCATGAGCGGTCATTAAAAATATGATTAATTTTTTTGCAAATTTTTATTATATATATTTTTAATTATAGTTTTGTAAAATATTTATTAAACGATAAAAAGATATATATTTATAGGCTGGAGTAATAACTTATTGAGTATTATTGACCTGTCATAATATTTTAGGAACCTTATATAGTTGAGCTGATTGGAACGTAGCTCTCTGGTCATCATGCCAGTCTTGAATGCAGTTATGAAAAGTTGAAAAGTATGAAAATTAATTCTGGCTTGTGTGTACACCACAGATTAAAAGTTTGGGCTTCCTTTATCCACCTGCTCTCATTTCAATCCTGAATCTTAATAATATTATTATTATTATCATTATTATTATTAACAGCATTATAATAATAATAATAATAATAATAATTATTATTATTATTATTATTATTATTATTATTATTATTATTATTATTATTATTATTATTATTATTATTATTATTATTATTATTATTATTATTATTATTATTATTATTATTAGTGCTCTGAGGACGCAGCATTTCGTCTATGTACTGGGGAGGTGTCGTCCATGGCATCCATCACCTGCTTCTCTACCTCCCACTGAAGCCCCCCCAGGATACGGGACTGAGGAAGGATGGTCTCTTTGGGAGGTGCGTCCGAGGGAGGGGAGTACATCCTGGAGAGGGCGTCAGGCTTGCCGTTTCTGGAGCCAGGGCGGAAGGTCAGGGAAAAGTCAAACCAGGTTAGGAAAAGCGCCCAGCGTGCCTGCCGGGGGTTGAGCCTGTGAGCCGAACGAAGATAGGCCAGGTTTTTATGGTCCATTAATACAACAAAAGGGACCACAGAACCCTCCAGCCAGTGCCTCCACTCCTGCAGCGCCAATAATTCCCTATTGCCAATGTCGTAGTTTCTCTCTGCCGGGTTCAGGCGACGTGAGAAGAAGGCGCAGGGGTGCAACTTGTGGTCGGTGGTGGAACGCTGGGAGAGGACAGCCCCCACGCCGGTGTTGGAAGCATCGACCTCGACAAAAAATTGAGACAGGGGGTCAGGGTGAGCAAGGACAGGAGCCGAGGTGAAACGCGATTTAAGGTCTTCAAAAGCAGCATTGGCATCTGGGGTCCACACAAACGGATTCTTAGGGGATGTGAGCCTGTTCAAAGGTTCTGCAACCCGACTGAAGTCCTGAATAAAGCGGCGGTAAAAATTAGCGAAGCCCAGAAACCTTTGAAGGTCTTTCCTTGATTTAGGAGGGGGCCACTGGACCACAGCCTGGATCTTGGCAGGGTTGGCTCGAAGTTGCCCCTTCTCCACAATGAACCCCAGAAAAGAAACCGAGGGAGCGTGGAACGTACATTTCTCCGCCTTGACAAAGAGTTTGTTAAGTACAGGACAAGGGTCATCAGCTTCCGGTGCATTCAACAGCTCCGCCTCCAGCCAGGTGCAAGAGATCTGGAGCTACAGAAAAGGACAGGAGGGAGACCGAGGCACAAAACAAGGGCAACCGGACGTGACAAAATGGAATTGACACCGACACTGGATCCTAGTGTGTGAGCTGTGAGATGCTAACGTTTGTATTAAATAGCTCATAGGAGACAAGCGAAGACGTCATCTGAATGATTGAATACACGACACAATAGAGAGTACACACAAACTTTTATTGCATAAGCTTGTTGCATCTGAAAGCAGCAGACTTCCAGTCCAATGTGTGATTGATAGTTTTCCTATCATGACATTTGTGGGGAGATTCACTGTGCAATGTCATAATAATATTGCCGTAGTCTTGGCTCGATAACAGCAAAGGTGGGTCTTTTCTCAACCCTGAAAGACATAAAAAGACAGATGCGTCCCAGGTCAAAGAAAGAAAGAGTAGATGACATGATGAAATAAGTCATTCATTGGTTTCTTAATGACCAGTCCAGGGTGTTCCTCCGCCTCTCGCCCGAAGTCAACTGGGGGACTCCAGCTTGCCCGCCACCCTAGTGAGGATAAGCGGTATAGAAAATGGATGGATGGATGTATTTCTTGATTTCTTAATAACTTTGCTTTTTGCAGATGATGTTGTCCTGTTGGCTTCATCAAGCTTGGACTATCAACTCTCATTGGATGTGTTTGCAGCCGAGTGTGAAGTGGACTGGATGAGAATCAGCACATCCAAGTCTGAGTGTTTCTTGCCCGGAAAAAAGTGTAGTGCCATCTCTGGGTTAGGTTGCTCTCAAAGACGTATTTATATGTCTTGTATGTTTTATTTCAAAAGAGGCACAAAGAGGTGATGATGCAACTCCACAATAAAAGAGAACATGTGTAGTGCAGTTTTAAGATTAAAAAAAAAACGGCCACAAGGTAGGAGTGAAGTGGGTAGGGGGGTGAAAAGGAAATTTGTTGCGAAGGAGGTTACGCATTGAAAGGACATTTTAACGCATGCACCTGTGTGTTGTGTACACACTAGTGGTGGGCAAAACCGTTCATTTCAGTGAACCGGATAATTCCGATTCATTCAGTAAAAAGTTCCGTTCATGTCAGTCAATTAGTCGTAAGCCTGAGATCTCCCCTAGTGGTGTGTCCCATGAACGAATGGGTCAAAAGAACTAGTTGAGTCATGAATGAATCAATCTCTCTGTGTCGGTCTTTCAGTCAGCTAACCCCACCCACCCACAGAGCGAGGCGTGACGATAGGATAAGACAGGCAAGCACGCAGATAGTCCCACCCTGGAAAAGGGACAGTGAACTGACTCTCCGGCCAATCAAAAAAAAAGCATTTGCAACTGAACGGACTAAACTGGTATTTTAGGGGTGGCCTAAGTGACTAACTACTTAGGCCTAACTGACCTCGTTCATTCCATTCACAAAAAAGAACTAGTTCTTTTGACCCGTTCCTTCATGACCGACACACCACTACAGAGTTGCAAATGTGAAAATTGTAAATCGTTTATGGCGTTATATTTGTTAAAAAAAAATATTTTCATGTAAAACAACCATTTTTGTGTTGTTTATGTTGTGTCACTGTTGTTTCGACATTTTGGCTAAATATTTATGGCTAGATTTGTGTCACAGTGAAAGTTATGCTTGAAATGTATCTTTTCACAAAAAGCCTTTTTTACCGATGTTCTACTACTGATTACTAAAGAATGGAAAAAGGTAGAAACTAACTTTTTTTTCGGATTAAAGATAAGAGTGATCTTTCTCTTGGTATATGCTAGGGATGTTTCGATCAGGATTTTATGCTGCTGATTTTTATGCTCCTGATAATCCAGGAGTAAAATCAGCCAATACCAATACCTATCACATAGGTGAAGCATACATGTTTAAATGTACTACTGGCTATATTTGGGGTCACCAAGGTTTCTTCTTGTGAGTCTGACTAAAGTTCCCCCTGCACGAAAAGTACTACATAGTGTCTGCATGCTCCCAAATCCGTACTGAGACGGTATTCATCCCCAATTTTTTCCCATACTAGCAAGTACAGCGGGTTGAGACTGGGGCTTTAGCGGCTGCTTGACAGATAACATTGCGAGCCTCAAAATCACCACACCCTTCTAAGTGTTGGGCCGATGTCGATACCGTCCTTTTTCACTGATATCGACCAATTCCGGTCGAGGGCCGATCGATCGGAGCACCCGTAGTTTATACCTTGTCTATGAATGTTTGGCTTACTCATAAATCCAGCAGGTCTTCATTAGGCCATACATCTCTTCTGGACAGTCTGGCGGGGCGTCCATTCGCATTCCACTCTCGATCATTTGCAAAACCATGTTGCCTTTCATCCCCTGTTTGAAACAACCACATTCAGATTACTCTCATTTCCAGGATGTAAGCTGCTACTTTTTTCTTGAACTTTGAACCCTTGCGCTTTCTTTGGCAGGGGTCAGTTACAAGCTAGATGTGAACTTGTGACTGTCTTGCCAACCCATTGGAAATCACAGGCGGCTACTACTCCATATAACAGTCTGACTCACAGTGTCATCTTACAAGCTTGTGTAAGTTGCTGTGTGATGATTTAAGCCTTCAATGTATGATAAGTCGGACTGTTATATTGAGTAAATGACCTCCTGCCTTCTCTAATAAGGTTGACGAGATCATCGTGATATTTTTCATTGCTCATGATTGGCTCCCATCAAATAAAGAGCTGCCTGGTCCTCACGGACTCATGCATGCCACAATATTTTATATTTTATGACATGGACATGTGCAGCTTTTATGACATGGACATGTGCAGCTTATACACCGGTGTAGCTTATAGAATTTATGGTAGATGTAAATACCAAGGCATGAATCACTATATTGGCTAGTACTCAGTAACTTGTAGTAATCTACCTTGCCTACACTATGGGTGTCAAACTCACACCTTGCGGAACCATATTATGAGGCCCCCTTCTTGACACCAAAGTTAAGTGTAATTTCTGCCTGTGCACCCTGAGGAGATGCTCAGAACAAGTGCCAGCATCACTCCTGGTCCTAGGAGCACTGTTGTTAACAGTTCCTCAAAGTATATGTTTAGAGTTAGCAAAACTTGTTCTTGCTCTTTGGGCTTTTCAGCAAATTATCTCCTCCATCCAACCCTGTATTCTGCATCTGTCTCTCTCACACCAACTACCCTCATGTCAGAACACTTCACTCCAGCAGCCCTCTCTGAGACCCCTGCTGTATAGACACACAAACATGAACGTCTAAGCCATGATTGGCTTTTCAGATCTTTGAAGTACTATTTATCTAGGTCGCAGCAGTTGCGCAACATCTTACTCAGAACTAGAGAAGGCCATTTCTTTAGTGATTGCGTGTGAATTCATAAGTATTGAGGTTGAGCTGTGAGGCTGTCGAAATGTCTTGAAATGTAGAAGATGAATGTGGGAATCAGGGAAATCACCAAAAAAAAGTTAAAGTAGCGTGAATATTGAGCGGGGAAAATGAATATTTCAATTAATATACTAAGTTTACCGCCATAACCATAAATGGCATCCGGCTTAAAAACAAAACCGAAAGCATTCATGTGATGGACTTTTATGGTAGGTTTATTTTAACAGAGAGACAGAATGGAAAACAAAATAACATTTAATAAAATGTTATATTCCTTATTTATAAATGAAACATAGAGCAAGAAAACCTGTTCATGACCTTCTAAAGACGTTTTTTAACATTATTAGAGACCTCCAGACATGAAATAACACCCTTATAGTCCCATTTACACTCCAACTACACAATATAGTTGTAGAATATTATAATAGTATAATAGTATAATATATAGTAGTAGTATATAGTAGACATACTTGAGGAGAAAATAAGCCATTTAAGGCATAAATAAGACTTGCTATAAATGTGATACGAACGTGTGCAGGACAGGAAAGTTCAGTGTAGGTTGTAGCTTGGAGTAGATTACGACCGCAACAGTAGCTTGTTTTATTATTACTATGGTTATTATTGTGGTTATTATAATTACTTGGGATGTCCGATATTGGGTTTTTGCCGACAACCAACATGCTGATATTGTCCGATTCTGATATAAACCAATACCTATAAGTGTAACATCACCTATATTTTTCTTGAGTAAAATTGGTGTAAAGCAGCAATACTCTTAAATGAGTACAACACAGGCTCTGCAGTTTTGGGGAAACTTGTTGGCGGTGGCCAGCATATAGAGGACGTGGGGAGTGTGTCGTACTTATGGGGCAAGTAACTCCCCCTTAAAGGCGACTTGTTATTCTTTTCTGACCTAGATAGAATGTTGTATTCTGGTGTGAAACGATGCCAAAGTTTCAGATAATGAGGTTTTTGCACATTTGGAAGTGAGCCCTGAAAGAAGTTTGGGATGGCTCAAAATGCTCAGTTTCAGAGGGCGTTGCAAAACTGAAACTTTTGTGATGTCACAGAGGAGCAGGCTTCCTTATGGGCATGGCTGTAGGTACAATACACTCTCTGCACTCCCGCAAGCTCTGCTGGAAGATCTATAAAGTTTTCTGCATGGGTTATTGTGTGTAACTGCTCTGTAGGTGTCCACAACGCAATAAAATGTGTTGAAAAATGAGTATAATAGGTCACCTTTGGAGAAAGGCGCTTAATAAAAGAAAATACATTTACTTGTATTCACTTACAGAGCAGCCTGGCCACATCAATATGGCGGCGACGTTGACGTATGAACGCTCAGCACTCGATGCCAGCTCCACGTACATGGTAAGATTATTGTACTTGATTATTGTGTAAGGTTCAAAATGTATCAAAGTGCCCCTCCCCCCTTTCATTTGGACCTCTGCGGAAAAAGTTTGGACACCCTTGTACACTAACAATGAACATAATGAATGCTTCTTTACTGCTACTTGTAGTTTTGAGATGAGTTTAGCTGACAGTTGTGGGACGAAGTTTCATACCTTGTATGGCTTCTCCCCATAGGAGTACGCCTCCCACATGAACACGCCGAAGCTCCACACGTCACTTTTGGTTGAAAATTTGAAGTAATTGATACACTCGGGGGCATACCACTTCACTGGCCACTTTCCATGTCTCTTGGCCTGGAAAAACACAGAACATTCTAAACAGCCACACCCACAGTTCTTTTGTTCAGTAGATCTTGGTAAAGATAATACATGAAAAAAATGGTCATTTTTATTGTAATACATTCAAAAAGGCGGAGCTTTAGTTCCCAAGCATTGTGATGGAATGAGTCAGTGACCATTTGAAAGAGGAGTTTTCTCAATTTTGAATGGCTGCCACAGGGGCGCTGTAGCCGCGTCGTTCCTCTGGCAACGTTGTTCCAAGTTTTTAGACGAGCTTGAGTCTTATTTATGTCTGAAATGGCTTATTTTCTCTGATTATATCACTAATAGGAATAGTTTCAGTGAACTATGTAATTGGGAGTGTAAAGGTGTTTCATGTCTAGAGAGCTCTACTAATGTTAAAATCTGTATTTTGAAGGTTCTATGGTACATTCATTCATTATCCTCATGAGGGTTGTGCGTGCTGGAGCCTATCCCAGCTGTCTTCGGGCGAGAGGCGCGGTACACCCTGGACTGGTCGCCAGCCAATCACATGGCACCTATAGACAAACAAACATTCCCACTTACATTCATACCTATGGACAATTTGGAGTCGCCAGTTAACCTAGCATGTTTTTGGAATGTGGGAGGAAACCGAAGAACCCGGAGAAAACCCACACATGCACAGGGAGAACATGCAAACTCCACACAGAGATGCCCGAGAGTGGAATTGAACTCGGGTTGCCTAGCTGTGTGGCCGGCACGCTAACCACTCGGCGCCATGCAGCCCCTTCTATGGTACAACTACAAAAATATTCCATTTATAAATCAGGTATGCCACTTTGCGGATATTTCCTTGTCACAGTCAGGTCTGGAAGCAATTAACCGCCATTATCAACGGATTACTGTATAACATAATTACAAACTTTATAACACAACTTGTCTTTTTTCCACTGGGCAATGTCAGAGTAGCCACTGTGTCCATTTACCTTGTAGTAGTTCTGGTCATCAGCCACTGCTTTGGAGAGGCCAAAGTCACTGATTTTGGCATAGTGCTGCGTGACCAAAAGAACATTCCTGGCAGCAAGATCTCTGTGGACAAAGTTATGTTCCTCAAGGTACTTCATGCCCATAGACACCTGGTGTACCAGCTCGGTGATGTTGGCGATGCTTGTTTGTCTGCAAAGGAATCAACAGCTCATCACTATTAGTATATGAGTTTATTTTTATTTGTCATTTACATATCCATTGTTAATACTAACAATACCAGAGAAGCTCATTTGTGTCGAAATTACACGTGAATGCTGAAGAACGAGACTGAAATGCTGTATGGAAGATGTGCAATTACAGGAAATGGTAATGGTTTTATTTCATTTGAACATGCATCAGATTACAATTGAGTGCATCACATAATCAGTTCACAGTTCCACATGTCCAAAAGGAGTAGGAAGAAGCAAAGCTTATTAAATCCTACCCCTCCATCTGGTACTTTTACAATCAGTAACTGTTCCATTTGTTCACTTCCTGCTTTCCTAATATAGTTTAAGTTTTTATTTATTTTTTTAATTCATTACATTTTTTTTGTCACGTACCAAAGTACAAGGTGATATGACCATACAATGACATAATGGGTACCATAATAACTGTCAATATAGTGAAATGTGGTCATGTTGGGTGCTGAAATGTTCGAATGTGGGCACACTCCCCTGGGGGATGTTTTGAGGGGGCCGTAAGAGGCAGGGAGACTTTCAGCATTAGTGAAGACCTGCCAACATGAATGCGTTTTTCATACTCTGCACACATTTTACTCTAGGGACACATGATGCCAGTGTTTCCAGCAGGCTGGTTGGAATGTTGCTCCAGGTGATGTAGATGGCTTCACGCAGGGCATCCACTGTCTGGAACTGATGTCCATTTTTGTAAACGTCCTTTGCCATCCCCAAATGTTCTTTTTTAAAAAGCCTTCTCTCACATATGCCATCTGATGGTTATTGGACTGCACTCGGCACCAGTAACAGAGGATGGTCCTGTGTCTTGATGACAGCTAATCTGATATACCCACTCAGGGCATATTTTTGCTTCTGCCACTTGACTTTTTGGTCCATAATCCTCAGGATCTTTGAAGAATTTCCAAATGACTGTCTTACTGCATCCAACCTCAGCAGAAATGGCGTGCTGCGAGAGTCCTTGCTATGCAGCTCAAGAACTCGACCGCGTTCAAAGCTTTGCCGTCAAAAGATCGTGACGGTGTGAATACGTGACAGAAAATGACATTGAATCCATATTTTTGCCAAGATTGCGTTAACTCTGTGCAGTAAGTCCACATTTGTGTCCACACTTTAGGGATACCCTGTAGTTTTATAGCAAGTAATGCTGGAAAGCACCTACCTGTTTTTCTGCAGGAACTTGTGAAGCGGACCCAGCTCGGCCAGTTCCATCACCAGCATGAGGTTTTCTGCCTCACATATGCCGATCATCCGCACGATGTACGGATTGTCCAGCTGCTGCATGACATTTGCTTCTCGCAGCATCTCATCACGCACCGAGGGCCCGCCGTCCTCATTTTTCAGGATTTTGAGCGCAACATGCTGCACTGTCCTAACACACAGCGAAGACGAGTGTTAGGTTGACTGAAAGGCTTTTTAAAAAAATATCCCTTAACTTAAACCCTGAGCTTAAGAGCGCTATCTTGGGTATATCATGATCAGTCAGTCTGTTCTTGCTTGACAGATTATTGTCAAATTGTCCCAGAGAAGTGGGCTATTAAAGTGTTCCAAAAGTACAATAAAAAAGGCTTACGTTTTGGTCTTGTAGATGCCCTTCCTGACTGTACCAAAATTCCCAGAACCCAACTCCTCGTCCTCCAAAGTGAGCTGTTCACGGTCCACTGTGGAGCTCCTGAGTTCATCTGGATCTGCGTACGTCCTGTCATATACTGGGGTGTCCATCGGTAAGGATTCTGATGAGACAATCAGGATAAACACTTACTGCCCAATACGCAAGGCAGTATGTATTTGTTACAGTATGGAGGAGCTACTACTGGCGTAGTGACACAGTGCCTAGCTCACACAACGAGAACTAGCTACTGAAGCTGCTGTTGCATCGTCTTTGAGTTCGGAAAATGTCATTCTAGTTTATGAATTATGCCTCGCCCGTGTATAGTAGACGTTTGTGGCATTAAGCAGAAAAGTTGGTCAAATTTGAGATACCATATGCTTCCAAGTAAAAATCCGGACAGACTGTAGCAGCAGGTACTGGATCTCAACATGGACCCAACAACATCGCGAGGAAGACTCAGGTAGATGTTTCTGCTCTAACCATTTTCAAATGAATTACACTCATATTTCATAGCTGATTATTGGCAAATGACAAAATATGACTTTCATTTTTATTGGGTTTTTTTCAGAGCTTTTGGTGTCAATTGTGCCTGTTTGGGTGTCTGTCCATCCAACTGTCTATACAGCTACTGTATCTATCCACCCATCCTCCATCCATAAATCTATGTATCTTTGTATGGTGTCTGGAAATTGCTAGGACAACTACATAGAAGTATTTTCCCTAAATTGCACTCAGTATTGTCTGACACCAGGAAATGAGATGTGTCGGATTGTATACAAAAATAAAAAATAAATACAAGTGCACGTCCATACAACATCAATAGATTTGACATACCTCTGGTTACTGCTCCATTATTTGTCATTTCATAGGGGTTGAACTTATCAGGGGTATTGTGTCGGGATCCACGGCTCTGAAGGAAGGACAAAAAATGTTTTTTATGGTTTTTAATTTCCTTAAAATTGATATTTCAGATGTTAATTTTTTGCAATTCAAAAGCTCTCATTCGATTAACATTAAGATCATAAAAAGCAATATTTAATACAATACAATAATAAATGAAAGACAATGATATGAACAATGCTATCATTCTATCCCACAACCACCAGACTTGATTGCCAGAACAGGCTTTTATTGGTCTTACATCATGTATAATGACCCCCAACGATGGCTACTGTTGTGGCCGTAACCCACGCTAACTATGATCCCCCGACATCACTTACTCTCTGCCACACAGTATAAAATGGCCTATTTTCAACTATTATGTCTAGTACTATCTTGGGTAATAGGCATGTAAAGGTGACTATAGGGGTGTTATTTCATGTATAGAGGGCTCTAATAATGTTAAAATGTACTGCTCTTGCTAAGTAAGCGTTAAATGAAAGAAGAATGTAAAGCAAGGCACTAAAATGGCACTGAATGAGAAGTGTTGGGGGCCCTCAGTGGCTTTTAGGGAGGAGGTAGGAGGTGTGTTAGCGTACCTTTTGACGACCAGGTGTGGAACCAATTTTGATTTTGGCAAAGAATCCACCTGCTGCAGTTTGCTGAAAAAAAATCGTCAGAGAGGTTAAATGAATTTTTATGGAATAAGAATGGTAAAAGTTATATACGAATGGATGAGTGGATGGATGGATGGATAGATGGATAGATAGATGTGCGGTGAGCCGGTGTTCAGGGAGATGACATTGGATGTGTTGTTGCCCACTCTGACATACTGGGTTCTATTTGTAAGGAAGTCAAGCAGCCAGTTGCACAGGGAGGTCTTGAGGCCCAGTGGCTCCAACTTGCATACCAGGTCTTGGGGAATGATTGTGTTGAATGCTGAGCTGAAGTCCAGGAACAGCATCTGTACGTGAGTGTTTCTCTTCTCCAGGTGCTCCCGGCTCAGGTGGAGAGCAGTGGAGCGGTTTGGCTGGTATGCGAATTGGAGTGATGGGGGGGAGTATGGAGGTAACCACCCTCTCGAAGCATTTCATAATGGTGTATGTGAGTGCAATGTGCTTTAGGCATGTGATTGATGATTTCTTGGGCACTGGAATTATTGTGGCAGACTTGAAACACGGGGGGACGACAGCCTGGGCCAGTGAGGTGTTGAAGATGTCCGTGAGCACGTGGGCCAGCTGGTCTGCACATTCCTTGATCACCCGTCCTGGAATGGCGTCGGGGCCTGCAGCTTTCCGCACGTTGACCTTCCGCAGGACTCTCCACACTGCAGCGGCATCCAACTTGACTGCCTGTTCATCGGGGTGGGGGGTGGCCTTCCTCGCAGGGTTGTTGTTTAGATCCTTGAACCTTCCAAAGAAGTTATTTAGCTCATTGAGGAAGCTGATGTCATTCTGGCAGGTGCAGGTGTGGCTTTGTAGCTAGTGACAGACTGGATGCCCTGTCACAGTTGTCTGGTGTTGCATGGGTCCTGGAAGAAGCTTTGGATCTTCTACTTTTGATAGTCACATTAAAGGCAACAAAGGAGTGGCTCAACAAGCACCTTTGAAACCTGGAGAGGCCTTGTCAGTCTCTAGACCTACAGTTTTGGATTCTGTGCTTTTGACTATGAAGCTCAATATATATATCCGTGGGCTTGTGTGGATGATGGATGATAGGCCAAATGGTGGAAATATAACTTCGTTTTAGGAGATGCCCGCCTCCATGTGGACAAGGCTTTGTGTATCTGACAAGGAGGACACTGCTCCAAGTGACTCCACGTGTCTTGATATACACGGAAAATATATTTATACTTTACCACCACCAGCATGCACAGCACACACATTAAACTTACAAATAAAGAACCAAATCTGGGGGTGTCCCGTGGCAGCAGCGATTGTCCTAACACATCTGTGAACAAGAACATATACGCTATATGCAATACTGTATACACTCTATTAGTATGAGTATACTTTGTGTGATGGCTTCGTACCTGAGTCTCCATCAGGTCGTGGACAGGTCTCAGTCAGCACTTGTAGCAGTCCATCTGGTTTGTACGAGTAGTGTTCCACCAGCTAATAAGAACGACAGACTTAGTGTGTTCCTCAAACCAAGACTTGCTGTCTTGTGTTGTATTGTTTTCTGAGATGTTGCCTTTGAAATGGAATGATCATATGTTAGAAGAAAATTTGTATGTATTAATGGCAGCGTCCTATGATGGACCATTAGTGGGTGTTGGGGAGGTGAGTGATATGTTTAATGGAGAGCGTTGAGCTTTTTTCCTTCTTTCTTTTTTCTTTATTAACTCATTCACTACCAAAGATGTTTTTTTTGTTAGTTTTTTTAAAACAAAAAGCTCACTCCCAAAGATGCATTAATAAGTTTTCTTGCATGAGAGGCACAAGGAGGTAAAGACGTGCACAATAGAAGAGATGGTGCAGTTTTAAGCCGATTAAAACGGTTACAAGGTGGCAGAAGTGCATTTTATAAGAGCTCGGCATGCATCTCCCCCAGGAGGTGAAAAGGCATACATGGGGTTATGCATTGAAGGCAAATGCTAACGCGTGCACTAAGGGTGTGGAAAATAATCGATATTCATCGATACATCGATGCACATGCGCGCGATGCGAGTGCATCGGCTTATTCACTGGGTATGGATGCAATTGACAGGTGAAATCTAGATTTATCGTGATGCGTTTGTGGGTATTGGTAAAATCCGATGCAAGCGCTGTTTTATTAATGTTCAACTTCATCCCATATGCTGTTCCCCAGGTGCAATGCAGCATCATTATTTCCCCTTTTATATTGAATACGGACGGAAGCCGTGAGGCACATACAACTACTAGTAAAACAGCATGGACGTTTGCACGCAAGCAGCAGCGAGGAAGTTTCTATATTTAACCCCCCCGCAATGGTTAAATGGTATGTTTGGAAACACTACGGATTCGATGAATGATGGAAAGCTCAACAAAACGGTCGTCATTTGCAAAGAATGCCGCGTTGAGAAGCCGTACAATGGCAGCACGACAAACATGCAGACCCCCTTAAATAGGGGGACACCACAACACGGACAAGTCTACCCCCGCCACCCCGTCTAGTTCTTGGTTGGACACCGGGGAAACTAAACAGATCAGGTCAGAACAAGTGGATCTTCCTCTGCTTTCCAAATTGTCCAGGAGCTATTTGTTCGTCCCTGCAACAAGTGTCCCCCCCCCCCTCTGAACGAGTGTTCAGCACAGCAGGTGACATTAAAAACAATTAGAAACAATTTTAAAAGGGTAGAAGTTGTTTTCCACTTTCTGCTCCTCACTAGTGCATTCCTATTAGCAGTATGTTTTGCAAACCGGAATATAAACAAACATTGATTGCACTGTTGAAAGTGTCACTTTAACTTTGTTGTTGCTGTACTGTATTTATTGGCATTATTGTTTCATTGTTTTACTCCACCACTGAACCACTGCTATTGTAATTGCATAGCCAATGTGAAAGTGGGAGGAAAGTTGTTTTTGTTGCTGTTTTAAGATGGCAAAAAGAATGATCAAGAAGTGGTGCATAGTAAAAAAGACAAACAGCACCTTAGTTGAATTTACTGTCAAGTGCCGAGAAGGAATAAAGCCAAATCCTTTTTGTAGGACCATACTGAATTACATTTTTTCCTGTTGCTTATTTGCATCATGTTGAATTGCATCATATCGCAAGAAATTGCACCATATCATATCGGATTGCTTTGATTTGAACCAAATGATTATTGCAACATATCGCATCATGTCGCATCGTGAAGAGGGTGAATCGTATTGCATCGTATCGCCAGAAAATTCCATGTATCATTAAAGTATCGTATCGCTGGCAGTGCATCGAGATGTGTATCGAATCGTCCTCAGTGCTGAGATTCACACCACTAGTGCACATTTTAATAGTTCATGGTGTTATATTTGTAAAAACGGTTGTTTTCATTTAAAACAACCATTTTTGTGTTGTTTACGTTGTGACATAGTGGTATAAATATTTTGATCAAAGATGAGAGTCTAATCTTTAACCTACAAGAAAATGTTCTGTGTGCCTTGAAATATCATCCTAAGTCATCCTAAATGGTCAGCTGGCTTTTGAAAAAGTTCTACTCGGTTAGCCAAGTTTGTTGCCATGCTTGAACTTCCCCAAGCATAGCTTTTGTAGTTAGAACTGAATCTTCTTATCAGCAATTTCCTTTAAATCTATTTTCAGTTTTCTTAAATTGCTCAGGATGTGCTCATCATGTGAGTCAGCACAAATCTCCAACTTTGCTATCACCCAAAGAACACAAGCTGAGCTTTCTGAGAAATGTTATGGAAATGTTTAATGATGTTTTTGAATATAGCGTGGACCGATGAAAAAAAAGTTGCCGGCCCCCAGGCTGAATTTCGGACACCCCTGGTTTCTGGGAATTGTGTACCATGAATGAGCATTGAACATAACAGTGGAGGGTAAACTAAAACCAACCAATCAGGCACATAAGATGAAGATCAAATAAGTAGAAATATATTTTTACCTGCCAAAGAGTGTCAAACACCTTGCCATCTGGAATGCAGAACTTGCCAGCCCTGTCCTGGTCGATGCGGTAATGCATCACTTGGCCTTCATGTAATAGACAAAGAGCATAGGATCCATTCACATCCCTCTGACGGATACTACGCAGAAAAACAAAGCACAGAACCGATGTCAAAAAGGAGTAGCACTTTGATACATGTGGTGCATTAAAGGTGCTAAAACCAATCCATTCTAGGCCAACATATGCCCGGCGGATGCCTGTCTGTAAATCATGCGGCGGAAAAATACATCGGCGAAAAGGGTGAAAAAGGGTGAAAATGTTGTGGAGAACTGGATAAAGGCAGTTTGATAGACACAGCCCGGGTTGTATTCATCAACCACGTGACCTATGAACTCTGCTCTATGCTTGTGAGACTTAGACGCTGTACCGTAGTGACATCAAGTGCCTTGAACGCTTTCAGGAATCGTTCTATAGATCCTCAATATTCGCTGGAAGACCACATTATCAGCCACCAAGTTCTTTGCCGGGCCTCACTACCAAGTACCAAGTTCGTCACCAGCGTCTCTGCCGGGTAGTTTCCGTACAGCAAATAGAGCCCTCTCGTCTTCCAACGATCATCCTCTGCTAACAATGGGAAGAGGAGCCAGAGGAGGAATCGCTCAAACAGACCTTGGCTTAAACTAACATCCAGTCCTCCTCATTGGAACAGATTGCTACAGATTGGACAGCCCGGAGGACCTCTGTCTGCATTGGAATCCTCCCTCGCTCTCCTCTCCTTTGAGCAGAACAGACAACAGAATGAGGAAGAGAAACAAAGTGTCTTCGGCATCCTCGACCCCAGTGGACCCTCAATGCAAATCCTACCCACGTCTCTTTCATCTTGGGCGCTGACACAATGAATGAAGCAGATGACAATTGTAACAGTCTAATTCCACTTCTAACATGTCTATCTGCGTTATTTGGCAGTGTGGTTTTCCCCCAAACAATCACAGGTGAATAAGGCAAGGTTTTACATGTACGTAACTTTGCCATTTTATTTGCTTGCAACAGAACATCTTGGCGATATATTAATTGTGTTTATGGAATAACTGGCCACTTACCCAGATGGAACATTAAGATGAAGGAATACGTATATGAGGAAATGACAAATCTTTGGTTTTCTGTTACATTTGCGACATCAACAACAACAACTGTGGATGTCAATAACAGTTTTAGGGTCTTGCTTTCCAGCTCTCACAATGTTGATGTTTTTCTTGGTCTCCCTGGTTGATGCCTGTTACTTAGTACGCCAGGGGTTTCTTTCCTCATCGGGACATTCCAGATGGTTGGATTTGCTATATTTGCTATATCCAGTGTACAATGGTTCCGATTCATTTTCCGTCTTTTCTCAGATTCACAATTGCATTATAGTTTTACAATGAGTATTAAACATGATTATTAAACATTAAACAACACGCCCCCTCCTATGGGAGGGGGCGTCATCTTCCATCTTCTTGAAGTAAATTGTGTTTCTCACTTTCTTTATTAGGCCCAGTGGTTAGTGCGCAGGCCACACAGCTAGGTTAATTGGTGACTCCAAATTGTCCATAAGTATGAATGTGGGTGTGGTTCGTCTATATGTGCCCTGTGATTGGCTGGCGACCAGTCCAGGGTGTACCCCGCCTCTCGCTCAAAGACAGCTGGGATAGGCTCCAGCACCACCGCAACCCTCGTGAGGATAAGCGGAAGAAAATGAATGAATGAAACATGCCCCATGGCATGTTATTTAGCTGTTGCATTCAATTAAAAAATGCACAAACTGGGAGTCAGCAAAGCGTAGGATGCTTTGCTTGGGAGCTCAGTTCCATGAAATGATACAGTACTGGGCAAACAGACTAGTTTCCATGGGCAATATTGTATAATAATCCAGACAATATATGTAATCCAGGGCACAATTTTGGTGTAAATGTCAAAAACCGAATCATACAAAAGCTTATTAGAACACCACAATATTCATTCATTCATTCATTTTCTACCGCTTATCCTCACGAGGGTCACGGGGGTGCTGGAGCCTATCTCAGCTGTCTCCGGTGAGAGGCGGGGTACACGCTGGACTAGTGGCCAGCCAATCACAGGGCACATATGAAGAGCTTGCAACCAAAAGGCGCTAAATCCAATTTTCACTAAGTTGCATGTTTTTCATGAGTTTAATAGACCTCTGTCATGTGTATCCAAATCACATATTTTGGTCTTGAAATCATTTTAAAAAATATGAAAAAAAGTGATATGAAATTTATGCTTTCAACCAAAAGGCGCTATTTCCATTTCAGATTTCAATCAAAAGGAGCTAAATCCCTTTCTTTATTCTTTATTCTGATTGGCCCAAGTTTCCCATCTATTGATAATCTGACCAATCAGAGAGAAGAATACAATTCAGTCAAATATGAGCACTGCTTTTAATAAAATTTTTATTAATTTAATTAATAATAATTATTTTGTATTGTATGTTGAGAATGGCTTCTGTGTTGTAATTATTTTATTAACATAGCACATTAAAGCACCTTACATTCTTTTACAACAATGCCATTGAAGAAGTTAAAGGTGACTTCAAATTTATTTCAGCCAAAAGGCGCTAAATCCGAAAAAAAAATTAATTTAAAAAAATATATAAAATACATGTTGTGTGCAGGATTTTTATAGCATGCATTTTTATGACCTATATTGATAGCTCTTTCATTTGCAATATAGACTTGATGACCAAATAGATTGATATGTGCGTAGTTAAAAATCATTGATTTTCTCAAAATCAGTCAAAATGGATTTAGCGCCTTTTGGTTGCAAGCTCTTCATATAGACAAACAACCATTCACATTCATACCTATGGACAATTTGGAGTTGCCAATTAACCTAGCATGTTTTTGGAATGTGGGAGGAAACTAGAGTACCCGGCGAAAACCCATGTACCCCAGCAAAGCATTTGCCATTTTTGGAGCTTCGCCACATCAGTGTTTGTCAGCCAGCCTAGAGGTCAAAATCATTGAGGGGTCGGTGGAAAAATTAATCCATGTGCACATGCAGAAATTGCCTGTATGATGAATTCCATGGTTGCATACTTCTGTCAATGACAAGCTTAATTCGAAGGTCAAGTCATGTCTTCTGATGCCAAACATCTACTGTCTACATAACTGTCTGTAGTGCTGGAAGAAATAAGCCAACATTGGTGGTTGCCTTGCTCTCCAACTGTGAGAAGTAGAATTTCAGCTGTACATGGCGGCGTGGTTGCATTTGTGTTGTAATGTTACCCAAGCTTGTATCAATACATCCATGCATGGAACATTATGGAAAGTAAGCCAAAAGGTCAACCAAAGTAATTTTAGAAAGACAATGCAAGTACTTTAAGTTCTCATGATTTGGCTGATGTTTGGCAAGCCATTTGAAAAGCTTTGATGGGATGGATGTGACCAATGTGCTGCCTATTGAGAACCCCTGATGGGAGCCCTTGTGTATGCACACAAAGTATGACTTATTTTGTATTTTCCGAGCCAACCTCTCAACCCAGGGTTGAAGATCTTGAAATCTTGAAAGGGTTGAAGAACAGAAAATGCAGTTTTTAAATTTAATGTAATTTATTATTAAGGGAGAAAAAACATCCAAAGCTACATGGCCCTGTGTGAAAAAGTGATTGTACCCTAAAGCTAATAACATAGGTTGAGCTACCAGTTGGGCAAAAACAACTGCAATCAAGCATTTGCCATAACTTGCAATGTGTCTCTTACAACACTGTGGATGAATTTTGGTCTACTCATCTTTTTTAGAATTGTTGTCATTCAGCCAAATTGGAGGCTTTTTTTTAGCATTAAGCGCCTTTTTAAAAGGGAACTACACTTTTCCAACAGATGACTAGACACTCTTCGTCAGGATTTTTTGGTAGACAGGATCATTCACATGGTTCCATTTTTCACAGCAAGTTTTCTGAGTGCTAAAATGGCAATACAGGCCCAGTCCATCACACTACTACCAACATATTTTACTGTTGGTATGATATTCTTTGTCTGAAATCTGGTGTTACTTTTACGGCAGATATAATGGGACACACACCTTCCAAAAAGTTCAACTTTTATCAGACCACAGAGTATTTTCCCAAAAGTCTTGGGGAATCACCAGGATGTTTTCTGGCAAAATTGAGATGAGCCATCCATCCATCCATCCATTTTCTATGCAGCTTATCTTCACTAGGGTTGCAGGGGTATGCTGGAGCCTATCCAAGCTGACTTGGTACACCCTAGTCTGCCAACCACAGATTGAGATGAGATTTTGGTCTTGGAACTCTGCCATGCATGCCATGCATACTTTAGTCAAGTAATGATAAAAAGTTTTATTTAAAAAAATGTTCATGTTGCCGGGCTGCACGGCGGTCGAGTGGTTAGCGTGCAGACCTCACAGCTAGGAGACCCAAGTTCAATCCCACCCTCGGTGTGGTGTTTACATGTTCTCCCCGTGCATGCGTGGGTTTTCTCCAGGTACTCCAGTTTCCTACCACATTCCAAAAACATGCTAGGTTAATTGGCGGCTCCAAATTGTCCATAGGTATGAATGTGAGTGTGAATGGTTGTTCGTCTATATGTGCGCTGTGATTGGTGGCCAACCAGTCCAGGGTGTACCCCGCCTCTCACCCCAAGCTGGGATAGGCTCTAGCACCCCATGCGACCCTCGTGAGGATAAGCAGTAGAAAATGAATTAAGGATCGACCGATACATCGGCCGGCCAATATATCGGGCTGATATTTGCGTTCTTTACTTGAATCTGTATAGGCTGATAAGCGCGTGGTTTTGCCGATGTATTTTTCCGCCGCATGATTTACAGACAGGCATCCGCCGGGGAGTTTTGTGTTGCCGGAGGACCCTTTGAAATAGGAAACATGAATGCCAAGTGCATGCAATATATGTCCATCCATCCATCCATTTTCCTCCGCTTATCCGGGTCTGGGTCGCGGGGGCAGCAGTCTTAGTAGGGAAGCCCAGACTTCCCAGTCCCCAGCCACCTCCTCCAGCTCCACCGGGAGGACACCAAGGCGTTCCCAGGCCAGCTGTGAGACATAATCCTCCAGCGTGTCCTAGGTCTGCCCCGGGGCATTTTCCGGGCTGGGCATGCCCGGAACACCTCACCAGGGAGGCGTCCGGGAGGCATCCGGACTAGATACCCGAGCCACCTCAACTGACTCCTCTCGATGTGAAGGAGAAGCGGCTCTACTCTGAGCCCCTCCCGGATGACTGAGCTCCTCACCCTATCTCTTAGGGTGAGTCCAGCTACCCTCATTTCAGCCACCTGTATCCGCGATCTCATTCTTTCATGACCCAAGGCTCATGACCATGGGTGAGGGTGGGCACATAGATCGACCGGTAAATTGAGAGCTTTGCCCTCTGGCTCAGCTCTCTTTTCACCACGACGGTCCAGTACAGCGACCGCATTACTGCCGAGGCTGCGCCGATCCGTCTGTCGACCTCACGCTCCCACTTTCCCTCACTTGTGAACAAGACCCTGAGATACTTAAACTCCTCCACCTGGGGCAGGACCTCATTCCCAACCCAGAGGGAGCACTCCACCCTTTTCCGACTGAGAACCATGGCCTCTGATTTAGAGGTACTGAGTCTCATCCCAGACGCTTCACACTCAGAGGCAAACCGTCCTAGTAAACGCTGAAGGTCACAGCCGGAAAAGGGCATAAGAACCACATCATCTGCAAATAGCAGAGATGAGATTCTAAGGCCCCCGAACCGGACTCCCTCAACACCTTGGCTGCACCTAGAAACAGGCTCGACTTACTACTGGCAATGCAAACCAGACTCCTGCCCCGTTTGTACAAGGACCGGATAGCACGTAGTAGCACGCCACCAATCCCGTACTCCCAGAGCACCCCCCCAAAGGACGCCACGAGGGACATGGTGGTATGCCTTTTCCAGATCCACAAAGCACATGTAGACTGGTTGGGCAAACTCCCATGCACCCTCAAGCACCCTCGTGAGGGTGTAGAGCTGGTCCAGTGTTCCACGACCAGGACGAAAACCGCATTGGACCTCTTGTAACAAAGGTTCGACCAACGGTCGTACCCTTCTCTCCAGCACCCTAGAATAGACTTTTCCAGGGAGGCTGAGGAGTGTGATCCCCCTATAGTTGGAACACACCCTTCTTGAAAAGGGGGACCACCACCCCGGTCTGCCAATCCAAAGGTACTGTTCCCGACTTCCACGCAATGTTGAAGAGATGTGCCAGCCAAGACAGTCACTCAACTTCCAGAGCCTTGAGGCTGGGCAGAACTCGTCCACCCCCGCAGCTTTGCCACTGAGGAGCGTTTTAACCACCCCAGATACCTCAGCCACGGTGATGGCACTGTCCACGTATGTCTCCTCAGACTCTGCTTCCTCTATGGAAGATATGTCAGTGGGATTGAGAAGGGCCTCAAAGTATTCCTTCTACCGTCCGACTACATCCCCAGTCGAGGTCAGCAAGCCCCCGTCTCCACTGTAAACAGAGTGGACCGGGCACTGCTTCCCTTTTCTGAGGCGCCAGATGGTTTGCCAGACTCTTCGAGGCCGACTGAAAGTCGTGCTCCATGGCCTCACCGAATTCCTCCCACAACCGAGTTTTTGCCTCGACAACCGGCGAAGCCGCGAACCATTTGGCCTGATGGTACCTGTCAGCTGCTTCCGGAGTCCCACAAGCCATCAATGCTCGATAGGACTCCTTCTTCAGCGGCCCTGACGTCTGGTGTCCACCATCGGCTTCGAGGCCTGCCGCCACGACTGGCACCGACCGCCTTGCGGCCACAGCTCCAGTCAATCGCCTCAGTCATGGCGGCACAGAATATGGCCCATTCAGACTCAATATCAGCCTGGACTCAATTGACAGCTCAGCCCCTCTCTTCACCCGTGTGTCCAGAACATGCGGACGCAGGTCTGACGATACGACTACAAAGTCGATCATAGACCTGCGACCTAGGGTGTCCTGGTGCCAAGTGCACTTATGGACATCCCTATGTTCGAACATGGTGTTAGTTATGGACAAACTGTGGTTCACACAGAAGTCCAGTAACATCACACCGCACGGGTTCAGATCAGGGAGGCCGTTCCTCCCAATCACGCCCCTCCAGGTCACACTGTCATTGCCCACATGGGCGTTGAAATCTCCCAGTAGAACGACGGAGTCACCAGCTGGGGTGCTCTCCAGCACCCCCCTGATGGACTCCAAGAAGGCCGGGTACTCCGAACTGCCGTTTAGCGCGTAAAGACAAATGACAGTCAGGACCCTTTCCCCAGCCCGAAGGCGTAGGGAAATGACTCTCTCATTCACCGGGGCTGACTCCAACACAGAGGCACCAAGCCAGGGGGCTATTAATAAGCCCACACCAGCTCGCCGCCTCTCCCCTGCAGCAACTCCAGAGTAGAACAAGGTCCAGCCCCTCTTGAGGAGTTTGGTTCCAGAACCCAAACTGTGGGTCGAGGTGAGTCCGACTATGTCTAGTCAGAATATCTCAACCTCTCGCACAAGTTCAGGTTCTTTTCCCACCAGAGAAGTGACATTCCATGTCCCAAGAACCAGATTAGGCGACCGAAGACCAGGTCAATCCTTCTGTGTTCAGTGTTTACATTTAAATAAATATTTGTTGAAACTTGAGACCTGTGATATTTGTTATCATTGTAATTTTTTCATGTAAATTGAGGCAGCAAAAGCAGTATCGGCCACAAGTATCGGCCCAAGCAAAATCGGCCATCGGCTAAAAATCGGCATTGGCCCGAACAAAACATATTGTTCGATCCCGAGAATGAATGTTATGTTCTCATTGACTATTATGAAAATTTGTTTGATGATGTGAAACATTTAAGTGTGACAAACATGCATAACAAATTGGAAAGGGGGCAAACCCTTTTTCACACCACTGTACATTTCTAAATGTGTTGTTTTGTGCAGTGATTCGGATCAGAATCAAAACAGTATAAACTATATCCCATATGTGTCCTCTTTTGAGACTATAAATATGCTCCTGCTATTTGTTATCTATCTTAATCACTGAATGATTCACTCAAAACTGTGTCACAATAATAACAAATATTCCACCCACTGACAGTACAACATGTATGCACTTCAGATTATGATGTTTAAAGTAAAACAGTCTTGGGTGGTGACACGAGAGACCCAACAGCCACATCATTCTTCCTCTTTTAAGGCTATTTCAGGAAGTCCTTTGCAAACCGGAAACCAGTGGGTCTGCATGTATGTGTGTATGTACTGTATATGTATATATATATGTGTGCTGGTGTGGTCTCTGTTTCTTCAGCCAACCACGACCGCTTAGCAGAATGAGCAGCATGTACTTTACATGTACTCTATACTATGTGCCACACACTCATAAAGTACATTTTGAAGTGAATCCATTTCATAATAACAATAAGCCAAATGTACACTTTTGTTCAATCCTGGTTCACTTAATACACGAAACAACTGACATGAGGCGTCTGTGTACATTGGAGAACATACGGTAAGTGTTTAATTCCCTGCTGAAGTTCATCCCCTTACAAATACAAATGACTGTACAGTCTTCCTTATTTAGCTCAATTAATTGGTTCCAGAACCGGCCGTGATAATTGAATTTCCACTAAGCAGGATTCCTTATTTATGAATGGAGTATTTTCATTCAAAAAAACTGTTTACGTCCTTCTAAATGCAGGTTTTAACATTATTAGGGCCCTCTAAATATGAATTAACACACCTATACGGCCTTGATTGTCTTAGAATCAAATATAGTAGACATAATCAGCCATTAAATAAAACTCATGCTTGTGTGTGTTGCAAGAAATGTGTTCCTGACGTGTGGACAGGAAGTAACTTGGGGGGTTCAGGACTGAGTTTTAGTTGGATAACGGCCACAACAGTAGACTATATTATTATTATTGTGCCTGTCGTTCTGGCGATCAGGTCTGCTGTTTACAGTAACATTACTGACTCAGTGGAGAATATTACATTTCATCATTATCATCATCATAATTCATCTTTCAAATGCCTTAAATTTTTATTTTAGTTAATTTAGCCATTTTATGTTAGTAAAATGCTTAGTTTCTGAAAGAAATCATGTAAAATTTGCTTAAATATGCAGAATATTTTTACTAATAGGCCGTATTAAACCACAATACAGCATGATATATTAAATATATTTGAAGTGCAGTGTAAGGAACAACTGCATAACATTTATTTCATGTGGGTTGTTTTTGTTTTTTTTCTTACACACATTACACCATAAAAATGATAGACTGTCCATTTCAAGGGGCTAAAGGTACTAAATGTCTGATCTCTTTTCTGACAGTCCTTGTGGATTTAATACTTTTCTGTCCCCAATTATTGGAATCATATGAGCTAAGTACTCACAGGAATTTTCCATTGGTACGGGGGCCATTTTGAAGCCTGGCCTCCGAGTCCTCTCGTGTTATTTTGCCATGGAACCAGGGCATCCGTTCATGAGCTGTGGTCGCAATGAGCTTCTCCAAATGTGGCCTCTGGCTGATAATGGCTTGTTCTAGAGCTGTACCCTGCACACACGGCCATCTTTAGTCATCTTTACACATTTGAACTGGCTAACACACAAATGTGTGTCTGTTTATGCACTTTTCAGCACTTATACTTGTACTTACACTTATACTACGTGTATACACCTATCACTAATACTAATACATCTATCACTTATACTGTCAAGTAACAATGCTTGTATGCAGACAAAGGTCCAAACCCACAGTGTCATATACTCTGAGACAAAAGTGTCACTCAACTGCACTTTTAGGTCTGAGTTATTATCTCGCCAAAGCAAAAGCCACACTTCATCTGGTGGTTCTTTTTTTTCCTCTCATTCTCCCATGCATATCAGCAGCAAACACAATGGCTGTCTAAAATGCGGCCATTTTTGCGATGCAGCTCATTTTCTGTTTGGCCCTGGGCATATTGTAAAAATACATATTTATTATGAATGATATACTGTATATACTGTGATTAGATGTTACGTGTTGAAACCAACCTGTAGATTCCATGTCTGCCTGACATACTCCTGGATCAGTTTTTCCTTCAAGTCCTCAAAGGGCCCCACCTTGGGCTGCATGTTCTTGGGCCGGTTGCAGGGTTGCTTCAAGCGACACACGAGGCCGTCCATCTCTTGGGCGTGGTAGTCAATCAGCTCCATCGGGCTGCTGTGGCTCTGCCCGCCATCAATGGCGTACGTTTCATCCGATTCCCTCTCAATGGTGTAGTGGTAGCAGCGGCCCGAATACAACACTGAGAGGGCAAAGCCTCCAAGGTGGTTGCGACTTTGCCGTAGCAAATATGTGCCGCTTGCCACGCCCATCTGCTGCAGATAACCCTCTGCCTCTTCTCTGGTAATGTTGCCATAAAAAAACGGCAGCCTGTTCACTCTGTCAGCCATCTTGGCTTGAGGATGCCTTTGCAAGGTCCACTCACACGGTGCAGCTATGCCTGAAAAAAAAAACATTTATTCAATGATAATACAATTTTACAACCCGTTAAATGCCTTGGTGGAAAAAGCAAAGTGCATAACACAGCAATGGGGTCACATGACTACTAGAAGCCCAGTCTAAGATGATTTAGCTACCATGTAAGTAGTTGTTGCCTTTTGTAACTGCTACAAAACATGCTAACTGGAAAAACGAATGAAACAAGCATTTAATTTACATTTTGCATTTGTTGGATCTTTACAAGGTTCTAAGTGGAGCTTCAAAATGCAAATAGAAGAAATGGAAGTGAAACAAAAAATTTTTTGAGTGAGCAATTAATTGCAAACAAGCATTAATGTAAAATAATAAATAAATAATAATTAAAGTAAAATAGGCTGCTCATCAGCTGAGTGTTAAAAAATGTTTAAAAAAATGTTCTGCATCAATCTTGTTAATCAGCTCAAAAATTTTCCAGGAGGCTAGTGGGACTGTTGCTCCAGGTGGTGAAGATGGCTTCACGGAGGGCATCCACTGTCTGGAACTGATGGCAGCATTCATCTGGAAGAAGTCCTTTGTCAGGCGGGCATTGTGAAGTGCAGCGTTGTTCTGTTGAAAAAGCCAGTCATTCGAGAGCCTTCAGTCATGAGGGATGCCCCTGCAATATCTCCCCGTAGCCAGTTGCCGTTTGATGCCCCTGTACAACCTGCTCTGTTGTTCCACTGAAGGAAAAAGCAGCCCAGATCATGATGGTGCCCCCTCCACTGTGCCGTGTAGAAAACATCTCAGGTGGGATCTCTCTCCAGTAACGTTGGAAGTCATCTCATCAGAGAGTAAAACTTTTTTCCACCTTTCAATGTCCCAAAGGGCAATTTCGTGATGTTGGGAAAGACAAGGCCTTTTCTTCTGAAAACCCTTCTCTCACAGATGCCATCTGGTGGTCAGTGGACCGCACCCGGCACCAGTAACAACCTTCATTTGAGCTCATGATGGTCTTGTGTCCCGTGTCTTGACCGACAGTCAATTGCATCCTCCGGGTCAGGGCCGGTGGCATTTATTTGGGGTCCACAACTTGACTTTTTCATTGCATAACCCTCAGGATGTTTGAAGAAGGTTCAAATGACTGTCTCACTGGGTCCAACCTCAGCAGCAATGTCACGCTGTGAGAGGCAGCTCGACAATCCGACTGCGTTCAAGGATCAAAAGTTTTTCTGCCTTCGCCAACCAGAAATGACAGTGTGACTACCTGAAAATTGACATTGATTTTGGCTTTTAAAGGCTGTAGTCTTAAACTTTTGATCAGCTGATGAACAGCCTATTTCACTTTTAATGTTTTCTTGCAATAAATTACTTCCTTTTTTTCCCTCGCTCCCATTTCTTCTTTTTGCATTTTGAAGCTCGACTTCAAAATGTAAATTCTTGCATCGGAAACTTTTGATCACGAGTGTACGCAGGAACTCACATAAAAACCTCAACAGCATCAATAAGATAAAATTCACACACTAAAAAGAAACAGACAGGCCCACAGACTCTTTGGGCAAAAAATCCACCACAGAGACTGCAGCAAATTAAATAACCATACAGAGAAAACCGACAAACGCTGAACAGTACTGATTGCGGACTTCCCAACATGACACTAATTATTTTTATTCACAAGATGCCCCGCTTTTAGCCTTGTTTTTAGCTCTTAATGAATGTATGGATGTTATATTTTAATGTCTACTGCACTGTTTTTACTCAATTATATTTTTCTTCAATGCAAAGCGTCTTTGAGTATTCTGAAAAGTGCTATACAAATAAAATGTATTATTACTATTATTATTATTAAGAGCACACTAAACAGCAAATGCTCTTCACGGCCCAAAATCTGTTTCATGGAAGTTAGGGGTCATTTGTGAGCACACGCAATCTTATATTTGTTTATCCTGTAATAAACAGTTTTTTTTGTGAACTGGATAACTCTATGGATAATGGCTGGTCTGATATTAAAGACTTCAGAATCAGCGCTATTAATCTCTGTGTGGAGTTTGCATGTTCTCCCCGTGCATGCGTGGGTTTTCTCCAGGTACTCCGGTTTCTCTCACATTCCAAAAACATGCTAGGTTAATTGTCCATAGGTATGAATTTGAGGGTGAATGGTTGTTGTACCCTGCCTCTCGCCCAAAGACAGCTTGGGATAGGCTCAAGCATATACCACCGTCACCCTGGTGAGGATAAGCAGCCTTAGGGCAGAGAGCCGGGTCACCTGTTGATTGGCTTGCCTTCAGGCAATGAAGAAATACAATCAACCAAGTAATTAGTTAAGCTAAAATCAACCATTTCAAGGTCTTATTCTGTGGCACAACTCACAAAAGGAAGAATGTCAAGAATAAGATGACAAATCTCGTAATTCCTGTAATCAAAGGTAATAACAATGATCACATTTCTGTCCTTTTTCTCTGCGTTTCCATAGTGGTTGAGTTATTCCTTTTCTGTTGCTTTATTGCAATAGCTGCAAAGGAAAAACTCACAGATGAAAAAACAGTATTTGACTTATCGCGGAGGAAAGAAAGGACACTTACACGAATGAGAATCACATCACAACGTGGTCGACGGCTCGCATTCCGCTGCTAACTGACAAACGTTTGCCGTTGAGACATCAAGGCGTTTGACGGAGCTCGGTGGCGCTTTCTAGCTTCCTTATTCTCAGACGCCTTTGACAAGTAGATGCCCTAACTTCCCTTTTTCTGATAAGAACATACAATACAACCCCGCCGCACAAAGTAATATGCAATACTTAAGGCAACAGTTACTAAAGTCAGTACGTTGTTTTGTTGCACACAATATTGATTCAGATTTTGTTTTTTAAATGACAATAAAAGTAAAAAAAGCACTGTACCTACATATGGTAGAATAATTACAATTATAACATGTTAAAGTATCACATTCTAATATGCACCAGATAAGCAGGAAAATACTTGAATGCTGCAGTAATACTGTACAGAGAAGCCATTTAAAATACTACTAATTGATGTGAAGGCTGAAAGCTACAGGCCAAAAAGCGTCATAGTGATATTTTCCGAGCTTGTTTTCAATGAATTAATTGAGGAAATATCGTAAGAAGAGTAGAGAAGTTTGGGGGAAATTGTTCATTGTAAATGAACTTTTATGGCAGACATGCATTTTTGGCAATGAGCTAGCTTACCTGACACACTGCCATTGTGGGGAAGCCATATCCTTGGATAGTCACATGACAACCACACAATCCAAAATGTTTCCTATACAGGGACTTGAAGAGTTTAAGTTAAGCATGAAGCTGTATACCACAAAATAGAACACATTTCCTAAGTCTTCTAATGGTTTCACTTGGACAAACGTTACATATAATTAGCTTGCTGATATTGATAAACTTAAATATTTAGTCATTTTATAAGACTACATGAGCAAAACAGAATATAAACCCACAGGGTTAGCGCTGCGCTGATCATAATGTCAAGCCTGCATAAAACAACAACACAAATTGTGTGTGTGTGTGTGTGTGTGCAATGGCCAAACACTGTTTACCACTCAGGAAGTACCATCTGACAGTATTTGCTCTCTCACATCTCATAAAGGAAACAGTTGACTTCATCGAAGTTGTGTATTTTATTTAGTTGTGTGTGCTTAAAAGGTTGCTGGCATAATTGGTCATATGACTTTTTGTTGTATTGGTACACTAGAAGCTCTTTAGTAAAAGAAAATATGGCTAAAATTCATTTGCATCTACTAAAACCACTGCTGAACAAAAAGAACATTAAAGCTCATATCAGTTTTGCCATCTTGAAAATACTCCCAGGTCTGATGAGGCAAGAGTTGAACTTATTTGGAAGGTGTGTGTCCCATAAAAGTAATGCCGCATCATACCAACAGCAAAATATTGTGGTGGTGTGATGGTCTGGGGCTGTGTTGCTGCTTCAGGATCTGGAAGATTTGCTGCGATACACATGACGATGATTGCTGCTGTCTACCTTAAAAAGTCCTAAAGGGGAATGTCCGGCCATTTATTTGCAGCCGACAGGACAATAATCCAAAAGCACCTCTGAATGGCTGAAATACAAAATTATGCAAATAATTCAGCTCTCAGCTCAGCAAGCTTTTGCCAGAGTTGAACCAAAAAAATACAACCCACTGTGAAGCCATGACAATGGAAAACAAAAGCTCTGGAAACCGACTCTGAAGCAGCTTTGAATGAGCCACAGTGGGAAAGGGGTAATAGAGAACCTTGCCATGCACTGCCCATGGTGTAAGCCTGTCTCTATCCCTGGGAATGACCAGCCAATCCCTGCCAATTTTCCTCATGTTTGTTGATGCATGTTGGAAATGGCCAGCGGTATTTACCACAGGCTCCGCCACATCAGGCACTGAAAGGACTGTTTTCCAAGAATGAGGGAGATGATTGGGAGATGGAAATGAGAGAGGTTTATCCCTGGATTCGTCAGAAAATCCTGAGCTGCAGCTCATTTGTGTTGCGAAAAATAGTACAAAACACAACAGATTCATTTGCTTCTTCCGAGGGAGCCCTTTGTGTTCACACCAGTTTGACTTAGAAAACACCATTTGATTTATAAACTAAATATTTTAACCACAATGTCCTGTTTTTATTTTTAAAGAAATCTAACAACCTTCAGGCTTGCCTCGTTGAATGTTTCGAGAATCTGCTACGTTACTGTGAAAGCCTTGACACATGACAATTTTTAAAATCCTGTGTTAGACTTTGAAAACCGTGAGCTCCAGTACATTTGCAGCCCTTTTTTTTTTTTTACCAAAGAACGTTCCAATGTTTGAGTATTCACATCAAATGCACTAAAAGTTCACTACAAGACAATTTAAGAAGAGTTAAACGTGTCAATAGCCACGTTTACGTGAGGAGTTTTTCCTCTTTCCAAATGACCTTTCCGAAAACAATGGTATACATGGAAAGGCATATTCAAACAGAATAGTCAATGGGGTGTGCCCAGGAAAGCGTAAACATCAACATCACGTGATACCGACTTCCCCGAGTTTTTCTTTCTCTTGTTGGAATAACTCCATATTGCCAGTTTTCCGTTCAGTTTTTGTTTGGATCAAAAACAAACATTCCGCAGCAATCCAGTGCCGATTGCTCGCCTCCATTTTTAAAAGCGAAGAACGTCTGGAGCTGCGTGTTACATCATATCTGAGCATGCGCTGAAAGAATCTTTTCTATTTCTATTCAATCTTGCTAATATTTTGTAATTAAACTGGGGAAAGGTTTTATATAGATATATATTTTCTTTTTATGAATAAAGTATAGAAGGGTTTAGATTCTGTTCCACAGATGGCGGTAATGGACACCGAAAGCTGCTTGCCAACCGCCAATAAACAACAGAAGAAGAAAAACACCACAAAGAAGAACGCACCCTGACAACTTTCCGTTTGAGCGAGTAGAAGATACCTCAATCGGATTGGGGAAAGGAATATTCCACCCCTGGGAATCCCATTATATGTTCATTGGTATTGGCACTTTTCTTTCGGAATGAGGTGTATATAACGGTTACATTCTTTCCGTTTGAGCAAATAAACCAAATGCAATTGGAATATTTGGGTCCATGTGTAGGTGGCTAGTGTTGAAAATCATTACATTGACCAACACAGCACAAAACACGCTTAGAATCTACACAGCCACAAAAGAAATCTTGCATGATGAAATATGACCTGCCCAGAACTGCTCAGTGAGAAGCAGCAATATGGTGACGTACAGTCCATTGCTCTGCTGCCAGCGGCTGAAAGTGAAAGGTCATTGACCACATTCACTGCCATCACCAAAATGTTTTCAGTTATTTAGCATGTTTCTTTTAAAGCCGAGGTTCCCAAAGTGGGGTAACCAATTGTCACAGGGTGACCAAAAATAAAAAACAATTAGCTCTTAACACTCACAATTACGGGTGCACCTGAATGCCTCACAGTGCAAGGAGAACAGGGCAGGAAATAAAGCATGAAGTTGGTAATTGCTCTGTGTGCATCATATGAACAAAAAAGTTTGATGACTATTTTATGCATTAAGAGTGTTTAATGGGGCTGCATGGCAGACGAGTGGTTAGACCTCACAGCGAGGAGACTCGAGTTCAATCCCGCACTCGACCATTTCTGTGTGGAGTTTGCATGTTCTCCCTGTGCATGCGTGGGTTTTCTCCGGGTACTCCGGTTTCCTCCCACATTCCAAAAACATGCTAGGTTAATTGGCGACTCCAAATTGTCCATAGGTATGACTGTGGGTGTGAATGGTTGTTTGTCTATATGTGCCCTGTGATTGGCTGGAGGCCAGTCCAAAGTGAACCCCGCCTCTCGCCCAAATACAGCTGGGGTAGCACCCCCACGACACTTGTGAGGATAAGCGGTAGAAAATGAATGAATGAAGAGTGTTTAATGTTGAAGATTTCATTTGTATTGGTGCCAATACAAGCATATGGAAGGATCCCAACAAAAAAAGATATGTATGTTTATCAGGGCTCATGTGAAACTTTATCAAAATCACCATGCAAAATACACATTTTTGACCAGGCATTAATATAAAATTGATTAACCATTTAATTATGTTAATAACTCTAATTTAATCAATCTAATTTAATAACTCTATTAATAACATAGAGTAGACAGGGCACATATAGTAGACAAATAACCATCCACATTCATACCTATGGACAATTTTGAGTGGCCAATGAACCTAACAGGTTTTTGGAATGTGGGAGGAAACTGGAGTACCCGGAGAAAACCCAAAAATGGGGAGAACATGCAAACTCCACAGAGATGCGCAAATGGAAATTCAAATCCAACTCTTCTCATCTACTGACTGTGTCGCCAACATGCAAACGGCTAGTCCATCTTGCGGCCCGCAAAAAGTTTCCTTGAATTAATCATTCATAATGAATGAAAGACTGTACTTATTGCATAATTTAAGAAATAATGACAATGACATTAATTTGAAAGTGAAAATGTCATAAATATAAATAACAACGTAAATAAACATTGATTTAAATTAATAGATTCACTGAAAATATATGTATATTGTTTTATTGGGTGATATAATCGTATAATATATGCATGTTTACCTACTGCATGTGTGATTCCTTGTAATGACACGAGCCTGCCAACTGCCAAGCTGCACCACTGTGCTCCATTAAAGTGGTGAATGAGTGACATCTGCTGGACGTCTTTGTCAAATCTAAAAAGCTATGGAGGTCATACTCACGCCACGGAACGTAGAACACGAAGGTCCTCTGCTCCATTTGTGTATCTTATTGTGTGGAATTCATCTTAGCATCCCAATAGCATCCCATCATCGCCATCCTCTTCATCCTCCTGTCCCATAGACGCGAGATTCCTAAACCACTTCCTATTGGTCCACAGACACAGCCATGTCATCATTCAAGCGACCAATAGAAATGGAGGACACAGCATGTATGTCGCATACAAACATCACCACTAGATGCCAGTGTTGCTTAATTTAAAAATATATATATATATCGCGTCGACTGATTTGTCATGTTATGTACTATATGTTGCATTGTTCGTGGTAAATGTATTTCTTGTTGAAAAGAACTTGTTGTAGAGCACAGATGTACTTTGAATTGACGTAGAGAACTGATTGTATTCATTTAAACAAATTGAAACAGCAACATTTATTGAGTGATTTATTAGCATTTTTGCTACTATGACAAAGACGTCACGTCAGGTTTTCAATAACACCTTAAAACTTAAAAGACAATTATATTTGGTATATTTGTTATATTTAGGTGTATTTTGTACTGCTTAACCGATTCTGTACTCTTGCTGCTGTGCAATGCAAATTTCCCCACTGAGGGACGAATAAAGGCATATCTTATCTTATCTTCCCATTTTTATTTTATATACAATAATTGAATAAATATTGTAAGAAGAGTTTACATCACATCCAATTGAATCATTACAATTGTTCTATGGTTTTAAAATGAGCTTTCATGGTAAAAGATAAGGCAATGAGCTATCTTACCTGAAGCGCTGCCATTTTGGGGATGACATGTCCTGGGATAGTCACATGACAATAATGTGTCAATAACGATGCCTCTACACCAGGGGTCGCCAACCGACAAGTGAGAATATAATATAAGAAAAAGAGAACTTGAACTCCTCTTCGAGAGCGACCACTGAACATGCCCATAAGCCTCGCAGCTCTCAAGGCAGCAAGCCCCAGCCAGGAATCCAGTGTGCACACCATCGTAATTATTGATGGTTAATATGGCTCAAAATATGCCTCAAAGATATGGCACAAATATAACTCCATGAACGTGCACAAAAAATCCTTAAAGCGGCGACGACACAGCTCGTTAGCTGTAACGCATCGACCAGCCCCTCTCTCCTCAACCACCATTGCTCACCCACGACAACAATCTTGCCATCTGTGGCTCTTGGCTCATTTGTCATTGTATCATTACAGAAACAACTGTATTTTCAACTGTATTAAAGAGCAGCATTTATTTTGCCATGTAGTAAATTGCATTATCTGTGATTACATACAATTTTTCGTTGTTGAGTTTTTATTAACTTTGCCAATCATCTTGTGGCAAGTGGGAGGGATTAAAACACTAATTCTGACTGAAGACCAATACCAACAACGCCACCTGGGGGATTTCGCCCCAGGAAATAGTTTAGCTTAGGCTAACACAGGCTCGAAATTACCACAGGGCAAGAGACAGGGTATAGAAAAATATAACAATTCTTTATTGTGATGACTATATTAAAAACATCAGCTGTGGATCATGTTCTTATTATGACCTGTAGGTGGCACTAAAAGGGAACAGAGCTGGGACTTACCGTGGCGGCCCAAACTCAAAATCATGAAGGGAGGAAGAAACTAAAACACCCGTGACACCACACACACGCAGATCTGTGAGGAAAAACCCACCACCAGGATTGGGTCGCCACCTTGAGCCCGCAGCACCTGTCCACAAAAGAAAAGAATACTTAAAATGGGCCACAATGCTTCGTACAGCTGTCTATAAAAAGAACACCCACACACGCAGGCACATGATCAAATAATAAGGAAATAAACAGAATGAACAATATTAACGGAACACAATTGAAATATATTACACCAAAAATATAATACACAAAAACAGAAAATAAAGAAAGAATCACAACTAATTAAACCTAAAGTTAAAGAAAATAACGGCGATGGGTGGACTCAAACCAGGAAATAAGTAAAACAAAACCCAATTTACAAAAAGAGGCAGAGCCAAAACAGCAGCGCAGTTCAGGAGCTGTAGCGGTGGAGATAATACAACTTGGGCCACCACCAGCGCAGCACCACAGAAGCCAATGGAGAAAGGCTGCAGCAGAAAGCTCCACAGTCAGTCAGGAGCGCAAAATAAAACAAAAGAATAAGGCGGACATCGCCGACTTACCTACGGGAAACACGACCACACTCAGAATGGCCCCCAGCAGGGCAACCTGACTCCACAGAACCAGCAGCCCGCCTCACTGCATCGAGAGGGAGATCGTGTCACCATTATGTCATTTTTGGCACCTTACACGGATAAAGAGCCTCACGGCATGCTACTGTGCGCTGCGGGGGAGGGAATTCGTGCCTCGATGCCAGCCACACACAAAATTCCAGCGGCGAAGCCTGATCCCGCACCACCACAATCCCACGCTGTTGCCAGAACGCACACCTCGCTGGTAAAGCACGCCAAAGGCACTTTCGCCGACCACGCCACCGGCTCATCCACCCCGGCACACGCCACGCCACACCACAGCACAGCCGCCACGAGGAGCCGCGGATCCAGAAGGAGAGAAAGAGGGGAGGCGTCCGAGAGCCAGCCCCACTATATATAGTCGCGTAGTCCCGCCCATCAATCAGACTAACCAGAGTAAAACAGGTGCTGTGCCCACAGTGGGAGGGTGCGCACAGCCCTTCTGCCACATCTACCCCCGCTCTTTGTATCGTCGACCCGACGATAAACAGAAAACCGGCAGCTAACACCAAGGTCTAAAAACTGCTGTTTGGGAGCTAGACACAGGGTCTTGTGGTCTGTCAGTCGCATGGTGTGAAGGACCAGCTGGCCGAGGAAGATGGACATTTCGGTGACGGCCAGCAGTAGCACGAACAGTTCGTCGCAGGGACTGCTGACTAGTACCTGGCTGGTCGTGGTGGGGCAGCAAGGAAGCTGGAGAGGAGGAACCCCCATAAGCCGAAGGAATCACTGCACTGGGTCCGGCCCCTGCAGATGACGTAACTAGGACAGGTGAAGGCTGCAAGATTTCAGAAGTCACAGAATGTGGTGGTGCAGGGGTCTCCGACACCAAAAACCAGAACTCACTGTCAGTGGAATCATCTGCTGAGGCTGCCATGGAAGGCTGATGAGAGGGTGACGCTGGACTAGAAAGAGCTACAGCCTCAGACGGGACTACAGCCTTAAGCATGTCCCGATGCACATTCCTGGCCTTATGCAACTCATCCACTGGGGCCACGGTGTAAACTGCTCCACCACTTGCAGGAGCCCTCACAACCTGGTGGACCACTGAGCTCCAGAAGTCTCGAATCTTGTGTCGCCCTCTGGCGCCATGGTCCCTCAAGTACACAAGCTGACCCACAGGAAGAGGTGCAACTTTGACTCGCTGGTCATGCCTCACCTTCCGTCTGTCAGCTGCAGCCATCAGTCGCTCTCGAGCTCCCTCAAATGCCACTTGAAGTCTAGCCTGATGTTCAGAAACCCAGTCCTGTACCTTGCCAGGCACAGGTTCCCGGACCCGCCCCAGCAGAAAATCCACCGGCAGTCGAGGCTCTTGTCCGAACATCAAATAAAACGGTGACTCACCGGTGCCCTGGTGTGGAGTGGTGTTATAACAAAAGAGCACCTGAGGTAGACAGGAGGCCCAGTCCTGTTTTCGGGAGGTTGGAAGAGTACGCAGGAGGTTATGGAGAGTTCGATTAAACCGCTCGCATTGACCGTTTCCTGCCGGATGGTAAGGGGTGGTATGGGACTTTGCGACACCATACAAGGAACAGATATGGGAAATCAACGAGCCCTCAAAACTCCTACCTTGGTCTGAATGGATGCGACTTGGAACGCCAAACTTATAAAACCATTCAGACACCAAAACCTGGGCCACAGTTGAAGCCCGTTGGTCACGAGTGGGAACAGCCACCGTGAACTTACTGAACACATCAGTTAAAACCAAGACATTTTCAAACCCATTACGGGATGGCTCGAGCAGCGTGAAGTCCATGGCCAGGATCTCATTAGGCTGCGAGGCAAGCAGATGGCCCATATAACTATGTGGCACCTGCCCTGAGTCCTTAGCGATTTGGCAGCGTGCACATTTCTGAACCCAGTTCTTGATGTCTGAAGACATCCCTGGCCAATAACACCGCTGTCGGATCAACTCTGTAGTCCTCTCTATGCCTTGATGGCCATGCTCCTGATGGAGCTGACAAAGAGTCTCTTGCTGGAGCGCCACAGGCAAGAGAAGTTGGAGAAACTGTTCTCCACCATCTGGCCGAAAGATCCGACGAAAAAGGACGCCATCCTCTACCAGGCGGTCCCACTGGCGTAGGAGGGCCATGGCGGGTTTTGAGAGCCGCTGTCTCTCACTGGAGGTGGGGAGGGACCCCCTGCGCCAAAAGACCAACACCTCCTTTAAGAGAGGGTCATCTTCCTGCATCAGAGAGAGGTCGGATGCAGAGTGGGATGGAAGAACACTGACCAGAGACTGACGAGCTTCCACAGGACCATGACGTGGGCTCTGATGAATGCCGCTGGGGACCGATGTGCCAGGCAGGGGCGGGGCAGATAGTTCACAAGCAGGTAGATATTGCCTCGACAGTGCGTCTGCATTCTTGTTGCTGTGGCCTGAACGATACTTGATTTCAAAATCAAAGGCAGAAAGCTCAGCAGCCCACCTATGCTCTGTAGCTCCGAGTTTGGCTGACTTGAGATGGCTCAATGGGTTATTGTCAGTGTACACGATGAACTTGTGTCCTAATAAATACTCCCGGAACTTCTCTGTCACAGCCCATTTGAGTGCAAGAAATTCCAGCTTCATAGAGCTGTAGTTAGACATATTGCGCTCAGTGGGCCGGAGGCCCCTGCTGGCATAAGCTACTGGCCTCACACCATCATCTGTCTGCTGAGAGAGCACGGCACCGAGCCCACTATGGCTCGCGTCGATCTCAAGGATGAAGGGGCGCGAAAAATCAGCATAAGCCAGCACTGGGGCGGAGACCAGCTTGGACTTCAATGCCCTAAATCCCTCCTCACATTGAGATGTCCATGCGGCTTCCAGACCCTGACTGGACCCCTTCCTTGACTTGGTGCCTGTAAGGTCAGCCACTAACTGATGCAAGGGCTTAGCCAGCTTGGCAAAACCCTCAACGAACCGCCGATAATAACTGGCGAATCCCAAAAAGGAGCGAAGCTCGGAGACATGACGAGGCCGCTGCCAGTTAGCCACAGCCTCAACCTTCTTGGGATCGGTAGAAACCCCCTGGTTTGAAATGACATGTCCCAAGTAAGCCACCTGCTGTTGGAAAAAAGCGCACTTGTCCACTTTGGCCTTCAAGCCTTCCTTCTGAAGGCGACCCAGCACCATCTCCAGCCGCTGCAGATGTTGACCAACAGATGATGAGAAAACAATGATGTCATCAAGATACAGCAGCAGGGATTGACCCTGCTGATCGCCAAACATCCTCTGCATCAGCCGCTGGAAGGTGCTGGGAGCATTACAGAGGCCGAAGGGCATGCGATTAAATTCAAAAAGGCCAAAGGGTGTGCAAAAGGCGGTCTTGGGACGATCCTGCTCGGCCACTGGCAC